>NC_090307.1:17541802-17842552 GCF_039906515.1 Pseudorca crassidens
ATTATATATTTATGTATAAATTTTATATATCATTAAAAATATCTTAATATATAATTTATATAAAAAGTTATATATAATTTTAATATATAATCTATATGTAATATATAGATATAGACAGATAGATAGATAGATAAATATATACACACAAACACACATGTATACACACATCCTATTGTGAGTCTGAAGAACTAACATTCCTGAAACATGTTTGGGGAAATGTTAGTCTATCAATCTCTAAGGTCCTCTTCTTTTCCTTTCCCCTTGTTTTGATTTCTAATTTTGAATTCTAAACTTCCTAAGATCTTATTAATGCATATGTCACTTCCTGTGTGGAAAGAACTCACGTGCACAGGACGTTATAGCTGGAAGGGCCTTAAATAGAGATCATGGTGTCAGACTCATCTGTCTCTTGGAGAGTTGAGGCCTGAGGAGGTTCATGACTTGTCTAAGGCCACTGTCCACAGTGCCATCATTGGAAAACAATGTAACTATATGAATTCATGGAGTTTTAGGATAGCACCTCATCCCCTCTCTTGCCCTGGGATGGGGTGGGACTTCAATCCCTGTGAGCCTTTAGAGCAGAGACCCCCAACAGCCTCAGGGTAGGGTGCTCTGGGCTTTCCTGAAAATCCACTCACGAGGTTCTCACAGGTTAGCTAAGGACTCCCTAGAACCCCCTCTTCCAGCTGAGCTCCTCCTGGCCTCTCTTTGATTTCCTTCAGGAATGTGAACATTCTGTAAGATCCAAACAATGTTTAAGGAAGGGGTTGCTAACTCCTTGGCCCTCCTGGCCAAGCATAACTAAGATGGGTGTTGGGTCTGTTTGAGATACTTTAAGAGATTGTCACTGTGACATCAGAGGAGTGCAGGCCCTCTCTGAAGTCATTCCAGTCCCCAAACCCCACAGTGCTGATCACCAAGGCTGGTCTCTGCCTGGATGGAGATTTCCAGGCTTACGATCTGTCATCACCGTGTAAATAGCCCTAAAGCACCTTGCTCTTTCTTTCCTCCTGACCTGGGTCTCAGTAGTCCATATCAGACTCTAGCTCTTCCACTGTGACTGTCTCCTGAGTTTTACATGCTGCTGTGCTGGGCCGACCTCTGACCTTTGTCCTCCGTGGCTAACTTTCCACCAATGTTTTGTGTTTCCCTTTTCAGAGAGTTGTTGCTGGAAAGTGGGTGACCCGCCAGACATCATAGTTCTCATCCGCTTGCCGTCTAGGTGGGGCAGTAAACTGACTTTAAGCCAATGGGATGTGGGAGAAGGGATGTGAGCCCCTTTCGACCCTGGACTATATAAACCTTCCACGTGACCCTTGCCCACCTTCTCCCCATTTGCTGGGTGGATGTTGAAGCTCTGAGTAGCTTTGAAAGGCATGTATTGGGGATAATGGAACCCCTCACAGCCTGGAACCCTGAATGACTGTATGGAGAAGAGTCCCATATCCATCCCCACTGCCCAATGGCCTTTATGTTAGCAAGAAATTAACTCCTATTGTGTTAAGGCACTGATATTTCAGAGTCTTTTGTTACTGTAGCTAGTGTTCCCCTAATACATATTCATGTTCCCTCAACCAGTGATGTTTCCCACCCCTAACTCCAGCTCAAGTCCACCTCTGTTTCAAGTCCTCCTGGCCCCCTGATCTCAGTGGGCCCCGTCCTCTGCATTTCTGTACCTTACATTGTCACACTCAGGCTGTTCCCACTATGTTACACATGGGCTTGTAGCGCTAATTGAAGAGGACAGAGATCTTGTTCTCTACTCATTCTGCATCTCCCAAAATGCCCAGCGTCAAGCCCAGCAAACAGTAGGCACTCAATCAATACTTGTTGATCGATCTGAGAGGGGCTGGAATGATCCATATCAAACTCCAGGCATCATCTGGGAGCTCGCTGATTAAACAGATGAATCTTGCAGCCTTTCTTTAACGCCACCAACCCAGCCTTTGCTGCGGGGGAGCCCCATGTCTGAGCCTCTAGGCTGCAGAGCCCTCCTTGTCAGCCAGGTCCTGGCTGACTTCCCAGGATCCAAGGCACTCCGGGCCTTTCTCAGATGGCCAGGGCATCCATCAGTGACCTGTCGAGTGAAGGTTATTCTTTGTTCTCTTTGACCCTCCTGCAAAACAAACAACCCACAGTAGACCCCTCTCTCGAGGGCTCTTGTTTCTCTTTCTCCACCTATCTGGGGAAGAATGGACTAGAAGTATCTTCCAATTACTGTACCTGCATTCTAAAATATATATTTATGTTATAAGGTCTCATGGAAGTGTCATGATGAGGGGTCTTGGAAGCTCAGACCCAGAGCAAGGGGCTTGAATACTGGTTAGCAGCATAGCTCGCACCAGCCATTTCTGCTCTAATGCTATAGCTGCTGACAGGTTAGTGAGAATTCAGCCATCCCAGGTAGCTGGAATTATGGTGATCAAAAATATTTTAGAGACACTACACTTAGTTTCATTCATATATTTATTTTTTCCATTACTTTTTGTAGAAGAAGTAATATTTGTTTAATGAAAAATGAGAGAATATGGATAAGCAAACAAACATTGTTTTTCATGTCATGTGAATTTCTCTGAGTCAAAGATAACTTACTCTGAATATTTTGGTGTGCATCTTTTCCAGACCTTCCAATGCCGAAATATACATTTCTAATATACATACTCTACACATACTGTTTTATAAGTTGGTTTTTACTTAACATTTTTCTATCACAGACAGTACCATTTTAAAGGACTTCATATTATTCCATTTTATAGAAATGCACTGTAGTCCAGAAAACTATTGTTATCTATTGTTTACGTGTTTTTCTGTTTGTTTGTTTTGTTTTGCTATTATAAATTCTTTGATGGACATTCTCGTAAGCATGCAAGCTTAGGATAAATTCATAGAAGTGGAATTACTAGGTCAAAGGGAATGTAGATTTTAAAGGTGTTTGACACCTGTAGCCGTAAAGGTCACACCAATGTACCCTCCTGCCAGCATTCTAGCTAGTTTTAAGTTTATTCAGTCAAATAGGTTTGTGTATGTGGATACAAACAGGGGAGAAGTAGGATGGGGAGAAAGAATTTAAAGTTAATGTATTTTTAAAGCTGTTTATCTTAATTCAATCTGCTCTGGTTGAATTCTGCTGCTCTTTAGAACAGACTTATGGGTTTAGATCCAGTTTTTGTCTGATTCTGGGTTTGTCTGATGCCAAACATCTGAAATCATCCCTTTGCATGAGTATAAAGGAGATGGGTTTGTTTTCAGCGTAATTCAAATGGGCACAAGCCCTGTGATCTGGAGAGCCCTGGGTTGTGGTGTGTGTGGGGGGAGGTGTGTGAATTCATCTTGTAGTTCACAGTGCACCACCCCTCCGGCCCCTAAGTCAAGGGGTGGTTGCTTCAAAAGGAAAAAAAAAAAGAAATCTTATTTTGAGATGCTCAAGGAAAAGAAAAAGCAAGGTGATGTGTGAGCTGTTTTATCTTGGCAGGAAGAATGTAGGTGCGGGGAAGAGCTGCATTTGGGAACTGGCTTTTTAGTGTGTGCAGATGTATTAAAATTCTTTTGCTTAATATGTCAAAGTAAAAAATAGAAGCAGTTAATATCTCCCCCTCTCTCTTCCCTGCCATGCTCCCTTCTGTTGTCTGCCTTTTGACTCCCATGCTGCCAGGCTGCTGTCGGATGGTGAGAGGGTCCCTCAGTGTCTGTGGTGGGCTTTGCAGCAGGGAGCACCTCTGCCCGGGAACAAGACCCTTCACACTGCCCAAGGTCGCTTGTTCTGATTAGCTTGGCCCCCGAGGAAGGAAAGAAGTTGGCTTATTAATGAATCCCTGGGCAGGATCACTTCTGGAAGTGGGGCATGAACTGTCGTGTGGAGAGGAGCCGACAAAGTAGCTCTGGTTAAACCCTGTTCTGGGAGGTCCAGTCAGTTGTCCAGATTATGGGTTTGTGCTTCTCCAAAAAGAGATTTGAGACAGTGTCACAAAGAGACACTGGAAGAGAACTGGAGTTGAGCCAGGAGTCTGGTGCAGTGACTTTGCCCAAGCCAATAGCTCTGAATCTCAGTCTTAATGTGTCAAACGGTGATGACAGGGTTGTTGGTGAAGATCAGATGGGCTAATCCTTCTGGGCCCACTGACTCTGTGATAAAAATATCCCTTTAATTTCTAATGGAAGTTTTCCCTCCCGTCATTCCCTCTTTGGTACTCTTATAGCACACTGTTTATATAGCTCTTATCACACTGAGTAATGACAATTTTCATAGTTTCTGTTCTTTGCCGGACTGTTGTGTGAATTAGGGTAAAGTTAGTGACCATGATGAATAAAACCCTCAAGTTTGAGAGCCTTAGCCCAATAGTTGTATATTTATCAATTACTTGATTGATGAGCACTTTCATGTAAGAATTCAGGGACCCAGGTTCCTTCTATCTTGTGGCTCTGTTATCCCCTGGATCCTTGGAGTCTTATACACCCAGCCAGAAAACATGGGATGAATGTATGGAGAATGCAGACTTGCTTCTTAACTCTCTTGGCTTATGAGTGACTCGTGTTACTTCTGCTTACCTCTCATTGGTGAGAATCATCACATGGTTCCACCGAGATGCAAAGGAAGCTGGGAACTACAGTCCTTGGCTGGGCAGCTGCACCAGAGACAACTCTGTTCAATGAAAGGGCGAGTCTTAGTCTTTGGTGGGTAGTTAACTGTCTCTTCCACACCTGAGATCTCTGTGAGGGTAGGAGGCTGTCTTTCCTAGTCTTAGCACCCTACATCATTCCTGACACAGATGTTCAATCCAGTAGACTTGCATCATCTGTTTATTTAATTTTTGTAAATTTAGCCACAGAGAAAGGGAGGGAGAAAACCATCAAAATAGTGCCTGTGGTTTTGTTTACCAATCCCAGGCAGTGGGTGGACAACTAGAAGATGGGTCTGCCAACTACAGATTGTGGGTCCTACCCTGCTTGCTGTCTGTCCTTGTAAATGAAGTTTTATGGGAACACAGTCATTCATTTACATATTGTCTGTGGCTGCTTTCCTGCTACAATGGCAGAGTTGGTTGGGTACTTGTAACAATGACTGCCAAGCCTAAAAAATTTACTATCTGGCCCTCTTCAGAAAAAGTTTGTGGACTCCTGCTCTAGAGAGAGAGTATGAGATGATAGACTTGAACCTGCTGTTCTTTTGTTAGTTTTCATCCCCTTGAGCACCTGAGAATGAGCATCTCATTGTGCCAAATGTGATTATCAGCCAAGTGTTTAAAGATGCATGTTTTTAACACAATATAGTGTCCAAATGCAAACCAACTCCTTGGTGAATGCACAGACCATGTATATGGTACTTTCTAGGTTATTTAAGAAATTTTTAAGGTTCACGTTCATCTTACACACTCTTAGAGCTTACTGCTCCTTATGAAATGTAACGCCACTGTAAAAGCATGTTGAATAAATGCATAAGTGAATATGACAACCCTTTGGAAAGTTAAAGGGATCCTACAAATCACAGTATTACTATTACTTTCATTTCTTATTATATTTCAGAAAACAGAGATAACCCCTATCTGAATCCAAGGAGATGCTCTATTCAATGAAAGGGAGAGTCTCAACCCCAAGATGCTCATTAGGAGTTTGTATTCTGCTCTTTTGTGATTGATTGCCTCTCTCTTTTTGGTTAGTGCATTGTCATAAATAGAAAATAATAGCTTTTAAAAAAAAGATGGGTGGGGACATTACAGTTACCCTGACTTGCAAATAGTGAAAAGGAGTTTGACTTCTAAATACATGCCACAGTGGCAACATTACCTTATTGGCTTCCTTCTCTTCCTTCACTCAGTTTTCTGCACTCCCACTGATGCTTCCTGGGATCACCTTCCAAATAAGCCACTTGCACTCAAATCCTTGTCTCAGGGTCTGCTTCTGGGGGAACCCAAATTAAGACAGCTTCTCCTTTTTTAAAATTTTTGTTGCTCAAACTAACCGTTGAATATGGACTCTTGGAAGTGGAAAAGGAAAAGAAAGGAAAAGTTGAAAAAATTTTCAGTTTCAGACTTTCCCAATCTTGAAGCTTTTCATGGAAAGAACTATCCAGGGAAAAAAAGAATAAAAGAATACAAAATCAGACATCCCCAAATTTGAGGACACGAAGCACAGTTGTGTTGACAATATAATTTGGAGAATTATAAAAATTATTTCTTCAATGAGAAAATCAGATTGCCCCTAATAATAGAAATAGTCACTCAACAAGAGTTTTTTAAAAATTACCACAAGTGGGCTTCCCTGGTGGCGCAGTGGTTGGGATTCCGCCTGCCGACGCAGGGGACGCGGGTTCGTGCCCCGGTCTGGGAAGATCCCATATGCCGCGGAGCGGCTGGGCCCGTGAGCCATGGCCGCTGAGCCTGCGCGTCTGGATGACTGTGCTCTGCAACTGGAGAGGCCACAGCAGTGAAAGGCCCGCATACCGCAAAAAAAAAAAAAAAAAAAAAAAAATTACCACAAGTAATCCTTATGTAAAGCCAGGACTGAGAGTTACTGCTCTATATGTTTAAGTCCATGACGTTAAAATGACATCATAATAGCTAGTGTTTATTTTCGGTTTCGCTGAGCCAGGCAATGTGCTGAGTCTTTGCAAATGCTGTCTCATCTATTTCTGACAGCAACTGCCGGGGCAGGATTTTTTGTTATCTGCACTTAATAGATGGTGGGCCTGTACTGAAGGAAGTTAAGGAACTCGCCTGAGACTGCACAGTCCTTGCTCTGTGTCTGAAATTCAGGCTGAAATTTAGCTTCGTGCCTTCCTCAGTTACCATGTGTTCAAGTACTTTCTCTTTCTTAGTCAAACTTGCCAAAGGTTGGTCTCATCAATGTACCAGTTTTATTTTATTGATTAATTTATAATTTCTTTTTTTCTTTTATACTTCCTTCCTTCTACTTCCCTTGGATTATTTTGTTGTTTTGTTGTTATTTCTTCCTGATTTGAAAGTCAAGTCCCTTTATCTTCAATCTATATTTTGTATTGATAAACTTGTTTATTACTATTCATTGGCTTCTCAGTACCACTTTGGCTGCATCCCATAAATTTTGCCAAGTGGTGCTTTTGTTTTCGAGTTATAAATAGCTTGTAATTTGCTTGTATTTCCTCTCTAGCTTGGGAGTTACTTAAAAATATGTTTTAACATTTTTAAGTGTCAGAAATCCAGAAATAGCAAAATTAAAACCACCAGATCAGTAAAATAGTATTTAGTAAGAGTTTATTGTGCATAAAAGAATAGTTCTTGAACTGGGAGTTTCCAAATTCAAAATTGATGTGAAACTCAGGGGCATGACATTACAGGACAGCTTATAAAGTATAAGTAAATGAGGAAGCAGTTAAACTTTTACAATGATTGCTTATTACAGTGGGGATTTCCAGGTGGCAGGGGATTGATTAAAAGTGATTATCTTATACCATTTTTTGGAAGATGACTTAAATTTCTATTACGCTTATCAGAGACATTTACAAGAAATAATGTAAGTTAAGTTTCACTCATTTAATAAAAAATAAGCTAGATTTAGTTTTACTTACATGGCTTAAATGGCTTTGTGTGCTTGGAGGATTGTTAAGTCTAGTCTCCATCTTATTTTGTTTTAACACAAGTACAGATATTTTTTGTAGTTAACTTTTTGTTGTTGATTTCTAACTGTGTTGCATTGTGGTCAGTGAAAATACTCTACATGATGACAGTTTTTCCTTTTTGGTCTATAATAGAAAAAGGGAGGTTCCAGAATTTCCATCTGGATGGAAGAGAAAGCTCTATCTGCATAGGCTCCGTAGATTTTACCTAAAATTGAGGAAACATAAATTATCCAAGCTAAAGAATGGAGGGGGGTGGCTGAGGGAGATTATAGGAAGACTAAATCCTTCTCCTTGCCCTCAAGCCTGCCAGTGATACAGACTTAATTGTCTTTGTATCCCCTCCTCACCTATTGTATTCTCTAGCTCGGGGACTTGGTCGGAATACATCGTTGAATTGAATAGTTACACCCATCATAAAATAATTAACATTATATACTAATAGAAGAAGTATCAGCAGTGAGAGCAAGAAGAACTAGAGTTCAGGGTGACCAGGTGTCACCGGGTGCACGAAGGAGGAAGTGAGGCTAGAACAGGCCCTGTGGGATGATTAAGATGAGGCCAAGTGGAAGGGAAGGGAGAGTGTTTCTAAGGTGGAAAGGAGCACCATCAACCTGTAGGCAGGTTGATGAGAGCAACCTGAGAGCAAACAATCATGTTCATTTGCATGAAGGTAGAAATATAACAAGTAGAGTTTGACTGCAGCAAATAATTCGTGCTTTAGAGTAATGGGAACTCTAGGTGATTAAGCAGGATAGGGCTGGCATGTTTAGGGATTTTAAGTTTAGAACAAGGACGGTAGTTTCACATGGGAAGTGGGAATCGCTGTTGGAAAGGCTCAGGGAGTGTTTAAGGTGGCAAATCCCTCAGTGATGAGCAGCATGAGTTAGTAAGGCGAGAATGGGGTGGGCATGAGGGGTAGCGTGAGCCTGGGAGACGTTCTGAAGGAAGAATCAATAGCAGTTGGGTTCTAATTGAATGTGCAGGCTGAGTATAGAGAAGAGTCGAAGATGATACCTTGGTACCCAGCCTGGCAAGCTTGGAGATGGTAGTGATGTTCAAGACACAGGAAAGTAGGTTTGAAAGGGGGACCATGAGTTCAGCTATAGATATGTTGAGGCTGAGAACATCCAAGAGGAAAGGTTCAGAAGTCATCAGACTGTAGAAGAAAGAGGTGGTAGAAAGGCTGCAGAGAAAGCCCCAGAAACCAGAAGAGGGAATTTCAAGGAAGTGTGTCTGGAGGTGGGAGGGGCTGTCAAAAGTGTCAGATGCTGTAGAGAAATGAGGGCAAGGTGGTGAGGTGAAGCACCTGAGGTTTGGCCTTAAAGAATACAGTTTCAGCTAATGTGGTGGTGACAGTCAAGTGGCAAAACGAAGGGAGAATAGGCAGCAAAGCAGGAGAGGCCATGGCCCTAAAGGGCACAAGTAACGTTACCTTGTCTAACCACCTGCTCCCTTTCATTTCGCCCACAGCTTTAGACAAAGACCCGAGGAACAGGGTGCCACTGGGGAGCGAGGAGCTGGAAGAGGCTAGGAGGTAAGCCTGCCGGGTGCCACGGAAACCAAGAATGACTTCCAAGATTTGGAGGTCACTGGGATCACAGCAGGGAACAGAGGGCTGTGGGCCATTGCAAAGTTGGGGTTAAAGGAGAAATTAATCCACTGGAAGCTTCTAGGCTGGCGAAAAGTGGGTCTCAGGGGCAGTAGGGAAGGTGATGAAGGGAGCAAGCTGGGGCCAGTGTGGGGGGCCTAGACTCTGCACGCTGGGCGGCCGGTAGAAGCTGGTGGACTCAGGGACCGCCTCGCCTTTGGAGGAACGGGTTGAGAAGGGGAGGCAGCCCTCCCCACTGTGGCAGCAATAAGTGTGGTGATTTGGGGGTTTCCGTGGTGATCAGAAGTCACCACTCACGCCCCAAGATCTTCCACTTGTGGAGATTGCTGTCTTGAAAGGCCCTGCTGGCTCATTAAGGTGGGGGGCAAGAAAAAGCTCCGCACTCTGATGGGCCTGAAAGTTCATACTCTTTCCTTTCAGGTCATACTTAGCACAGATGTTAGACGTTATTAGCTGCACCTCAGTGTGAGAGGAAATCTCTCAGGATTAAATATTTATGGCTCAGGAAACCTAGGGGTCTTCCCAGAGGGACTAAGTGGGGCGACGTCAAGTCCTTGGTGCAGGCAGGGGTCTGAAGGGAGTTGGTCAGATTTCTAAGAAAAGGAGGTCTTTGCTTCTCCTGCTGCGTTGCTGGGATGCACCCAGGTCTGTCTGTTACACATGTGCACTCACGTTGCAGACACAAGCACGCTGGCCTGAGGTTGGGAGGACTTGGTTTTAGATGTAACTGGGTGCACTTGGCTTAGTCATTCACCCTCTCTGGGCCTTGGTTTCCTCACCTGTAAAATGGTGGGCCTGGCAGCGGCATGGACAAGGAACCTATTGAGCTATTTTGCGAGCTAAAGTTCTCTGTGAGTCCAGGAGGAAGCCAGTGTCACCTAGGGAGGGGGAGAATGGAGCAGCCCATCTGTTTTGCGGAAAGGCCCTGGCCTGCTTGGGGGAATATGGGGTCCAGGGCCAATTCTGCCATTGTCAATGGCAAGTCACAATTCCCTGCCCCCAGGCCTGTCTGTCTGACTTAGAATAGATGGTGCAAACTACTGTTTAAAAATGCACAGGGGTACTGTGGTCCTTTTGTAAGAGACAAAAAGCACATGGCTTAGAAGCCGGGTGGAACTTAGCCCTCTGAGATTTCATAGGGCAAAGGCCACATAAACACTAGGAATCCTTGCATCAGGGGATGGGGGCCGTCATCTCCCATGAAAGGAGATCCCTATGCTTCATAGAAGAGGGGGTTCAAACATCATTATGTGATTGGTTGGCCAACCTTGATAGCTGGGTGGTATATCAATGTCAAGGAATAGCTTTGGACTTTACTTTTTCATCTGGAGAATTTTCCTGCCGGATAAACCGTACACTGATGGCTACATTATCGCTCGTGTATATGTGTGTGTAGGGGGGTTGGGGAGAGGAGTGTACATATTTAAAGAGGATGTTCTCTGTAATCATACGTCTTGAACTTTCCCATTTCTATGATGGAATCATTTTAAAACTGGGAGAGACACCTCTCCAGATCCTGTGTCCCCTTCCTCTGTCACCCTGTTCTTTCCTCCCTTTCACAGACAAACTTCTCCTCGATCATATTTGCTATCTTTGGTTCTTCACCTGGTGCTCATACCTCACCCACTCCTGGCTTCCACCCCCATCACTGCACAGAAACGTTTCTCACTAAGGTCTCTGTGCAGCTAGGTCTAACAGACATCTCTCCTTCGCTTAACTCCTCAGCAGCATTTAACAGAGTTGAGTTGTTCTGGATCACACTTTCTCCAATGCAGTGGGCTATTGTGTTCTTCCTCCTTGTCTTAGCCTTTCTCCTTGTCCTTTCGGGCGCTCATCGAGCCACTAAATGGTATTGTTCAAGAACCATCCAAGGCTCTCTTTCCTGTCTCACATTATGTTCCCTCCCTAGGCAATTTCATTTATACCCTCGGCTCTCATAACCCTCTAAGTGCCAACTGATACCCAAATTTGAATCACGGCACGATCCTGCATGCTCACCTCGGAGTCAGAATGGCTTTCCATTTCTGGTGCCAGGGCCCTACGAGGGCTGTGAAACATACATGATTCTGCTTAAAATCAAATCATCTCTTTTTTCTATTCAAGCAAGCAGAATACTTGGTACTTTTGATCAAGATAATGCAACGTATAATGTTAGGGAAAAGCTTGGCCTCACTCTGAAGAAGGCTACAATTCAGTTGGAAAGATCAATTATGTGTATGTGAAACAATACATCCCAAGGCAAGCTGTGAAGGAATTTACAGAAGAGGAGAGGCCATGAGCAATATTATGGAAAAAAATAACTGAATCTGACTGAATGAGGTGCTGGAGTTCTTCCCTTTGCACAAAGACATCTATTAGTCAGAAAGAGAAGCCAGCATTCTATAGTGTTCTATCAGAAATTAACACCATCACCAGCTCTCATCAAAATAACACATGAACAGTACATCTAAAAGCTATTTAGCAGAACCACTCAATATCACATGCGAGGTTTGAAGATGCCCACTTTGAAATTGCTCATTTTAATCACGGACTGGAAGCAACAAGATGTAGGAAAAATTATTCTTGCCTCAAATTAATTAGGATCCTCCCTGTTTGAAAGCTTTTTCAATGAAAGAAAAGGAAAAATAATTAATGCCGCATAAAAGATGATGATGGAAGAGGGCTGTGTACGAATGCAATGACTGTTTAAACCCCTCGCTGCTTGCAACGCATCCAGGACATTCTTCAGGGACGCTGGTCACGGATCCACTGAGGAAGAGGATTCCTTTTACTTCTGAGCCAGCAGCTCTTAGAGCCTGTTAGAAGTGGGAGGAGCAATGTTGTAGCCATAGATTTGAAATTGTCCAAAGGTTGATACTGAGAAAGAAGGCTGACTGAAGGCAAACCTGAAGCTGTGGAAGCTGCCTGCATCTGTTCCTTCCCAGTGCCCATACTATGTTCTGTTTCCAGATGTCTCTCGCTAAGCCCTGGGATCCTGGTCCCATAGTGGAATCTTAGTATACCTGGCCAAACCCCAACACCTTCCAGCAGCCCTCTTCCTCTGTCACGATGCATCTGCCCAACGTTCCAGCTCCTCAAGGCCTTCCTCACCCCTACTTGTCTGTGTCATGTTACCGTAGGTAAACTAGGTTTTACTTGAACAGTAGCCTCCCGAAGGTAACGGTGTGGCCCAAAGGAGTGGCCTGCAGGGAGAGGTTTTAGACCACCTGACAAGTATGTCCCGTGTAATCACAGCACATCCAGTGTTAGGGGAAGTGTGTTGACCTCAAAGTAGAGCTATCTTGATTCCAGGTGGGAGGTCCTACCGCATCCTAGCTGGGAGTACTCAGGCTTGTGGCTTAACCTCTCTGAGCCTCAGTTTCTTTGTTTATGAAGGACAGATGGTAATATCTACTACTCAGGGTTGAAGAAGATTAGAGATAATGGATATCATGGGCTCAGCCCAGTGCCTGGAACAAGGTTGGTGCTTGTTAGTGTAAGTTGTTGTGATTGTGTAGGCCCCTGACCCTGCCTATGGAAATGCCATTTTTTAAATAAAAATTCTCCTGATTTGGTTGAAGGAAGAGTAATGATGGGAAATGGTGGTTCTGCACCAACCAGTCGTGTGCAAGCCCACGCGTCAGTCGTGTGTTCATGCCGGCTGCCTGGGCAAAGAGAGTACCAGGCCTGTGTTCCAATGGAAGAGCCCTCACTGATCCAGGAGCCAGGATGACTGGCTTCTAGTTGGTTCCACCTCAAACTGGCCGTCTGGTCTAGGGTGAGTTGCATTTCCTCTGAGAATTCAATGAGCAACTGTATGTGGAAGCCTTTGAAAAGTGTGAAATGCCATGTAAGTGTTGGCTATGAAGAATATCACTGCCAGTTTGGCTTCACAGAGTCTTGAGGGAGGCCAGGTCATGGTCAAATGCACTCAAGTTCACAGCCAAGGAAGTAGAGGAGAGGGAGGACCACATGGATTGTCTGGAGAGACATGGGGACCTTATTTTCAGGAGGTTTTGCAGAGATTGTTTCTCAGACCTGACTTATGTAAAGACGTTCTCTTCTTCCTACAGACACCTCCGTTTTCATGAGGAAGTGTCATGCAGTTGCCTCCCTTGGATCAGGGAGGGGAAGCATTTCATTTTCCTTTCCCAATGAGTAGCTTAGAAAGGATGCCCTTGCCCAAATGCTGACCCTTTTTAAAAAACTGAGGTATAATCGACATACAACATTATATTACTTTCAGGTGTACGACATACTCATTCAATATTTGTATATACTGAGAAATAATCACCACAATAAGTCTAGTTAACATCTGTCACATACATAGTTACAGATTTTTTTTTA
Organism: Pseudorca crassidens; assembly: GCF_039906515.1. Taxonomy (NCBI): domain Eukaryota; kingdom Metazoa; phylum Chordata; class Mammalia; order Artiodactyla; family Delphinidae; genus Pseudorca; species Pseudorca crassidens. The sequence continues at coordinate 17,555,329 of NC_090307.1, forward strand.
TTGTGATGAGAACGTTCAAGGTCTAGTCTTTTAGCAACTTTCACATATACAAGACAGTATTATTAGCTGTGGTTGCCATGCGGTACGTTAATCCCCGTGACTTATTTTATAACTGAAAGTTTATTCCTTTGATCCCCTTCACCCCTTTCTGACCTCTTCTTATACTGCAGTACCCTTTCTTCAGTGATGGGGGTGATAGGGCAGGTTTTAAAATGGTACCCCTCAGTCACCTGTGGAAGAAGGACCCAACTGCTGTGTGTTTTCTAGACTAAGAACGTCCTTCTCAGCCATGGATGTTAGCAGGAATTCCAAACAACGGGGAAAACCTGACTTCACATTGGGTCATCATGTCGCTTTGCCACCAAAGTATGGGATAGTATATTTAGTAGTGGGGAGTCTGTGATGGCATTCACATTTATTTAACCAGAGACCCTCAGGGGTGTATTGTAATTATGTGTGTGTCACACAATGGCCTGGCTCGATACCAGCAAAATCGCCAAGGTGAGGGCAGACTGAAGGGCAGAGAGCATTGAAATATTTTTCTGCTTAGCCACTGCTATCCCATTTACGTAGCATTTAGTGGACACCAGCACTGAGCTGGTGATTGCAATCGATTGGAGAAAACAGACATGCAAACAGTCAGAATGCTGGACAAGACGGAAGATGTGCGAAAGTTGGGTAAGAATGCTGGTGCTGTGGAAGTGCAGAGGGAGGAACAGTTAATTCAGGTGGGGCGATCAGAGGTGGCTTCAGGAAGACGAGACATTTGAGCTGGCCTTGCAGGTGAGTCAGGTGTGAAAGGTAGAGCAGGTGGTAGAAATATTTAGATGTATATATGGATGAGCAAACCTGGTCCAGACTGATGGTGTAACACAACCGGCCTGGAGACAGATACAGGAGCCCAGCCACCTGTGGCAGGATTGGAGGGATGGAGGAGGAAATGGGGCTGGAGGGACAGCAGGAGGCAAGGCTTGTGAGGGCATCCCGAGAAAAGTAAGCTCCCTCCAAGGAGGACCTTGTCTGTTTGTTCATCTCTATTTTTAAGACCTAGCCAGCAACTGGCACATGGCTGGTGTTCAATAAAAACTTTATTAAATGTAAGAATGACTATTTATTTTTTATAATTTTTATTGGGGTATAGTTGATTTACAATGTTGTGGTAGTTTCAGGTGTACAGCAAAGTGAATCAGTTATACAGATACATGTATCCACTCTTTTTTTAGATTCTTTTCCCATAGAGGCCACTACAGAGTACTGAGTAGAGTTCCCTGTGCGGTCCTTATTAGTTATCTATTTCATATGCAGTAGTGTGTATGTGTCAATCCCAATCTTCCAATTTATCCCTCCCACCCCCCCTTATCTCCTGGTAACCATAAGTTTATTTTCTACATCTGTAACTCTATTTCTGTCTTGTAAATAAGTTCATTTGTAGCCTTTATTAGCTACGAGTTAGCCTTTGTACGAATTAGCCTTTATTAGCTACATTGTTAGCCTTTATTTTAGATTCTACATATAGGTGATATCATATGATATTTGTCTTTCTCTGCCTGACTTACTTCACTCAGTATGACAATCTCTAGGTCCATCCATGTTGCTGCAAATGGCATTATTTCGTTCTTTTTAATGGCTGAGTAATATTCCATTGTACATATGTGCCACATCTTCTTTATCCATTCATCTGTTGATGGACATTTAGGTTGCTTCCATGTCCTGGCTATTGTAAATAGAGCTGCAGTGAACACTGGGGTGCATGACTATTGAGGTGAGGCATTACGAGCATTTATTCATGCTTTAGGACAGTGATTCTGTTGATGCAAAGGGATGAAAGAATCATGGCGAGGTCTCCAGGGTGGTGGACATTTGTCATTAGTTACCAGAAGGCTCCTTCCCAGCTGGCCACAGAGCTCCTCCTCCTTGAGCAGAACCTGTTCCTTCTTGTCCAGTGGCCCAGTGATTAGTTCACAGTGGGGAATATGCCTCAAGCGAAGCCAGTGAGAACCTTTCCCGGAACTTTTCTTGCCAGAGCTATGTCAACTCCTGTCTGTTTCCACTGGGATTGCTAAACCAGGGGGATATGAATTTGGGGCTGCCAGCAACTGTCTTGCCTAGCACAGTGGGCAGACTGCAGTCAGGCAGCAATACTCGGAGCCGAGAGATGGAGAAATTGAGCCCTGACAACATCATTTGTGGTTTCAGTTCCAGTTGTGCCTGAAACCTCCACAAGTCTACGTTATTCAAGTCAATAGTCCCCTTTTTAGCTTAATTCACTTGGAGGCAGAGCTTTGTCCCTTGTAACCATGGTGGTCCTGACTAGGACAATCAATTAGGAGACTATTTCCAAAGTCTCAACAACTACCACAATTTGAAAGCAAAATAAGAAAGATTGAGATCTACTGCAGAGGCACTTTACCGGATATTTAACCAAGGGGCTCTGTCTTAACCAAAAGTCATAGTAAACTCAGAGGTGTTTTCGTTCACACTGTGTGTATGTTTTATTTTTGCCCCATAAACCTACATAGTGCCAGGGACCCAGCGTAGATGTGGTGTGATGAGACAGGAAGTATTATCTTCTGTGGGTTGTTGTATTCCTGCAGTTCCTCTGCTTACTCCTCACTCATCTTCATCCCTGTTTTCCATCTTCACTTAAAGGAGGCAGAACCTTCTAGGTTGGAGGAGGAGGGTTGGAGAAATTGATGAGAAAGACAGGGTGTTAGGTTCAGAGTAGGGAAATGACCCTTCCTTTTGCTTGGAATTCCCTTTTAAATTTGGAAATCTGAGGGTGGAGAGGACTTGTGTGACTCACTTCTAGGATGAAGCCCAGGGTCTCAGCAAGGCTGATAGACTCGTCCTCCCAGCTGTCAGGGTGGGGTCGCGGTGGAATGGAGTTGATGGTGAGATGAGGTGTGTGCGGGCAGGAGAGGGCCAGCAATCCTTGGGTTTCCTTGGGAGGGAGAGAGTGGGCCAGTCTGTAAGGGGCCTTCTTGTGGCCAGAACCAGGAAGGATGAGCAGACCACCCATGACTTGGCTACAGAGGAACAGGGATGGAGATGGGTCAAGGCTGAGAGGTGGTCATTCCCACCTCTACTGGGCTGCAGCGACATTGCACAGCCCTGTTGCCTCCCTCCCCTGGAGCTTAGGATCGGCTGCAGAAGGTATGAGGGAGGGTGGGAAATCCTGAATGTGACTTAGACCTGAAATGGTTGTGACATCACTGAGTTTGAGAATTCTCCTGAAATTAATAAGATTGAGTTTCTGACCATCAGGTGGAAATGAGTCATTGAGAAATAAATCCTATTAGAGGAAGAACCCTTGAGTTTATGATTTAGGAAATTTGTACCTGTTACATACACTCTGGGGTACTAATCTTTAGTAAAGATTCAGTAAAGATTTGGTAAAAGTAACATCTTTAATTAAAGGGCGTATGGGGTTGACCAGCAGCACAAGTCACCAACAAGCAACCCCCTACTGTGCTTGTGGACCGTGGCCAGCCCTGCTTGCATGACCATCTTTGCTGTTAAGGCTTCTGTCTAGTGAGCTGCCATCCATTCCAGGCGAGGGAGTGACCAGCCTGATTGCCAGAGCCCACAGACACTAATTATAGGAACCGGACATTTCTGAAGGATTCTTTAAGCCTTTGCCCAAATAGAGACCTCCCAGCTCTGATTTCAAAATGCAGGTTTGCCCAGGATTGATTAATTTGTACAGATGAAAACATTCAAAACCTTTCAGGCAGTGGTGCTCAAATTTCAGTGTGCATCCAAGTTACCTGGTGGGGAGAGGGGCATGGTGTTCGATAAAATGCAGATTCCCAGACCTGGCCCCTGGATTTTGATCTTGATGTAAGTGATCTTTGGTACACATTTTGAGAAAGTCTTAAGGGTATCGAATACCATTTGGATTTCCTCAAACGCACTCAGAATGGACAAATAACTCATTCAAATTCTCTCCTGTGGATTAATTCTAAAGGCAAACCTAAGTTTTTAAGGGGGGGAAAATCATGTGAAAGGTAGTTTCTCTAGAAAGTTGACAGCAACTAGAAGGAAGATGTGCCTCGAATAGACATGACATCTTAATCACTGGTACTGAGGAGCTGTAATGCCAGACTGTAGAACGCTTACATAAAACTGTAGCTCTTTTTCTGTTACTAAAGAACGCAAGCCCAGGAGTACAATAGCGGAACAAGAACTAATTCGGGAAGCTTGCTGGTATGGTATTGTCAGTCACACCAGTGATGTGGATAAAAGCTTTTATCACATGAAATAATTTCAGTGAAAGGGCTTTATTGCTTTTTATTTGCTGGGCATTTACAGGAGAATAAACATGCTGGTATATATTATATATGGAGCGAAAGTCAGCAGCAAATGAAAGCGAAGACCCCCGGACCCAGTTACCAGAACAGACTGGTTGCTTAGCAACCAGGCAACTGGAGAATTCTCTCCCCCTTTCTTTCTTTTGTTTTTAGATTGCAGTAACCTTTGATCAATTTTGGTTCCACAACAAAAGCCTTGGCTATTTTGAGCAAAGGATACCTGCTAATTTGTAGTAGAGGGACGTAGACCATGACACCAATTTCTGTCTACAATTTCATGTTAAACAGAAAAAGTCTAAAATTCCTTTTAAAAGTCTTAGTGCTGGTGGTTGGGTCCTTGATGAATCAGAAGTTACATGATAATTGCCTCCAATTACTCTAAAGATGTTGCTGTCTGTCAATCCACCTTCATTCTTCTGCTCACCGGTCAGCTTTTGAAGCCTAGTTCTTGGTTCTAAATCCAGTTCCTAAGAAGCATCTGAATGCCCAAGTCCTAAATCCTTGGGAGACTTCAGATGGCCATTCCTTTCAAAAACATCGTGGAATTAGGGAACACTGAACAGGGAAGGGCTTTATAAATCATCCCTCTTGTTCCTTCCTCCTTTATAGGCTCTTTCCATTCAATGTCCACAGGCCCAGCTCCTATCCACGAACTCTCTGGATTCTTCTCCCTTTCAGGGAGCTTTAAAGCTGTGAAAATCAAGGAAGGTACAGATAATTATCTGATTCGATCGTCTACCCAACATAGAAGGGGAATATCTGACAGTCTGCGCATAGCATGTCAATGGAGATTCCGTGGGATAGAGCAGATACTGGCTTCCAAGGATCAAATCTCACAAAAGTCTGCTAACAGTTTGGATTCTAGAGGGAAAGTTTATTTCAGTGAAGTTAACTTTTCTGAATCAACCAGTCAAGGACTCCTAATAGTTCAAAAGCGCTATCTGCATAGTTGGAAAGAATGTGAAGGAAGGGGTGGCGGGGAGCAGAGGTTAGGGAGGGAGGGGATCACGCCATTGTTCTGAGCTCTGTGGCTCTTCCTCTTCAAGGTCTTCTGTCGGCTCGAGATGAGTGGGAACCATGTGAGCAGTGCAATTATTTTCCTCCTTAAAAAAGAAGGTGAAGAGTAGCTTTGCAGCCCCACATGCTCTGGGTCTCGAATCAGCTTTGGCTTTGCCTTGATGAGCAAAGGATAATTTCATGGCCCCTCCATGACTCAGGTTAAATTAGGACCACAATTCCTAAGAGGCAAATTCCCAGGCCACATGGGTTATAGGTGTAAAGGGATGGCCTTGGTGTTACTCTCCCAACCTTGTCTAAATGCAAAGGCATGGTGATGTCCTTTGATGTCTAGGGATGTTGGGTACGGAGGAAGGGAAATTGTTCATCCAAACCAGCCCGTAGAATTTGTGAGGGGCCCCGGACCGGTCAGAGGAGAGGAGTCTGGACCTACACCCAGTCTTCCGCTCTGAAGCCCCGCATCCAGGTTTGTCACCGGCTCACTTTACAGTAGCTCCTTGCACTTTGCTGAAAAGAGGATGAGCAATGCTCACCTGCCCTGCAGATCTCCAAAGTCTGAGCTTGTTCTTGTTAGGCTGGTGTCCCCAGCACCTGTCACTTTTCTCCCTGTCCTCAATTACTGCCACCTGAGCAACTGCCTGGGTGGGGAAGCACTTTGAACTTAAACTGTCTTTGTGTCTGTGCCTTGAGCTGAACCTAATTGCGATTCTCCACCTGCTTCAGCATTCCAGGAAACCTCTGGGAGCCCTCATGCGGCTCATTTAGATCCTGGAGAATCCCAGAGAGGCCAGCCAGAAACGCAGAGGCCTAGGGAAGAACGATCTGCCGTTTCTTGCTTTGTGGCTCGCCACTGACTCCCTAATGAGCTGATTCCTGTTTCTATGAGTGAAACTGCGTTTTGATTATTGCCACTTCCTAAAAGAGGATTTAGGATCACGAGGCTACTGTGGCTAGAACAGCCTCCTCCTTCCCTAGCTGCAGAAGGGGCCCAACACTGGAAATAAATAGGTCAGTGGAACAGTTGTGCTGTTGAAAGGCTCACAAACTCAGAGCATTCACAGAGGGACATGGTTCTGAGTGGTTGAGTTAAACATTTTACAGCTAGGACTGTTTCATTCGAAGGCCTGAACATTTATATGTGAACCTAACCCAGTTGCTGACAAGAACTCCTCCTAATATACTCTTCATGCCCTGCTTGATGCCGGAGCTGGTCAATTCAGCGTGAGGACAATTTAATTTAGGAAATAGTGTTAGCCAAATTGGTAATTCCGTGCGGGGGCAAATCAGGAAGCTGGCCGACTCAATTCTTGGCTTTTCCCCAAGTTGAGTTAGAATTGTGTAGAGGTCACCTGTTATCCTTCGTATCTTTATCTGCAGTTATTAACGGTACGCTCGGACGCAGAAGTCAGAGAATTGGCATAATGGGGAACAAGGGCTACAGAGAAAAGTACAGTAGAGGTGTGTGCATTGTCTGGGGTTCAGAGACTGAGAAATCTCTGTTGAAAATGGTTGAATTGGGTGTGTCACCCAGGATATATATTCCCTGTCCTTTTTGCTCCATCAGCTGTTAGAAATAACATTTTCTTAAGGAACCCCCATGGAATTAATCCTTTGGGTAGAGTATGCCAATCTTTAATGTAGGTGTTGCCTTTGGATTTTAACCATTTGTGCAAACTTACAGTTTGGGAAATGGACTTAAGATGGATTAAGATGGACTTGAATGGATTAAGATGTTGACTCCAAAACTTACCTTGATTCATCACGACTCAAATCAAGAAAAGTGAAAAAGTTCTAGCAGCACAAGCAAGCTGCCATTGCTGAGCTCTGCCACAGAACCCCACCCCAAGCACTGGGATTGAAAGGAGAGTTTGAAGGCCCAACACAAGGGCCTGAGTCTGGGATAGTGACCCCGGGCAGCCCTTCCCTCCACTGTCAGATTTATAGACCAGAAAAATGCAGTTAACACTGAACATCAGCTAGGGAAATTCCTAGATTAGTTCCATAGAGCCCGAAACTTCAGGAGTTGGCACACACCATGCTGTAGGAGGAAGAGGCATTTCAGGAGGGCTTTGGGCAACCCACGGGCGACACCCGGGCCAGATCATCACGAATCTGCGTTCTACCCTCCAGCTTCCAGCAACTCCTTCCTCTTATTTTCCTGCATTTCCCCAGAAGAGGCTGGCCTCGTGTATTTGCAACTGGACATTCCAGCCTTATCAGAAAGCTGGTCGAATGTTTGTCTCTTATGGACTTAACATTTACTTTTAGCACAAGAGTGACTAACCACAGCACAATTGTCCCTCAGTTAAAAAGAAGCCCCTAATTTCATCCTAGGCTCTGGAGTCAGCCTGCCTGAGGTTGAAGACTCCAACAACTACTATTTGTAGGTGAGTTACCTAACCTCTTTGTGCCTCAGTTTCTCTGTCTATAAAATGGGAAATAATAGAATTTACCTCATGGGATTGTTGTCTCAAATGATATAATACAGGTAAAGGACTTAGAATAGGGCCTGGAACGTGGTAAATGCTCAGTAAATGTGCCTTAATATTACATAACCCAATATTGATGGACACCGTTAGTGTGTTTCTGTGTTCACTGGGGAAGGAATAGAGAATGACTGTGCTTCTTTTAACACAACACCATCAGCTCTCCTCACAGCCCTAGTTATTCTCCTTGGTTCTAAAACAGTTCCATTACCTCTTTCAGGGCCAGGTAATGCCTTGAAAAGCCCCACAGTGCTCAGACCACTTCTTTTAACACTTAGCAGTGGAGACAATAGAACCCAATCGTTTGGGAGTCAACTAAAGTAATCGTTGAGACCCCCTTTCAGGCCAGCTCGGCAGCAGGGTGGTGCTATAGCTCCAGCGGCCGGAGTGGAGGTCTGCGGTGCTCTGTTTTGACACCTGTATCCTGAATCCTCCAGTCCCTGAAAATGGGAGCGTTTCTGATAGAAATCACCTTGGATGCTGGGGACACTTTAATCCCCAGAGGGATGAATCACAGAGGGTGATGTAGAGGGAATGGAGAGAACTGGGGAATTCATGGAGGATACAAATTCATTTAACTTCTGAGACAATTGAAGTTTCATCATTCAGTTCACATTGTTTTAACACGTGATTTTCAGATTTTTCCCAAGGCTCTAAGTCTTCTTTGGGCTTTGAAAAGTCCAGTCTTGTGGCCAGAATCAAATCTTTACTAACTGAGGGTTGTGCTGGCTTAAGACACTCTGTTTTGAGCATCAGTGCTCACTCTGCGGTCTTGCAGACCTAGATGTGGTGACTTCTCTGAGACCCGGACTTGTCATCTGTAACCTTGGGATCATAATAGGACCTGTTTCAAATAGTTTAAATGTAAAGGCTTAAATGTAAAGTGCTTAGTACAGTGCCTGGCACATGGTAAGTACTATGCAGATGTTTGCTACTATAATTATTAAAAATTTTTTTTCCGGGGGAATATGCACTTAACCAAAGATTCAAATTAGATGGGTTCTGGTTAATTGATATTCCTCTGGAGGTAGGGAAGTCTTAAAAAATAAGTCTTTGTTTCTGTGAGGGGAAGGTAGAGCATGATACAGTTGGATTAGGAAGTATCAGGCATATCTAGGTGATATGCTTCCTCCCAGGAGAGCGTTCTATCTATGCAGACACCCTGTGAGTACCAGTTGGTTACAAAGGTGAGGCCTGATCTTGTCTGCAGCCCTTATTTTACGCTCCCAGGCTTGGGAGCCAGGGCACGTGGTGCCACAACTCAGGAATTCTCTCTCTCCCTTTGCTGGGTCCTTTACCAAAAGAGCAAGTCCTCCCAAATTGTTTCACTGTCTGTAGCTCCGCGCAAATTGGCCAAAGGTTGGGAGCCTCTCAGGAAGAGATAGTTTATGCCAGCAGGAAAAGATGTTAACCTCAAATACTTCCATGAAAGTCAGTTATTAGGGCCAAGCCCAGAGCAGCTCAGGGAGCATCAATTCCTGGGAACGGGGGCCTCCATGTTATAGTGCCCAGAGCCAGTATGGCTGCCTTCCAGGTTCATTAACTGTTATTAGGGGGGCACAAAAGGGTGCACAATCAATGCATGCTTATTTATGGTACCCTTGTCCTTGTCATTCTTATTACTATCGCTGTGTATACTGTATTCTGGTCTGCTCATAATTATACCAAATGTCATCCTTTATATATTTAATTGTTAAGAAATAAAATTTTACTTAAAAGTTGGAAATTTTAAATAGGGACCTAATAGAGAGCAAACTCTCAAGGGAAATAAGATCAAGACATTCATGGATTTTCAACTCAAGTATAGATGGCAATGAACTAAGAGACCGGAGGACACAGAGAGTCTCCTTCCTGCATTTCTGTGTCCTCTTTATGGCAAATAAGGTCAAAGTATATCCGCGTCCTGATGGGAACCACAGTTTTGTGATTAAATATGCCATCAAAGTCTGTATTTTCTAGTGCTGTGAAGCAAGGGAATTTTAAAACAAGTGTTACAGCATGTAAACAATTCTCTATTAGTTGAGGAGCACACATGCTATTGGTCAGGGCTGTAGAGCATTTTCATTGTTTCATTGCTCCATTTCTCTTCAAAGAGGTAAAGAAGGAATCTATGTAGGAAACAGAATCTCAACTAATTAGTAAGGCCTGGCCTTCCGCCCCCCCATAAACTCATTTATCAGATATGTTCTTATTTTAACCAGTTATTAAAAAAAGCAAATACTCTTTATCAGACATGTCTCTATTTTAACCAATTACTTTATTGCATTTTTATTACAAGTGCAAAGGTTAGACAAAGTTGACGCCTGCCGTCTACATGGGCCTTAGTCACAGCAAACACTGCTGGTCAAAGAACTTTGGAACCAGGCTTCTTATTGTCCAAACTGTCATTAGTGCCTAAGTAATTATTACAAATGTCTTTTATATGTCAACCATTATGTTGAAAGTCTTCCCAAGTTCAAGCACACCAGGGGAGAAATCACCTCCCCCTTGGATTCCTCTGATAATCTTGAAAGATTATTTTTTCAGCCCTAAATGGATGTGCATAAAATGGTCTTTTGTGAGGTAAGGCTTATGGCACTACCCGGTCATAAATACAGGTTGATAGAAGCACAAGTGTTAATTACACAGTGTATTAATTTGAGCTAAAAGTATCCATTTGAATTTCAAAGTTTATTTAGCTATCTGACTATTTGTCTTGTACCAGCCTTTTGCTCTTTCCAACAACCACTTAGAGAACGTCTTTCACTGTCTCAGACAGGAGATGGAAAGGGAGGGGGCCAGAGAAAGGACATGGACATAGATATTTTCAGGTTTAGAGTGCTTGCAACGTTCATTCAGAGAATTCTTGCCCTGAGTTCTAATCTCTGGTTTTGTTCCGTCTTTGTAAAGAAGACTTTGGGAAGTGAGGAGAGGCAGTGGGCGTGGGGAACAGGCCGGCCCCATGGACATTGAATTAACAGTCTTGAGTTGATATTCTTGTTACTACAGGTCAGAATGAGAGTTCTGATGGATTTTACCACTGGCTGGCTCTGTGGTCTTGGGTTAAGTCACAGCACCTCTTGAAGCCTTAGCTTTCTCATCTGTATTTCAAAGGATGCTGCGCATGGGTCTTGCTCCAAGTGTGGCCCATCAGCATCGCTCAGTCTTGATGAAAATGTGGCTTCTGGCCCTTGCTGCAGAGCCTCTGATGGCTGGGATGGGGCCTGAGAATCTGTGTGTTTAACTAGCCCACGCGTGCTGCTCACACACTCCATCTAGGACCACTGGCTACATGAGCCGTGAGGCTCCCTGTGAGCTTGCAGTCTGTGCTGCTGGCTGGGACAGGTATGGGTGGCTGAAACAAGTGTACGTATGATGGCTGGGGCTGGCCTTGGCTGATAGCAGGTAGCTGGACCAGATGTTAGTTTCAGGAGAGAGGGGGACAGTCTCCTGGCCTGTGGTCAGGGAGGGGTGGGACTCAAAGCTCTGGTTGCGTCCATTTTCACTTCCCTGAGACACACCACCTTCTCCTACTGGGTGAGTCTGGGTGAGGCTGCTGTCCAGGAGGATTGCAGAGACCCCAGGCCACCCTCTCCCTGTTTGTTTGGCTCCTTGTAGACCAAGATGGTCTAAGAATCACCTTTATCCACATGATGCAGCTATGGATGTAGCCTTTATTTCTAGAGCGGTGTGAAATTTGAGCAAAGGTTCTTTCTTTCTCTCTCCCTCCCCCTCCTCCCTCTCCCTCCCTCCTTCCTTCCCTTCCTCCATTTGCCTTGCTGCTGTCTCTATATGGATATTCCTGATCTCCTGGACTGGCTGTCTAGAATGGCAGCTGACTTTACCTCTCACCAGGCTGCCTGATGGAATTAGAAAACTCCAAGAGACCTCGTAGCCCCAAGAATTTATGCCTCTTTACTTCCCAAAAGGACAAGTCCAGTAAGTCAATAACCTACCTGCTACACCAAGATATGTGATTCATTAATTAAAGATTGACCAGCACAAGACTGGGACTGAGGAATGAGCCAGGTCACACTGTGGTTTTCAATCTGTGTCATCTTGGCAGAGGCCGTCTGCGTGAGTCCGCCCTTGTGCACACCCCGATACCCCCCAGTACCAAGCAGTCGTGTTCTTCTTTATGTCATCTAGCCCAGCCTCAGTCATACTGTGTTTGTAAGACTTTGCTTCCCTGACGAGATGGTGAGCTCTTCCGAGGTGGGCACGGTCTTCTTCCTTGCATCTCCAAGGCCTGTGACTACAGAGGACCACAGGTTGGGTGACTTATAGAGATTCACTGTCTCTTAGTTCTGAAGGCTGGAAGTCTGAGATCAAGGTTTGCTTTCTCCCGAGGCCTTTCCTTGGCTTATAGATGACCATCTTCTCCCTGTGTCTTCACATCATCTTCCCTCTGAGTGTGTCTGTGTCCAAATTTCCTCTTCTTATAAGAACACAGTGGTATTGGATAAAAGCCCACCCTAATGGCCTTACTTTAACTTCCAAATGCAGTCACATTCTAAAGTACTAGGGCTTAAGACTTGAATGTATGAATTTTGGGGGTCACAAGCCGGGAACACCTCAATGTTTGTCAAGGAGTAAATGAATTAACTCTCTGTGTCTATGCTGTCTTTACAAATGGACACTCTCCTTCCTTACCCCTTCCAGACACACATAAATAAGCGTGGACTTTTTACTGGGCAATACACAAACAGGAGGACATATTTTTAATAAAATTGAGGCTACTGGTGATCAAACTTGTGATCCGACCAGAGCCATCACAAGGTTTGGTTGCTACAGACGGTACTTGGGTTTCTTATTTTCCTACATTCTTGAGTTCCTGGGAGGTTCCATAGCAGAAGATTCCACAGAAAGACAAGTTTTTGTTTTGTACCACTTCGTCCGCATGACTTTTCAACTTCCCCTTTGAAAGTGTTTAAGCAGTTGAATGTGTGTCTGTTAGAAGTCTGAACTAGAGTGGAGTGGGGAATTTGAAATCCTGGTACGGTTCTTATGGCCCAGGCTGTCTTCTGTGCCTTTGGAGCCCCTGAGAGCTGATCATAGTTTTCATAAACCACCAAGCTGCAAAGTCTCCAAGAATCCTTCTCACTCTTACCAAGTCCCTACATCATCACCCTTCTCATCCTCATTTGGTGTTTATAGAGTGTGCTGTACTTTCCAACATGGGTTTATGTCTATAATTTGTTTGGGGCCTCATACCACCTCTGAGAGGTAAGAGAAAAAAGGATGACGATTCCCTTTTCTAGATGGGGAGAGGAATGAACAGATCGATTATGTGATATGCACAACTTCCCTGACTTAAAGTTTTCCTTCCTCTGCTCAACTCCAGGGTGACTTGTCCAGATGTCACTGGCATGGATCTTAACTTCTTCTCACCTTGTATTATCTGTTCTTCTGTCAAGCTTCCTGAAAGTAGGGCTCAAACCTTTAACCCCTACGTGATCCTATGTGCCTGCACACAGTAGATGCTCAGTCATTGCTTGTTATGTAGCACACTTAGCACCATCTCTTGAGCAGCTACTATATCCTGTCCTGCTTTGCACCTTAACATACTCCATCTTATTGAATTCTGCAGCCCTCTGCAGTAGGTATAGCTTCATCCCCATTTAACAGAGGGGAAAGCTGAGGCTTAGCAAGGTTAGATGACTTGGCCAAGGTCACGGAGCTAGTAAGTGATGAACCTGGATCTGAACCTGGGTACCCTTGACGGGTCTGGCTGCTGTGCTTTATCACTGCTCTGCACTGAATGGTGGTCGCACAGGGAGTTAAGAACAAACCAGACTAGAAGCCCTCTCTTGGGGCATCAGTGTCCAGAGCCCCAGCACAGCTGATGAGCATCCTTTCAAATAATCCGCAGTGCAACATCTTCCATTTTCACAGACAGCTTAGATTTCCTATTGTCTAATCTCGGTTTGGCTCATCCTACGTATTTCTGATTCAATTTGCCTCCTTTGGGACGCCTACGTGTTCCTACGTACATACATTCATCTGTTCAGTTCTGAGAGCTCATTACCAAGCCTGAAAACAGATCTCGACATTTCTGGGTTTCTATCATCTCCCAGATCTTTTGTCCCAGCCCCTTCTCATCCCTGCCAACCCCAAGCAACCAGCCTGAGAATTTGGGACTTTCAAATTGTGTCCTTCTCCAAGGGCACAAGGACATTCCCCAGTGTCATTTTAGAGGACTCAGTCTGCAGAGCAGGTAGTGAAAGAAACAAAGTATCGTTTCCCTTTGGAATTAGCAAAAAAAAAAAAAAAAAGGCTGGGGGGATCTTGTTTCAGTAGGGAATTTATTGCTAACAGTGTAATTATGGCAGAATGGTTATTAGTCATAAAATTCTCAGTGTATTTTATTGGTAAGACTTAGAGTTGTCAGAAACAGTAACTACATCTCTGTTCTCCCCTTCCTCTCACAGCAACACTGAGGAGCCTGGGGCGGGCGGGGGGTCTCACCCACTCAGCCAGGCCAGCAAAATCCTGCCCCTGGGTGTGTTTCCTGAGCTCCAGCCTCTGAGAGCCAGGTGTGTGCTTCTGCAGGCTGAATTTGGCTGTAAATTATGTTTTGTTTTCTGTCAGCTCCCTGACAGCTAAAATCATATTTGCTGTCAGAGGTGACAGGGGCCACAATGGTGATGTATTAAAGTGCTGCAGGGTCACGGGAGAGCGGGCTGGGCAGGTCCTCTGGCCCCTTGGCTCTTAACTGCTTCCTGGAGTGTGTGGCCAGAGCCAGTGTGCCGGGTGCAGGAGGGCACCACGAATGAGATGCAGTCTCATCAGAGTCATGAAAAACATGGCAAGCTTCCATACGGAGCTCTAAATAGACTTAAGATGTTGGCGAAACCCTAACTCTTAATTGCATTGTACGACAAAATGCAAAATCCATCACCATAATTACTTCCAAGCACGAGATTACAAAGCATTTGGGCTATATTCAAATGGATATTTAAACTCACAGACAACAAGCTTAACTTTTCCCCACATGACTGATGGGTTTTGGTCACTGTCCCAGCCCCCAGGCCCGCCCTCCACCCCCACCAGGATGCCAGCTTTTTTCATTTTTAGAGACCAGAGCGATGTGATAAGCCCTGCCTTAAGGTTTCACCACTCCCTAAATAGAAACATGGCATTCTCTTGCTCCACCCCGGCCCCTTATAAGCTGACCTCAGGCAGTCTCTCCTCTGTGTCTGTCTAGATTCCTCCCCTCTCCTTTTCTTGGATTCCTACTGGGTTCACAGGGGAACCTTATGAAGTATAACCCAGCCTCTTTAAAGCATTATTGTTGGAAACCCCCCACTCTGTCAGGGACGGCTACCACTTACTCAGCCCTCGCTGAGGACAGCCGGCACGGATGCACTGGATCTCCATCTACAGATCCCTCGGGGCACGAGAGGACCAGTTGGAGAACCAGAGTGGGCACTGCGGCCGGGCCCACCTCCAAAGCCCACTCCTCTCTTTCTGCCACTGCTCTGAAGCTCACAAGGGATGAGCTCGAATGACCTTTATTTTATTATTATTATTATTATTATTTTTGTGGTACGCGGGCCTCTCACCGCTGTGGCCTCTCCCGTTGCGGAGCACAGGCTCCGGACGCGCAGGCTCAGCGGCCATGGCTCACGGGCCCAGCCGCTCCACGGCATGTGGGATCTTCCTGGACCAGGGCACGAACCCGTGTCCCCTGCATCAGCAGGCGGACTCTCAACCACTGTGCCACCAGGGAAGCCCCTGACCTTTATTTTGAACAACGGGCACCTTAGGTCTAGGGTTGGCTTCTTGGGCACGTAGCTGTACAGCCACCCAGGGCCCTACACCCAGAAAGGCCTTGCACTTGGGGGTTGATGATCTCTGGATGCTGAGTCTTGAAATTCTTACTCATTCTGTTTGAATTTGTGTTTCATAAGTGAAGTCCGATGGGACAGTGGCACATGTGCCAGGGCACTTGGAGCTTCAGGTAAGCACCATACACCTCTGGTGCCTCTCTGTGCCCCCAGAAAGGTTCTCAGCTGCCTGTTTCCTGGTACCCTGGCACCCAAGGCCCTGCTCAGCAAGCCCTCTTCCTCTCTCTCCCTCTCCAACACTGCCACTCTCTGCCTGGGTGTTGACAGGGGAGGCCCAGGTACTCCTGCTGCCCTCGGGCAGGACCTGAGTGTGGACGCAGGGAGGGTGGGGGTCAGGCGTGTGCCCTTCAGCACCTTGGGGTTGGTGGTGGCCATCCCCACCCTGGGCTGGGCTGGCAGGGCCTCTCATTCACCCCTGATCCAGGTCCTGAGCACATCCCAGTGCGGAAGTTGCAAACCTTTGGGGGTTGCCCATCTGCCCGGGGGCAGGGAGACTGACTGCCTTGCCCCTGGCCAGGATGCTGCATTTTCCTCTTGCCTTAGCCCAGCTGATGATGTAGCTGGCTCTGCTGAGGTCCTTAGGTGTATGGAAGCAGCAGTATTATGAATAGAACATGGTGGTGATTTGGGGCTATGGGGTGAGGGCTACCTCAGGAGAAGGGGTTCCAATGCCTTGGCCTTACCCAGCTGAACACTTCTGGGAATATAATAGGCTCTACATTTTCTATTTAGAAAAAGATGTAAGTCAGTAGGAAAAGCAACGTTTCCCTACAAACATCACAAACCAGAGAAGCAAAGCAATTGCAGTTACCAGAAGGGAAAGGGTAGGTATTAGGTTTCAATTTCAAGACACAGAGTGTTGTTCTTTTGATTTTTTGGTTTCTGCACAGCAAACCCAAAGAGGTCAATGTGTGTCAGCCTCTGGACCAGCACACAATGACCCTGAAATATTTACAGGCATGCTTGCCTGCTGTCTCATTCAGGGTCAAAGCAGACCTTGACGTTCTAATATGGCAACTTGACTCGTGTCCTGTAGTGTCACGGAACTCCAGAGTGTCAGGGCTGGAAGGAAATGTATCCATTCAAGCCCTCATTTTGCCAAGAACTGAGGCCCGGGCAGACGTGCCTTTCTTCCTCACTTACTTAGGACTAAGACCAGAGGTCTCAGGGTTCCTAGTCCAGTATCTTTACCTGAATTAAAGGAGTAATATAGTGAGAGCTAACACTGAGGATTCTAGGTGCAGAGCTAATCCTTGCACTCAGAGCTTAGCTCATGTGATTCTCACAAAAACCCTCTGAAGAAGGTATTTCAGGGGAGTCTCATCAAAGGCACATTTAACTGGGGCAGATCCAACTGTGTATTAGTTCCTAGGAGCTGCCATAGCAAAGTACCACAAAATGAGTAGCTGAAACAGTAGACATTTATTGTCTTCAGTCTGGAGGCTAGAAGTCTGAAATCAAGGTGTTGGCAGGATTGGTTTCCTCCTGAGGGCTGTGAAGGAGAATCTGGTCCAGCCTTCTCTCCTAGCTTCTTGTCGCTTCAGGCATCCCGTGGCTTGTAGATGGCTCTCTTTGCCCTGTGTCTTCACATCACCTTCCCTGTGTATGTGTCTTTGCATCCAAATCTCCCCATTTTATAAGGGCAGCAGTCATGCTGGGTTAGGGCCCATTTAATGACCTCATTTTCCTTGATCGCCTCTGTAAAGATTGTGGCACAAAGTAAGGCCGCATTCTGCGGTGCTGGGGGTTAGCACTTCAACGTATTTTTAGGAGGGACAGAATTTCATCCATAACAAATTGGAGAGAGAGAGAGAGAGAGATATTAAGTACCAAGGACTGACTAATTCCATCATATTTCCACTGGCAGATGGCCTGTGTGGAACAAGGGTGAGACAGGAGACATAAACCTCCTTCTCTCCCCCATCAGATTAAGTTCCTAAGTGCCTTCCAAAGTGTGAGCTGTCAAGAATGTAATTATAATATTTTAGGAGAGCCATTTTCCACATAACCTGACCTCTGAAGACAAACCAGCTAGACTCTCTTGATGACCTGAAGAAACCCTGATCTGTGTAGTGAGACATGCTGTGTTGATCTCCACCAGGAGAAAGGAGACTCTGTTGCTGAACTGTGGCCAATTTAAGGGGTTTTCAAGGGAAGCTCCGACGCATAGTGAGTCCTTCCTTAGGCACTGACTTTAGAATCCAGCCCTGATAAAATTGTAAACACCACTGCATTGTTTCCATGGTAGAAATGGCGCCCCAGAAACACAGAGGGATTAAGTTCCTTCCTCAAGGTCACTCAGCTAGTACGTGGCACAGCTGGACCAAGGGGGTGACTGTGTGTCCCCTCCTATCCCGAACTCGAGGACTGAGCTCCTGGGGTCTGGGTTGAGGCTGGGGTGGGATTTGGAGGAATCCGTTTTCCCCTAGAAGGGAGAATGTTTGTTCTTTATGCAAATTCGCTTTGTTCCCAGAGAGAACTGGGTGTCTTGAGGCCCAACCTGGGACTGATACCTGGCTTCCTTCTGTCTTAGGGTTTAGAGTTAGCAGGAAAGGCAGGGAGAACCACCCTTCCCACAGGCAGAGACGGCACCTATGTGAAGGGCTCTGGGGAGCAATATTTTCTCCAGAGATCAGCTCCAGGACTAAGTTCGTACAAAACCCAACATTTCTAATCTTGGGCTGTCAGAATGGTGCAAAGGAGGGAAAGCCGCGGACCAAGAACTTAGCTTGAAGTCGAGGCAGAGGGGGAAGTGGTAGAGGAGAAGGTATGACAAAACCCACACCAAACCCGGAACAGGCAACAGGAATTAAGCCACAAGGTAGGAGGATGGAAACTTTGGGACCTATCAGATGGAAAGAGTTTCGATGCTGAATTCAAGGGCAACTTCATTTTCCTGATCTCTGTGGAAGGTGTTCCTAAGGAATAAATGAGATAAAAATATTAATCCAGTCTCTGGTTTTTCTCTTCCTTCTTTCCACTCTTCAGGTTCATGAAAGGTGAGAGTAGGTATGCACATCCAAGCAGTGCCCCGAAATTTACATGTATGACAAAACGATCCCTCACACCCAAAGGGCACCCTTTGCCGGGCCTACTCACATGCACTGACACTCGGAGAACCCTGCGGGTGGCCTGTAGCCTGCCCCTTGGTGGCAATGTGAGCAGTGTTCTTAGAAAAAGGACACCATGTGAAGCTTGGAGTTATGCTGCCACAGGGCAAGGAACTACCAGAAGCGAGGAGAGCAGCCTGGAACAGAGCCGCCTCTGTTACCTTGAGAGGGAGGCTGGCCCTTCTGACATCTTGGTTTTTGCCTTCTGGCCTCCAGACCTGTGAGACAGTGCATTTCTGTTGTTCTAACCTGCACAGTTTGTGGTATTTTGCAACGACAGCTCTAGGAAACCAATAGAGCTGATCCCACAGCTCTTCAGGGTCGTCACAGCTGGTTCTGGGGGTCATGCGTTCGAAGCTGTTCATCAGCCACGCCCTGGGTGTGGGCTGCTTGCTCCCCATATCCAAGGGGTGTAAACTGGGTGAGGCAGCTCCGTCTAGTCAGGGTTATTCCTGCAGAGGTGCTCAGCTCTGAGGCATCTGCAGCCAGCACTCCTGCCAGAGCCAGGACGCGGGGGAGAGAAGAGAGGCGCCTTCACCCAGGGTGCAAAATGTCAGGGGCTGCCACGCCTCAGCAACCAAGATAAACAATATTTTAATGCAAAATTATACAAAAATTACAATGAGTGAAACCATGCATGATGAAAAAACACCTCTCAAAAATTTAAGTTTAAATTTTAAATCAGTAGCATTGATTTTTCCTCTTGCCGTGGGCTGCGGAATGGCTTGGCATGGCACTGCTCCCTGCAGCTACAGAAAAGAGTGCCTTGGTCCTGAAAGGGACCTCTGGATGGCAAACCACAATGCCCACTGCGCCCAGGAAGTAAGGCCAGGTTTAGGTCCTAGGTAGTCAGATTCCATAGCCTGGATGCTTAATCACTGCCCTCTACTGCTTAGAAGCATCTAGAGGAAGTATAGCAAGCAAGAGGAATGATAGAAGCCATAAAGTTATAAAGTATGTTGTGTTACAAAATCAAATCAATTCATTGTTCTGTGAAATGGAAATGCCAACGGGGCCATGAATAGCTGGGTTACGGTGCTCTGGGCTCTCCATCTATGAGCACTTGGACCCTTCTGGATTCAGTAGAGAAGGGAGCCCACCTCGGCTGCTGGACAGGTTACCGTGCCACGGCCGACACGGTCAAATCAAGGTCTTGATGTGCAAGGACAAGGGCGTCTGCTTATCCCTCTCTTGCCATCAATCGAGCCTTTGGAGTGATGCAGGGCTTCTGCCTGGCACATTCCCTGCTGCTTTAATGACAAATCCGGTAGGTAGGTTTTAGGCTCAGAGGAATGGATGGATGGGTCTTATACATTGACCTCTACCCTTCATCCCAAAGGCCATCTCCCCAAGGCCACCTGAGTAATTCACTCCTCTCCTTTCAGGCCTTGGTTTCCACTCCTCTCCCACCCACTGACAGAAGCTAAAATAGGAGACAACCTTCCTTTGCCCAACTGTTATAAATTCCTGTCTTAGCAGATCTCAGGCTGATTGTCCTGGCTCTGCTGTCTGTCAATGAGGCTCCTCACATGTAACGGATGGCCCCACGCTCTGGACGTACATTTGACCTAACAGGAAGCGGCACTTCTAACTATTTAACAAGACTGCTTTGCAGCCAACTCCTTTGGATGGCATTCTCCCTGGGTTGATCATTTCTAATCGATAAAAATTGTCCGTGGGAATGAGTAACTCCCACCTCACATCGAATGACAGAGGATGTATCTTGGCTGTGAGCTCTGAGAGCCCCTTGCCTCCTGAATAAACATCACGTCAAAGGTTAGTCTCTGTTCTTCCCGGCAAGCCTAAATTTAGCAAAATTAGGATATGGATTTTCCTTTATTCTCTGTGATCACAAATGTAATGTCAGATTTTTTCTCCCAGAGAGCTTTTCATCCCACCTCTACTCAGTGTCAAGGTTGTCAGAACCATAATTTATTCATATTTTTGACCTCTGGGGAGGACAATATCCAAAGGGTCAGGGAGTGTTATTGGATGTCAGGATGAAAATTCACTGCTCGGAGCCCTTTACAATGTTACATTTAATCAGGCCCTTGCGAATGAAGCTGCGACGTTGGCTGCTGTATTTACCCCTGAAGAGCGAGCCCTTCCTTATTAGCAGTTATGCAATATTTATGCATTTCCCGAAGTTCTCAATGTGGAAAACTCTCAGAGCCTGCTTGGTTTTCTCTGTAAGGAAGGGGAGGTCTTTGATTTCTGCCCTTGTGCTTGAGTCACCGCCGTGACCCCTGGAGCTGCTGTGAGACCGGCCAGGAGGGGCGAGGGGTGATGAGCGTGCCGCTGTGGGCTGGGCCATCTCCTTCTGTGGTCCCGCTCCCAGCCGCTCTGAGATCTGCCTCATCCTTGCAGGGCTCTCAGTGCAGCTCTTTACCCAGAATGTCAAGGCCTGGGCAAGCCTGGAAGCTTAATTATATTCTGAGAACTGTGTGGAGAGGCCTAGAGGGCTGGAGGAACAATTAATCAATGCTAAATAATAACAATAATTATTCTCTGATTCACGGATAGAATAACTCCCTCATTCCTGACCTGCAATAGATACAGCCCAGATATGCACGGCAGAGCCTGTAGGCTCATTAGAATTCTTGCCAATCGGCATCTTATATGTCTTCTAGAGAATTCTATTTTCCCAGTCATTGTAAACGGCTTGGAAAGAGCTTTTGTAAACCCCACTGTCTTTTGATTGGTTTGTCTCCATTCCCCTTGAGGCAACCAGGGGATAAGGTTCTGATGGAGTCAGTTCAGGCAGTGGGGGAGAGGGTCAGGCTCAGGGCTTTGGGACCAGGCAGACCTGTGTTTATGAATGGGTCCCACCACTTCTCTGCTCCGTAACCTTTATCGTGTCACTTAACTTCTCTGAATCTCAGTTTACTCATTTGCAAAATAACAGCAATAATTATTTCTCTCCAGAGGGCCCTGGGGAAGATTATGTATGACGAATATGAATTGAGATGGAGAACATTTTATTTTCTTCAGAGCTGGTACAGGGAAACCCTCTGATGTGGAAAGAATCCCCTGATTAGCTCACTTGGGGTTGAACAGCCAGAGCCTGGATACTGACAGTCACATTTCAGAGGAGGCAGAAACTGTCCTGCTAAGTAGAGGGAGAGGACTGGGAAGCCGCCTCTTCTGGGGAACATTCTAGAAATATTGGTGAGGCTGATCCCTAGTGGACGTTGGTGAAGGGGTAGCAGCCTTGGGACCAGGTGGCCCAGGGCCCAGAGATGGGACAGTGAGGGGCAGAGGGAAGTCACAGAAATCCTCAGGACTTGGGCTTTGAAAGAAGGGGCTGGGTGTCAAGGAAATGTCACCTTTAATGCAAGGGCCAGGGTCCCCCAGCAGACAGGCTTAGCACAGAGCGTGGTTGGGCCAGGGCCCCCCAGCAGACAGGCTTAGCACAGAGCATGGCTTCTGGTAAAATGCACAGTAAGCATTTGCTTTGGTCAATGTTAGTATTTTCCTGTTAGCCCGGAGGAGCTGGCATGTCAAGTCCATCCCCGAGGTGGACCAGGGCTGGAGAAGCAGCCACTTCTGCTTTCAGACTCCTACAGCCTTTGAGAAGGAACTTGCAGAACTGAGGGCTGTGAAGAGCATTAAAAGGCTGGGCCGGGCTTCCCTGGTGGCGCAGTGGTTGAGAGTCCGCCTGCCGATGCAGGGGTCACAGGTTCGTGCCCCGGTCCTGGAGGATCCCACATGCCGCGGAGTGGCTGGGCCCGTGAGCCATGGCCGCTGAGCCTGTGCGTCCGGAGCCTGTGCTCCACAACGGGAGAGGCCACAACAGTGAGAGGCCCCGCAAAAAAAAAAAAAAAAAAAAAAAGGCTGGGCCACTGAGACAGGGATCCGACTCCAAACTTTCATCTTATCTCATCTCATTAACCATTTGTAGGCTTTTTGTGTCTTACATATGTGTCAGTATCAATCATTTGTCTTATGAGTTTCTTTTTTAATGTAAATGTGCCTGCTCAAGTACCTCCTGGAAGCCCAAGGAAGGAAACACTATTCTCCCTGTTGCTCTGAGTCTAGGGAACACAGCCAGGGTCTCTCCCATCACAAGTCCCCTCTGCTTGCAATGCTTTTCCTTCATCTCTGCAGGTCTGAACCCCACCGAACCTTCCAGGTCCATCTTGGATGCCACTTCTCCATAAATTTTTCCCTGCTCTTACAGCCAGAGGGTGCCTCTCTGCTTGGCGTGCCCGCTGCAGCTGGAGGTTCCCTTTCTTGTGGTACTTGCCACTTTCTGCAGGGCCCAATGCATACATAGTGGGCCAGTGACATTCACAAAGGATGTGCCCGGGACCTTCACAGGTGCCCAGATCATAACTTCCACTCATCACTATGGATAATTGCTTCCACAGAACTTGGATTTTCTATTCAAGAGCTATCTTCACTTCCTTTTCCCTTTCCCCATCTCTTCAAGCACTTACTTTCCTATGGAAGCTGTTTTGTTTTTACAAAGCATCAATGTTTTCACCCCTTCGCTCCAGTGACTGCATTGACTGGTGCTGTTCGATAGAACTTTCTGCAGTGATGGAAATCTATATCTACACCATCCAATAGGGTAGTGACCTATGTTATTGAGCGCTTGAAATGTGGCTAGTGCAACTGAAGAACTGAATTTGTAATTTTATTTAATTTTAATTAATTTAATGCTAAATTTAAATAGCCACATTAAACATGGGGCTAGTTGTTCCCATTGGGGACAGTACAGTCATAGAAACTGACAGGAAGAGAATCACACAGGTAGGTGGCCGGGCTCCCTCGCTGGCTAAGGAACTCGCTTTTGCACTCAGGTCCTTGAAGAGTGCATGATTCAAAAACATGCTAAGTTTCCACTTATCTCTCAGGGAGGAGATAGCAGGAGTTAAAAATCTTGGCATGCCAAAGACGAAGCGTTTTCTTGTTTTATCTCCGCCATCCTTACTTCAGGGAAGCACATTAACAAATTTCTGTTGCCCACACAGTGCCTTTCAAAGAGTGTGTGTATAATAAATATTGGAGGGGAAAATGAGTGGGGACTTTATGCTTTTGAAAGACTAGCAGCCACTGTGATTCTCTGCTTTTAAAAACAGATACAGGGACTTCCCCGGTGGGAAAGAAGTCTGCCAATGCAGGGGACACGGGTTTGAGCCCTGGTCCGGGAAGATCCCACATGCCACAGAGCAACTAAGCCCGTGAGCCGCAACTACTGAGCCCACGTGCTGCAACTACTGAAGCCTGCGCACCTAGAGCCCATGCTCCGCAACAAGAGAAGCCACCGCAGTGAGAAGCCAACACACCAGAACGAAGAGTAGCTCCCGCTTGCTGCAACTAGAGAAACCCCGTGCACAACAACCAAGACCCAATGCAGCCAAAACAAACAAGCAACAAAAAACGAGACTCAGTTGATGTTTGGGGTGAGGATATCAGGAGACTGAAAAGAATCATTCAGTAAATATTGATTGAGGGCACCTTCTGGTACACAGTGATCATGGTAGAAAAGGGAACATGAGGGCTGTTTCTTTTCTCCCTTACAGCACGGTGGTTCTGGAAGCTTCCTTGAGGGAACTTTGACAAGCTTATTGGTATGGTCTGGTGTTATGGATTGAATTGCGTCCCCCCCCCACCAACAGTTGAAGTCCTAACCCCAAGTACCTCAGAATGTGACCTATTTGGAAGTATGATCATTGCAAGTATAATTAGTTAAGATGAGGCGTATTGGAGTAGGGTGGCCCCTTAATCCACCCTTAATCCAGTAGGACTGGTGTCCTTCTAAGAAGAGGGGAATTTGGGCACAGAGGCAGAGACACACAGGGAAAATGCCACGAGGCAGAGATAGGAGTGTTGCGTCTACAAGCCAAGGAAGGTCAAGGACTGACAGCCACCAGGAGCAAGGAAGAGGCCAGGAAGGCTTCTCCCCAGTCTCGGAGGGAGCACAGCCCTGCCGACACTTTTTTTTTTTGTGGTACGCGGGCCTCTCACTGTTGTGGCCTCTCCCATTGCGGAGCACAGGCTCCGGACGCGCAGGCTCAGCAGCCATGGCCCATGGGCCTAGCCGCTCCGCTGCATGTGGGATCTTCCCGGACCGTGGCACAAACCCGCGTCCCCTGCATTGGCAGGCGGACTCTCAACCACTGCGCCACCAGGGAAGCCCCTGCCAACACTTTAATTTTGAACTTCCAGCCTCCATAACTATGAGAGAATAAATTTCTGTTGTTTTAGCCCATGCAGTTTGAGGTACTTTGTCACAACAGCCCTAGGACACTAAGACAGTTGGTTTATGCCAGGATGGTTGTGGTGATACCCACAGGGACTCTACCGGTGGGTCAGTGAGGATTCACTGGGCTGCACTATGATTGGGGGGCAGGGTGCACAGAGGAGGTGCAGGCCAAGGTGGAGTCACTGCAGCCACCAGCCCCTAAAGCATTAGCGGGATCTTGCTCTGGTTCTGCAGACGCCAGGGTGTTGGAACAGAGACAGAGCTCCGGCCCCAGCACCACCACTTATGTTGGTCAAGCCCTGCTCCTCTCCTCTCCTCTGCGAAATGGGGATGCATTGTCTTAGAATTTTCCCCTCACTTGTGTGTCCCGGGTGTATCTCCCCAACTGGGTGGAGACCTTTGGAGGGCAGGAATCATATCTCCTCCCCCGCTTCAAGGTGCTCAGGGGGTACTGGATGTTGATGGTGCAAAGCGCCCTGAGATCGCCAGTCACATCTGCTCCACTTACTGCTGTAGACCCAGTGCCTGGGGCTCAGTAGATATTTACTGAGTGAATAATACAGTCATAAATGAAGATCCTGGACTGAGTTGGTGGCGCCCAGGTCTCTCCCTCACATCATACTGATGCTCACTTTGGAGGTGCGGGAAGGTGTAACGTACCAGAGTGTTGTCACTTCTGGATTGCTTTCATCCTTTGTATCTCGGATCAACACCAAAGGAGCAGTACTGAGGGACCAGGCCTCCAGGGGACCATGCGCCTCTGTCATTGACCCCACAGCGCCAAGGCCTACATTTTCCATCTACTCAGAATAAGAGAAAGGATGGTGGGTAAGGGGGAGGCGAGTCCAGGCTGGGTTCAGAAGCGGGTGGTGTGGCACAGTTGCCTCAAAGAAAGGATGGAATTAGGTAGGATCTGGCTTCTCTGGATTGCTGCAGTGTGGAGAATGTCTGAGTGTTCCCAATGAGCTTTGAGCTGGAAATGACCAACTAGCTGAAATTGTCAGCCCTGTGACTGAGATCAGACAATCATAACACAAACAAATAAATAGCGAGAACAGTCTCCTCTCTTTACGAGTGGGTCCTTGCATTCTCCCTCTCTTCTTTCCTTCTTTTTAGAGCAAAACAGAGCATCTTCATGTTTCCATCCTGTGGCGCTGCAATCACTTGGAAATACATTTCGATCAGATTCGAGCTGGTTCGCCTCATTAGGTTTTTCTGTTCATCCTTGTCAAGATCTCCCACCTGGCCACTGTGGCATTATTTCCTTGGTTGGCCGTCTCAGGGGGCAATGGCGAGGAGACCTCTGCTGAGAAAGGAGGGGTTTAACAAGGAGTTGCTGCCCCTGAAGCCCCCATGGAAAGAGCACATTCTGTTTAACTAGAAGGGCACGTTGCAAATCCTGTTTGGCCGCCCTTCATTTCCTTCCCCACACCTCCCTGCTCCCGAGCCCCTGCCTCTTTGGGGGAGGGAAGGGACTGAACCTCCTTGGATTGAACCTGAACTGGAAACCAGCTCCTGTGAGCTCAGTTAACTCTGAACAGAACTGTTGGCTCCCTCTTCTTCTAAAGGAAAATTTACAGCTCCAATTTTTACAATTTACATCTTTCATTTAATATTCCAGCCTTCTTTCCCCAAGGCTTCCGGCACAGCTTGTGTCAGAAGGGACTACTTATTTCCCCAACCCTTTTTGCATTATTAGTTTCATTTATTATTTTTATGTTTTCTGTTGGGTTCATGTACATATCATTTCTCTGAGCTCCCCGGAGGAACTGACAGGGAGCTGGGAGCCGTCATCTCTCAGCCAGGGAAGCTAAGATGCTGTCATAGGTTCTCCAGGGAAAATGTTTCTGGCTTGTGCATTTCAAATTAGCCCCAATTAACCCCTCATCAACCAGCCCCAAAATGTCCATGCAGATGTTGTCAAACCTTCTGCTCCCCATTCCTGTCTGCTCCAGACAGTGGGGGGCTTCAGGGGACAACATGATATTTTAATCTCTTAAAGAACTAAACTGCCTTTCTCCCACATCCATTTATCTTTTGGAGATACACAAAGCCAGAGAAGACTGGAGTTTAAAGACGCATCGTTGTTTGAACATAGACAGGCAAACTGATTTTACTTTGCCTTTGAAAATCCTAATATTTCTATTAAATAAAGGTGAGACAGCCACAGAGCAGCTGTGTGTCCTATGACACCTGCTGGACCATGGCAAAGGAGCCTTGTGCAAGGTTACGCTTGGTGGCAATGATCTTTACTAGATGCCCCACGTCACTTTCAGAAAGGTAAAGACCTTTGAGAAAGTCACCTTTCTAGCCTGGTATTTAGCAGACACGTTTTGAGTTATCATGGGTGTAAATGAATTCTCACTCAGCTTCTAAGAGGCAGGATTGTCCCTTAGAAACATTTCTGTTTGTGGGCAAGAGAATTGTTGAGCATGCATGCTCTGGTAACTCAGGGCAGGAAACTGCTTCTTTGGGGCTTAGAAAGACCCAGAAGAGTCACAGTGATTGTGTGTGGATTGGAAGCTCTTTGCTGGGAAGACCTCTGTTTCCCACCTTACATCGGCTACAGTGACGCCTTTGCCTGGATTTCATGCAGGGGGGAGATTCCTGATGTTTGCTGATCTAATCACTTCATTCCTCTTCACGGGGGTAAAGGGTAACAGGGTGTCAGCCAGGAGGGGTGCAGAAGCATAGTAGGCTTGAAGGGATCAGTCCTTCCAGAGTTGCGGCAGTTTTGTGACAGGCCCCTTTGTGTCC
Source organism: Pseudorca crassidens (assembly GCF_039906515.1). NCBI lineage: Eukaryota > Metazoa > Chordata > Mammalia > Artiodactyla > Delphinidae > Pseudorca > Pseudorca crassidens. The sequence continues at coordinate 17,583,049 of NC_090307.1, forward strand.
CATCATCAGCTCCATGGCTAACCCTTCCATTGCCTAGTCAGATCCCAGGTCCTCCGCTGAATAGGCTCGACATGTTTGGTTGTGAAGCACTTGAGAAGCTCAGGGTTAAATGGAAACCCCTTGTTTATTTTGGGCCGAGTCATTCCCATGACCCATTCCTGGACTCAGCCCCACGTACCACATGACTTAAAAGGCTGCAGATTTCCAGTCACCCCGGGAGAGTTTGAAAATCTTAATGTGAACATTAAGATCGGCTTGAAGATCAAGCCGAAAGAGAAGTTCATGTTTATGTGTTCACGCCCTCAAAGCACTTCCTCGCTCATTATCTCATCTGTGCATCCTGAGCCCGTCACAAATGACTCGTTTTCTCGTCCACACTGGATCCTTCTTACAAAGTGCTCTTTGAAGTTAAAATATTTGACAAAATAAAATTTTGCCCAGAGTGAGACTAGCCTTGGAAAACCTGACTAAATCTGGGTCAGACACATTGACAGAGAAGAATTGATTCAAATTGTGCCAACACATGGTGTGTTTATTTCTTAGAAGTAATAGTAAATTAAGAACAATAAAAAAGAGAGAGGTGTATTTTTAAAAGTATATATCTTTTTGAGAAACACTGTGTTGCTTATTAACCTCCTGGGGAATGGACTCCCCCTCATGCTGAGGCTTGGTGACATGTGCTGGTGTCCGTTGCTCTCCCCCCGGATGAATAGTAAGTTTCCGGAACGGTACTTACAGTCTGTAATACTATTACCACTCGGTCTGCTGTGGGGTCCCTCAGTCATTTTTTTCAATTAAAAAAGGCCCAGTGCTCTATTAACCTTTTGTCTGCGGCTCCATCCTTCATGCTGCCATTGCCCTGAGATGACGATCCATGTATTAAAAAGGGCATATATTACTGTAAGCCACCTCCACGTTCTCTGTCATTATAAAGATGAAGCATCATTTTTTCATTAAAAAATATGAGACAGTTTGTCATACACACAGCTGCCGGGCCTGCCTGCAATCTCCTTGTTACAGGATGTGAGAGGTGACTCCTACCACTCAAAGCCCGTGGGCTGGAAGCTCTCCTGAACCACTCCCTGTGGAAGATGAACCAGTGAAGGGTTTTGTTGCCAGGAGGCAAAGATGAGGCCTATTGACATTTTTTCCTGATGGCTGCTCTTAGGTGAAACACTGGCCTTGGTTTACCAGATGCCTGAGCAGTAAATAAAACTGCAGCCTTCACACCATCGACAGCTGCACAGAAAACCAGGTGGCTTTCTGAGTCCTCGACTGTCTTCTCATGTGGGAAGCAGACAACTTCTCCAGGAAGCACAGAGTCCAGGCCATACACTCTGTGCTGTGGATCTCTCTGATTTTCAAGTCTTACAAGAAGCTGCCCAGAGTGGCCAATCTGGTCGGGTTACCAGGGTTTGAGTCGACTTAGAGATAAGCACAGCCAGGTGTCCAGAACCCAGCCACCATTGTTAGCTCTCTGACACCAGGTGACAGCCATTTGGGTCGGTGTCTTGGCTTCAAGTTTCCAGAACACTCAAGGAATTGCCTTTCTTATCTCATCCCAAACTTTGGGGGAAAGGTGCTGAGACCATTGGGTCTTTGGAAATACAATTTGGCTACACTGACATGGATGTGGGAATAGGTTTGATTGTGAATGTTGTTAAAATCACTGTTGGGCTGCACCCACTGGATCTCCATGTAAACCTCTGCTTGTCATTCTGGCCAACGATGCCTCTCTGTGTCTCCCCTGCTCTCCCCAACTTAGGGTCTCAGGGTCTCCTAGTCCCTCCAGCACCTCAGTTAGAACTGACTCATGGGAAAGAAGCCAGCTTCTCATTCAGTTCAACAAGCATTTATGGGCCATGTTGATCGGCACCATGACTAGTTTGTGATTTCTGACCTCACTTGTGAAAACTGTGCAACAATTCTTTCATTCATCTCTAATTGAACACTGTTCCTGGGCCACTTGTGAGCTCTTCCAAGCCCTGCTCTCCCTTCTCATGAAAGGGACAACATTGTCACTTTCTGGCTTCTGTGTGCCAGATACTGGGGGAAGCAGGTTTGCGTCGTGGTTGATATAGTTGCCAAATTGCTCAAGTTCAAATTCTAACTCTATCAAGTACTAGCTCTCTGCACTCAGAAAAGTTCCTTGACCTCTCTGAGCTCATTTTGTCACCTGTTAAGTTGGGCTATTAAAGAGTATCTCTCATGGGGTTACTGGGGAGATGTAATGAGACTATCAGGAAGTCTGTGCCTGGCATGAGGTTAAGTGCTCAACCAACTCTAGCTGCTGTTATTTTCAGCTACTCACGATCACATACTTACCACTTTAACCCTTATGAGAATCCTCTGAAGTAGGCATTTTATCCGATTTTCATTGGTGAAGAAATTAAGGCTTGAGAGGTTATGTGACTTACCCCAATTTCCCCAGGGGTAAGCTGTGGAGCTGGTAAGCACACCCAGGTCTGTGGTTTCCCAGGTGTATCTTTTTTAATTTATAAAAATATTTATTTATTTTATTAAAAATGGAAGCGCCCCCCCGCCCCAGGCAAGGCGTGCACTTTACATTGTACCTCCAAACTCTTCATGGCCTTCAATCATATTTCTACTCCATTCCAAGGTCACTGTGCTTATTTCATCCCCTTCAGAACTTGGCTCCAAAAATTTTCACTGTACTCTTGCTCCTGTATCTTCCATAGCTCCCTCTCCATGGCTTGCTCCATGGGCTTTTCTTCTATTAACAACAATGCTGGTCAACAACACTTTTTAACTCCCATGCATTGGTGGGCTGGAGATAACTCCTACCAGCTCACAAGACCTGATTGTTAAAATACCAGGAATTTTGCAAGACAGTTGACATCATGTTGGTAGCTTGAAATCAGCCATGAGCATTTACGCTATGGACATCAGCAAATGCTACAAATCAGGGCTTTATTTTTGGTGTCCTGAGAACTGGTTGTTAAAGCTTACCAGCATGTCACTACTCCCACCCACATGTTCCCAGCTACCAGCATATCTCCCCTTCTCTTTAAAACCAAAGTTCTTTTTTTTTTTCTTTTTTTTATTGGAGTAAAATTGCTTTACAATGTTGTGTTAGTTTCTGCTGTACAATGAAGTGAATCAGCTATATGTATACATATATCTCCTCCCTCTTGGACCTCCTTCCCCGCTTCCCCCCCACCCCAATCTAGGTCATCACAGAGCACTGAGCTGAGCTCCCTGTGCTAAACAGCAGGTTCCCACTAGCTATCTATTTTACATGTGGTAGTGTATTTATGTCAAACCTAATCTCCCAATTTGTCTCACCCTCCCCTTCCCCCGCGGTGTCCACATGTCTGTTCTCAACGTCTACGTCTCTATTCCTGCCCTACAAATAGGTTCATATGTACCATTTTTACCTCTCTACCTCCCTTTCCTCAAATTACATCTAGTCTCCAGAGGAAATGAAGCTTTTGTCTCCACTCTTACCACCAAAATCAGCGATGACCTCAACCCATCTCAACGAGCCCTCATTTGGTGCTGTTGATCTCTCCCTCCTGAGTCTCCTTTGGTTGATGCGACACTGTCCTGATCACCCTCCTTTTCCGAGCACTCCTTTTCCTTTCCTCTGGGTCCTGAGGTTTTGTCTGTGTGCCTCTTCTCTTCTCTCTAGACTCACCAATTTTATCCACTCCATGATGTCCAATATGACCCACATCCTCTTGACTTCTGTAGCCTATGCTCTATGTACACGCACCACATCTCCTCAGCCCACTGGATCTTAGTGCACCTGTGCTGAACAGCTCATGCACACATAAGAATGCTCTGGGTGTCACTTCACTCTCCTGCCTCAGGGCCTTTTCTGACGCTGCAGAGGGCCAAATTTGAGTGCAGGAAGCATGGAAGAGTTGACACTTCCTGGGTGCAGCCCTCACCCGATGGGTATGTGGTAAGTGGATAAATCCTCCAGCTTCCCATCTTTAGAGGGATAGCTCTGTAGTGGTTACTACCATGTGACTGCAGAGAATCTCCGGTGAGACTGAGCTCCAGTTGCCCACTGACATAAGCCGCTCAATAGCACACTTTACTGGCTTTTCTTCATGCCCCGTCTCCCTCTACACTTTTCTCTACTCTGCTCTGTGGCATCACCTCCCAACTAAACTACCTGCACCCGAGTCTGTGTCTCAGGTTCTCCTTTGGGAGGAACCCAAACTAGAATACTCCATGGCTGAAATTTCAGTTCAAGACTCACTACAGATCTCCAGACCTGTAGCATCTGTAGACGGATGCTATCTCAAGATCAACATGACCCAAACTGAGCCCATTCCATTGACTTCTGCTCCTGTCCCTACATTGATTTCTGCCTCTGATACTCTCTGCACTCTGGATTATTCCGTGTTAGCGTGATCTACTCAAGTTCCCAAGCTAGAAATCCCAGAGAATAATTTTCTCTTTTATTTTGTCTACTACGTCGGATTACTCACCAAGTCTTATAACTTTGAAATGTCTCTCAAATTTGTCCCCCGGGCTGAGGAGAAATTGGGGGAAAATCATCAATTCACCAGGGGCTCTTTCTCCTCCAACAAAGAAATTGTGCAAGCCTCCTCTTGGCATTCACAAAACGAAAGTGGCATGAAGGTTTTGCAGGTTCAGAATGCTCTCGGGACATTGGAAAGAGTATGTTTTCACTACAAGTATGCATACAGTGGCTGAGATGTGTTCTTCCTTCTTCATAAGAAGTGGCTGCTGGTTCAGTCACGAAATCACAGGAACTGTGGCTTAGTTTGATGAACTTTGTTTTTGAAATGCCAACCAATTGAAGAATTTTTTTTTTTTTGCGGTACGCGGGCCTCTCACTGTTGTGGCCTCTCCCCTTGCGGAGCACAGGCTCCGGATGCGCAGGCTCAGCGGCCATGGCTCATGGGCCCAGCCGCTCCGCGGCATGTGGGATCTTCCCGGACCGGGGCACGAACCCGTGTCGCCTGCATCAGCAGGCGGACTCTCAACCACTGCGCCACCAGGGAAGCCCTGAAGAAATAATTATTATAATAAGTTAAATAACGACTGTTGCTCACTGAACCAATCTTGCTTCCTCAGACATCTGTGGTCTGGACCCTTCTTACCTGCTCTGCGTAAGAAGGGTCCACGTGCTTCTGGCACGTGTTCAGGTAGAAGTGGTAAATGGATGCATGCTTCTGATGCCCCAAAGCTCTACTTGCCAGGGCGCTGCTCTATTTTCAGAGCTGCTAGGCAAGTATCTCTTCATCAAACATCACCATTGAAGTATGGCAGCCCTTCCCCCAGAGACTGCAATTTTCTAGACCCACAGTTGGCCCCAGACTCCTCCCGAAACAATGATATTCCCTCTCCCAGGAACTTGGAGTTGAGATTCAGAGAGGCTGGCTCACTTAGTTGACAGCACTGGCCCTGATGTAACACTGTTAGCCAATGCAGATTGTCTTGACTATTGAGGTTGCCATATTGGGGCAACCATTTTGAGGCAACCATCAGTGATTGACATTGACAGGCATCAGAAAAACCAGGTTAAAGAAAAAAGCAGAAAGATGCAGAGAGAAACATAAGTGAGCCCCCAAGGGAATCCAGAGAGAGGCAGATTCTATATAGTTTTCTGACTTAAACAATGCTTGGAGGATCACGTGCACATCTTTCCACACCTATGATTATTTCTTTTTTGTTTTGTTTAATAAATTTATTTATTTTTGTGTGTGTTGGGTCTTTGTTGCTGAGCATGGCTTTCTCTAGTTGCAGCGAGCGGGGGCCACTCTTTGTTGCAGTACGCAGGCTTCTCATTGAGGTGGCTTGTCTTTGTTGCAGAGCACGGGCTCTAGGTGTGCAGACTTCAGTAGTTGTGGCACGTGGGCTCAGTAGTTGTGGCGCACGGGCTTAGTTGCTCCACAGCATGTGGGATCTTCCTGGACCAGGGCTCAAACCCCTGTCCCTTGCATTAGCAGGTGGATTCTTTTTTTTTTTGGCAGGTGGATTCTTAACCACTGCGTCACCAGGGAAGTCCCTGATTATTTCTTTATGATAACTTTCTGCAAATGGAGTTTATGTCAAAGAATATTTACATTTTAGGGATTTTGATATATGTGCCAAATGACCCCTGAATAAGACTTTTTTTAAATCAATTTTGACCCTTATTTATAGTCTGTGTCTGAGTCCTTGTGCTCTGATACTCCCTAGATATTATCCTATAAAGAAAATATTGGGAACAATTTGAAGAACATAAACATACATTTCATAGGAAAGGAGATAAAATGGTTATTTAATATATGGGATGATGCCCAGACTCACTTACAACAGGAGGAATGCAAATTGAAACTATCGTGAGATAGCACCTTTTACTCATCCATTTGGTATCACACTCTGTTGGCAAGGCTGTGGAGAAACAGGCACACTCATGTATTTTATGTGGGTGTGTAAATTGGTAAAACTCTTATAGAAGGCAATTTGGCAACATTTCCTGAATTAAAAATACATATACCCTTGGTCCCAGTAATTTCACTTCTTGGAATTCATTCTCCAGACACCCTGGCATATTTGGGAAATGACATATGTTCAAGGTTATTCATTACAGCATTGTTTGCAAGAGTAAAAGACTGGAAACCATCTAAATAAATTATTGTACATCTATACAATAAAAAACTATGTAATGCTATATAGAGAAGTCCTTAATATACCCATATTAATCGTTGTCTAGCATATATTGTTAAGAGGGAGAAGCTAGGTGTGAAACTGTGGATGTATGTGTATATATATAATGCTGTATTTTATTTAAAAGGGAGGAAAATAAATACTAATGCATATTTGCTTGTGTATATGTATATAAACTCTGGAAGGGTACACAAATATTCATAGCAGTGTTTGCCTTTTTGGGGTGTGGTGAGTCCCAGGCAGATGGGGGGACGGTGGGAGGAAGACGGTTCACTGTATTCTTTGCTTTTTGTTTGCAAACAGTGGTTACCTGTTTGGGGTGTGGTGAGCCCCAGGCAGATAGGGGGACAGGGTGGGAGGAAAATGGTTCACTGTATTCTTTGCTTTTTGATTTGGGGACCATGTAAAAATACTTACTTTTTTTAACAAAAAAAAAAAAATGAAAAAATGTAAAACCCACTCACTTTTACAATTTAAAATTTTAATTTGCCTTTAAATATTTAATGAATTTGAACATTTTTTCATAAACCTATTGGTCATTTGCATTTCTTCTTTGGGAATTATGCCATTGGTATACTTTGATGATTTTTTTAAAAAATTGAAGTTTCTTTTCTTATTGATTATAATTGCATCCTCTAGCTTAAGAATACTAACCTCTATCTCTCACATTTGTTTCATGTTTTTCCCAGTTTGTTGTGTATCATTTAAACCTCAACAGTACTTGATTTGTTACATTGGAGTTTAAAATTTTTATGGAGTTGAAACTATCTGTTCTTTTACTTGTAAAACTTCCTTTGCAAACATAATTAGAAAATTCTCTCCTCTAAGATGAGATATTCACCTATATTTTCTCCTAGTTCTTTCAGGGTAAATCCTTAATTCTTTTGGAATTTGTTTTTAGGTACTGTACAAAGCTTTTCTTTTTAGCAAATTGCTAGCCAGTTGTCCCCAAACTAGTTATTGACTAAAAGTCATCCTATGCCCACTAACTTGAAATGCTAATGTAAACTATTTTTACCCATGGGCCTGTTTCTGGGCTGTCTTTTGCTCCTACACTGATTCACCTAGACCTGTACCAAACCAACCTGGCACTCGTTAAGAACCCACCAAGTTCTAAGCTCAGAGCTCTGTGCTTCCACATAGCATTTGCTAGACCCTGGGCAGGAAGTAAGCACTCCTCCTGAATCCCCGTGACATGCATCATCATATGCTCTGTGCTTGCCCTCCAATTCCCATTGTACCTGAAGGGCATTTTCTCCTTCTCTGCCAATCTGTGAGCTCTTCAAATATAAGTCTATATCTTCTATTTTTTACACTTCCACCATGTGCCTACCATCTGACAGAGCACACAATTTTGGTTTCAGCTGTGGAACAATGGAGAATCCACTAAATTCCAGTTTGGCCACTTAATAGCATTTTTATGTTATCTTGGAAAAGAAACTTACCCACTCTGACCCTCAGAATCTTGGCCATTGAAATGAAGGTAATAATCCTTACCTCATAAAGTTAGTGTGGGGATTAAAATAAGTTATACTCAAACATTTCTGGCACAGGCCCTGGTACATAGGAGGGCCTTGGTAAAGTTTCATTTATTCATTCATTCATTTAAAGTTCTTGTTCATCAAATATAAATGAATATTTTGATTGATTCATCTGTCTCCATCATCCTGAACTTGGCTGTGCTGAATTAACTTCTCCCATAATGGCTTCTCAGACAAGGGACTGGGCAAGCCTGCTGATGGGCTCCTGGTGGCTTAAAGCCAAATAAGATCCCAAACCACCTCCAGCTGGGGTTTTGAACATTTTGGGGTGTGCATAGAGAGGACAGAATAAGGGGCACTGAGCTTGGTGGGGAAGCCGGAGGCTCTGATATGTGTATGTGCATATATGTGTATGTGTGTGTATGTATATATACATATGTGCATATATTTGTGTATGTGTGTATATATATTTAATGCATTCAGTTGTTTTTGTTTGTTTCCAGCAGTGGTCAGAGATTACACATTCTGGAGATTCACAGAGAGAGAGAGAGAAAGCCAGAGAGAGCCAGGTACGTGGTTGGCTGCAGGATCTCTCCCCTCCCCACTCTTCCCTCCTCCCTTTCATCTTATCCCTCCCACACCTCTGCTGCTCCAGGAGACTCGGAGCTGCTCTCTGTGGGAGTTTCCAGAGCTTTTCATCTGAGCTGTGAGTCACACTTCCCTTCTTTGGAGAGCAGGGTGGAATCTGTCAGGGTCAGGGAAGAGGGTGGGGAAATGGGCAGAGGCAGGGGGGATCAGATGTGAACATGCATAAAGCTCTGTGAGGACAGAAAGCAGAACCCCGGCGGCCGTGCGGGAGCCCCCCCGCCGGCCCCCGACCTCCCCGCCCAGCTGGTCTCTCCCCACTCCGGGCTCCCACAAACACCACTCAGTCCTGGATTCGCCTCTGTAATTGTGTGTCTGCGTATCTGTTTTCTCACTAGGTAGTGAGCTCCTCAAGGCCGTGCATTGATTACTTTTTACCCCTTGATCCTAGCACAGGGCCTGGAATATAGTAGATGCTCAGGAAACACTTGCTGTATAGACGAGTGAGTGAATGGATGTGGTACATGCTCTGTGGGTTAGTAGTAGAGAGAGTTTCTATAAGACTGCATGCTCTTGTCACTCACCCCTTCGGGTGTGGATAAGGATACGCTGTGCTCCCGATTCCTGAGCGGCCGGGGTTGGCTTTGGTTTCCTGGTCTTCTCTGGGATAACCACAATGGAGTGTTGCATCCTGGCTCCTGGACTTTATGAAGATGAAGACAGTGCAGGTTCACGCATCCCACCTTGCCTCCCTCCCCCACCAAGAGGGAGAATCTAAATACAGAGGCTTTTAGAATAAGGCCGAAGGGGGCCAAGTCCTGCATCTCCTACCTAAGTGACTCTGGGCAACGATTTCACTGCTGTTTTCAGTACCTTTAAAGTGGGAACTAGAAGCCGTCTCAAAGGGCTGGTGTCAGGATTCCGTGAAATAGCACGTGGGAAGTCGTGAGCACAGTGCCGAGCGTACGGTTGGCGCTCCGTAAACATTAGCGATATTCCTAAGCGACATCAAGGTATAGGTAAACAGCCTGTGTCAGGGTAGATGAAAATGGGGGTGGGGAGTGGAGAGAGAGAGAGAGAGAGAGAGAGAGAAGGAGGAGGGGGAGGGAGCTAAGGCTCTCGGCCGGGCTTTACCTCACTGGTTCTGTGAAACCTGCTATGTGACCTGTGGGACATCACTTAGAGTCATTTCAGGCCTTGGGGAGGAGGGTGTAAATTGAGGTACAGGGTTGTTTTCCAGGCCTGTAGTCACAGCCCATGAGAGCTGTCCACCAGGTCACTGAGGGAGACTGTCTTCTGCTCTCTTCTGTTCTTTGGGGTCTGAACAAAGTTCTAGAGATGGAAAGATTTCCATATTGATCTCTCCAGGCACATTGATTAAATACGTCCTGTCTGCCAGGGGATACAAAGATGAATTAGATACAGTTCTCGCCCCCCTGAAAAGCTTCCAACCTACTTGGCTTTTACCTACAAGGTAAAAACTCAGAAAAAGTTAAATCTTAATCCAAGAGTTGAAATCACAGCTCAGAAAACCCTCCCATGAGGGCAGCACCTGATTTTTGCCTGGTGAGCATGATGGTGAGTGTCAGCTCCAAAGCAGGGGTCCAGGTGGAGTGGGCTGCTGAGAGCGGGCTCCCCAGACAGAGACTGAGGGGAATCTGGGCCCCAAGAAGAAAGGTGTTCTGGGGGAGCTGTGGGGGAGTGGAAGTCGTCTTCTGGGGCGGTGAGGAGACCAGTCTGACTGGAAAGGAGGCAGGAAGCCTGGGCGGGCAGGTTGGCACGTATTTGGAACCATGGGTAGCTTTTGAGCAGGGAAGTGGCTCCACGTGTATGACATTTCTAGAACTTCTACGGAAGACTTTCCTGAGTGTTCACACTTGTGCTGTGAATGTGAGACCCACACTCAGAGGAAGCTGGGCGTCCCAGCCTGGAGGCTCTTCCTGTACCTCCAAGACCATTAGGGCCTGGTTGCTGCTCCCTCAACCCCAAGTCCTGTTTTCTCAGGAGCTGTTTCCTCAAATCTTTTGTGGCCAGAAAGAATCATGGTTTCATTTGGTCTTCGCAACAGCTCCCTGCAGAGTGAGCAGTGTGAGTGACTAGCCTGGTTTATGTGATAAGTTAGTGGCAGGTCTGGGCGCTCCTGGACTCACACTCCAGCTTCCTGGGTCCAAGTTCAGGGCACTGCGTCCTACTGCACAGCTGCTCCAGGAGCCACAGCTGCTCCTGAAGGTTGGATACAAAAATCTGGTATGAACTGAAGTCTTTGCCTTTAAGGGCATTTTATGTCATCAGAATAGAAGCCATTTCCCCAATTTTGTCTTCAGAATAGCTGACAGGCATCTGGGAAATGACTCATATAAGATAAGGTAGTCAAGGCACCTAAGAAAAAGTTGCTTCAACTCCTCCCCAACCCCGATGGCTGAGGGACTGGTGACTGGTGTGCAAGAGTCCAGCAGACAGTTGGCCATTCGACCCCTGACGGGAGCACCCCTGTCCAGTGGGCCCGATGGCAGAGACGGGGTTCATTGCTGGGAGCAAATGATTGCCATGGATACAGTGGGCAAGGTAACCTCGGGCCCACCTGCATCGACCCAAGAAAAAGCCCATTTCAACCCCTCTGTGGCCCTTTTCGAGCCAGGCCTGGAGACCCTTCAAGAAGCTAAATAAGTAGGAAAGTGAGGCGACAGCAACCCAATTTGGCAATCAGCCTGCATCAGGCCAGGCAAGATGGATTTTCAACTTCAAGGAGATTGACAAGAAGAGCAGAGGGAACCCTTACTTTTTTTTTTTTTTTTTTTTTGCCGTACACGGGCCTCTCACTGTTGTGGCCTCTCTTGTTGCGGAGCACAGGCTCCGGACGCGCAGGCTTAGCGGCCATGGCTCATGGGCCCAGCCGCTCCGCGGCACGTGGGATCCTCCCGGACTGGGGCATGAACCCGCGTCCCCTTGCATCGGCAGGCGCACTCTCAACCACTGCGCCATCAGTGAAGCCCCCCTTACATTTTTCTTTCCCATTCTGTGTCTCTTTCCAGTGAGTTGAAAAATTTATGTTGCAAAATATATAGGCCCAGAAAGAACCCCAACCTGAGGAGAGTTTTTGCCGTTTGATGTATTGTCCCCTTTATTTAAAATGATGAAAGAGAGAAAATGTTTTTCAAAGTGACATCATTTATCTTATGATAATCAATGAAACCCGTTTAAACTAATATATTAAAGAAAACATTTAAGTTCAAACCAAGCAAAAATGCGAGAGGTCTTTGAAGGAACCCCAAGGCTCTGAGGGGAGGTGCTGTGGTCTACTCTGTTCCCCTTTCTTAGGTCTGTTGTGTCGGTCATTTAATTTTCTGGACCCTCTTTCTGGCCAACCTGGGCGGCTGATCTACTAATAAACCACAGGGCCAGTTGCTCCCGGCTCTTCCCCTGCTGGTATCGTCATAAATACGAGACCCACTTGACACCCTCTGCTTGGGGCTGATCTTGATTATTACCGAGGGGCTGGGGGCCAGGACACCTCTGCCCACTTCTCGGGACTCCCTTCTTTTCCAGGGAAGCCAGCCAGGCAGGTTTGATGTTCCTGGAAATCTTTGGCCGCTGGTACATGGGGCCTCAGGCAAAAGCGGGTTCATCCTTTCCCTGCATTGCTGTTCCAGGCCCATGTTGTTTATTCATGTGCTTGTGATTCCCATGGCAGAGAGGAGGGCTGGGAACGAGCCTCTGCCTACCCTCTCCCACCTGCGCCCACCAAGAATTGCTTCTCGGTACTTCTCCATTTTTAATAGCTTCTGAGCCAGCTTGGCATGCAGATGCCCCCAGTGCACTGAAAAGCTGCAATGCCAGTAGGCTTGCTTCCACGTTTGGGCCAACTTCCCTGAAGGCCGAGGGAGGGAAGCTGCCTTGTATCCTGTTTGGGATAAGGCGTCAAGGAGGGTTTAGTTTTATGTGGAAGCAGAGGGGTCGTTACCTTTATGACTGTGATCCGAGGGCACTAGGAAGCTCCTGCCACCAAATATCTTACTTACCAAAACATCTCAGTGTCTGAAGCTTAACCATGGTATTTTATGCATAAGGTTAAGCATTCCTTGTTTGCTTTAAAAAATATATATATATTTTTATATATATATATAAATATATATATATATATCGGGGGTCTCTGTTCTTCAGAATTTCTAGGCATCTTCTTGTAAGATGCAAGACCTCTTGTGGGCAACACATGGAGTCCGTAGACTCTAAGCGTGAATGAGTGGGCAGAAGTTTTTCCCTCTGAGGGCTCAGGCAGTAGAACTTTCTCTTTAGTCTCTTCCCTGGACCCTGGGGGTATTCAAACTCCTGGAACACAGTGGACACTTTTGCTAACTTCCCTTATAATAATGCTCTGACCACATTTCAGGCACCAGACTTAACCCTTTTCAGGCATTAACTCATTTATTTCTCTAGTATATAAGTTATATGAAAGTAGGAATTTGTCAGTGCTAGAACATTGTCCTTAGAACATAGTAGGAGTTCAAAATATGTTGAATGAATGAATGATTCCTATCAACAATCTTGTATTGTTACCATAATTATCTTCATTTTAGACAGAAGCCAGCTGTACTTTAGAAAGATTAAGTAATGTTTCCAAAATCTCCCAGCGTGTTTGCTGTAAAGCTGAGATTTGAACTCAGAGCTATGTGATCCCAAAGCAGTGCTTGTAACTAGTCCTCAGAGTGACTGAACAGTAGAGAACTTGTGGAGGATCTCCAGGTAGGGGTAGGGGGTGAGACAAGGAAGTCTGCCATTTTTCTATCTCGCCAAGTCCGTGCCAAGGGAATCAGAACAAATCTGGTCCTGTGTCATTCCTCTTATACTTGCTCCAAGTTCACTTATGGGTCAGAAGTAGATTACCTGATGATACAGTCACAATTGAAGTTCTAGCCCAAAAGACTTGTCATGTGATGATCTACAGAATGATGTGCTGTGACCATCCCAACCCCAATGGCGATGATTCAACCACCAGTGGAAACTAATGGAACTGCCAGAGAAATGTCTTCTGTCTTGAAGCAGCTAACCTTTAAGAGAAGAAATGTGCTGCATGTTTGGGAGGAAAACATGGTTTCTTAATCCATAAAACATGTCGTCCTCCATACTGAAAATATACACTTGGGAAAGTGGGAAGAAGGACGGTAGGAGGAAATGCCTCAAAACTCCCCACAGTGAAACCCTTCGGGACTATTTATTTATTCTCTAGTTTGTCATCAGGTACTGGGTCTTATCTTAAACTACGTAACTATGTCCCTGATACCTCCTATTATGATGAGCTCACAGTGGAGGATTGATTCACATATTTTAATATAGGAACTCATTTAATTTTAAAAATACCTTGAGGATCCCCAAAATAAATGTTTCAAAAAAAATAAGAGCTCTTTGGAAGACAAAGTCTGTGTCATATTCTTCTTTGTGTCCCTGGGCCTAGTACCAGGACTAGCACAAAGTAGGTACACACATAATGTTTGTTGAAGAAAATGAATGAATGAATTCTTTGGTTTAACATTGATTCGAAGCACTCTTGTTCTTACAGCACTGATGTGCAGATGGTGGTGAGAGTGAGCTGTGTAGTAGAACCCTCTACTAGAAAAGGGTTAATCTCTTGGAGTTGGATTAATCCAAACTGTTACTTTACCCTGCCCCTAAGGGCATCATTCAGTTCCAGACTCTCCTTAGTTCCAGGTAGGAACTGGGGTAGACCTTGCCCCATTGGCTCAGCTTTTACTTAGTCCTGCTGATTCTTACCCCATAGCAATATCTCCCAATATTGTCAGATCCTTCAACTTTTTAAAGAGAAATTTAAAATCTGTATTTGTATGTGAAACATACATGTTTTTATGTTTGCAACTACAGTAGGGACTGTAATTGTCCCTAAAAATATTTTTTCTTCTTCTTAAAGAGTGAAATAATTTTTGGTTGGGAAACAAGGCCACTGAGAATAAAGACTACATTTCCCAGCTTCCCCTGCAGCTAAGGGTTGCCGTGTGACTAAAATGTGTCCAATAGAATGAGAGTGGAAATAACAGTGTGTACATTTCCAAGTCTTGCCCTTAAAGGGAGGGGTGTGCCCTTGCCTTCCCCTCCCCAGCATTCCTGCTGGCAGTTGTACAGACGTGCTGGTAATCACTCGGAAGTATATGGACAAAATAAACACCCTGGAAATGACAAGCCAACAGGACAGCAGGAGATGGGGGCCCTGCACCAGCCTAGATTTGATGTGATATAGAAATGCATTTCTATGTTGGGTTTGTTGTTTATGGGTGATCTTGTAGTTAATCAATATAGTAACCCAGTTCATTGCTTAAAATGCTTTGCAGTGCAAATGAAGCAAGTTTGTTCTTCAAGACAAATGTCATTTTGTTGCATTTGGCTCTACCCTATTGCTCTCCTCTCTGGGAGAATCCTGTGAATTGATGGTTTGAAGAGAAGGTCCAGTATCCACTCTTTGGAACTAACATTTTCCTGGAAAAACTTGGAAGAGGGGTTGGGGCATTGGTCCCCCTCTGACCCTGCCTCCTGCCCCGAGGAGTGATCTGGTCAGTGTGGCCCGTGGCTGAAGGAACTGGTATGTGAGGCACATATCTGAGCTCCTCTAAATCAACCTAGGAGTTTGGGGCATGATTTCTTCTTCTAGTTCTTCTCCTTCACCCATCCCTTCTTCTTCTTCCTCTTCTTTTAAGAATCAAGAGCCCATGGAAAGGCCTGTATTTCCAAGCAGCTGGCTGTGGGATGGGGGGAAAGGTTGGGAGTGGGGAGACCATGGGAGCAGACTGTTTTTTCCTTTCTCCCCGAGGCCTGAAGCCTATGGTTGTTTTCTCTGTAGGAGGATTGTGTAGAATCTGCTGCACTAGAAAACAAGGATCTTGAGACAGTTTCTCGCCTGTAAAACGGGGGTTGGACTTACTTGTTAGTCAGCTGAGCATGAGAGTGACAAGGATGGATGAGAGTGGGGTCTGTTCTCAGGAGCTCAGGGTAACAGTGGGGACACAGTGGGAGCAGACCGCGTGGAGTTCAGCTGTCCTGGTGCCGGTATGCTCAGGATAGAAGGGGCGCAGCAGGGGAGCCTCTGGTGCAGTGACTTTCGCCAACACAGGTTGAGTCTCCTGAAGGTCTCTGAGCTCTACTGGTGTGTAGACTCTGCTCAGAGTCTCCTAAGAGGACTGTGCTCACAGGCCAAGGAAGCATTCTGCCCTTGACCATCTCCAGCTGGTGGTCGGGCCATCGTTCCTTCATTCACTCCTAATTTACTGAGCATCCTCTGTGTTCCAGGGACCATGTTAGGTACTGAGGTTAGAATGTTGAGATGCCTGGATCACGTCACCATGAGGTGACAACATAAAAGAAAGCCCAAGAGACTCACAGAGAAGGCTGCTCTGACATTGTTCCTGTGGGACCTACTCCAGCAGCCCCGAACCTTCCAACTACTTCTTACTTGTTGAATCCACTGCAGTCAGTATAGGCCCTGTTTCCAAGGAGTCTAATGTGGACAAATGACCTGTGAGTGGATAAGTATCAGAGTAATGCTTGGGGTTGGCTAGGGACACGGAACAGGGCTGCTGTACTGGCCATTTCCAGAACTACTTTCCATGCTTCTGTACCTGCTCTGGTCCTGGGAGGCGGGCCCAGGAGGTCTGCATTGATGGTCTTCCTTGTCCTCTGGCTTCCGGCTGGGCTGGGCCAGGCCAATACAAGTCTCTACCGGGAGATCAGAGGCTGAGATGAGAGTGCAGTCAGGGTACTCACCCCTCCACCCCAACTTCCTCCTTGCATGGGTCATCCTTTGGAGTAACTGAGTTCACCTAACACAGGCGACAGCTTCTGTGGGGCAGCCCTCTCCTGCAGCTACAACTGCAGCTCTCTCCAAGCTCGGGAACCTGTCTCCTCCTCTGGACCTAGGGCTGGAACTTCTCTCTGCTGGGCTTAACCCCTGGTGTTTTGCCCTCCTTTGCTGCTTTCCCTTAACCCTGTTCATTCTTTGCGAGAGTCCCTTCCTCAGCTCTCCCCCAGATACCCTGACTGACGGTGCCATCTGTTTCCTCTGGGGCCTGACCATGCTGGTCCCTGATGCACACTTAGGCCCCATCATGGTGCTAGGCAGATCTCTAAAATCATATCAATGCATATGAAATAGATGCTGTTACATCGCTGAGTCATACTTGGTCCTCATAAGAACCCTGCATTGGAGGCAGAAGGGAAACCCAGGACCCCGGATGGAAGGCCGCAGAAGCTTACCCAGCTAGTGAGCATCAGGGCTGCCATCTGTGACCTCATGAATGGCAGCCCCTGCACTGAGAAAGGAGGCTGGCTCTCCTGTATCTCCGAGTCCTCTCTGGTGCAGGGACTGGCCCACACAGCCTCCCTGAGCTTCCACTGTACCTGCTGCACCCCCCCTCCCCACTGCACTGCAGTCCCCAGCCAGCACCAGCCCTTTGTTCCACACTAACGAAGCATGTTCTACGGGGAGCTGGGGGTTCCACTTCGATTTTCAGGGCCTACAAATAACGCTCTACAGCATATTGTTTGCTCGAAATTGCCCAGAGTTCAGCTCTTCCACGCTCATTCTGTGCTATGGAAAGAAGCCACAGCAACAATCGATGGGTTTTCCATGGTCTCTGACTGTCCACTAGCTCTTGTTTTGCTTATGCAGTCCCAGCTGTGATTATCCATACGGGCGTTCAAACGGCTCCTGGCTCTGATTGTAGCAATTGTAATAAGATTTTTTTTTTTTTGATGGAGCAGGGGTTGTCTATCTACCACTCTCTGCAGGGTTGCAGTCTCTGGACTGAGGGAGGGTAGGTGAGAGAGCAGAGAGCAGGTAAGGAGGAAGGGAGAGAGAGTGTGTGAGAGCTAGTGGTGAGGGAAGCCCCAGCAGGAGGGAGGAGAGAAAGGAGAGGGCAGAGTAGACTCAGTGCCAGCCAGGCAGTGAGCTGCTCCATTTCAAGAAAACTTGAGTCCTCACACATCCATGTCTGAGCTCAGGCTCTCTGCATTCGCAGACCAAACTGCTCTCTCTAGCTGTTCCCTGTCACCCCTTCAATCCTTTAAATACAGGCAGATAAAACCAGCACATTGCAGGATAAATGAACATGTTCAAGCAATTACCATGGCTTTATGATAATGCAAGTACAGGGGGCTTATGCGTTGAGTCTGGAGGAGAGAAAATGAACTTCTGAATCCTTCACATTGTCTTTAAAAGTCTTAAAGCAAAAAGGGAATATTTTCCTGGTCGAGTGTGGGTATGGGTGGAGATTGTGAGACCAACTGATTTGCAATTCCCAAGCTAAGTGAGAAATTTCATTTCAAATCTTCAGTCAAACCCATGTTTCTTTAGCAAGTATCTTCACATTTAATTTATGCAAATGTTCTTATTCATTTCTCTTAGAACTCACCTAAGCAAATGCTTAGACTTATGATTCTTTGGATATTCAAAACTGGTCAATAGTTTGTCTAGGATACTAGGTGGGCCTAAAAATATCTTGGGGCGTGTGGGTGAGTGTTGCGTATATATGCGTGAATATTGCAGAAGTTATAATTTGAGTCAGACATAGCCATTGGAGACACACAGAATTCAGTTATTATATTAATATCCATATAAGTTGCATAGTTCTAACAGCGAAGAAGAAAAAAAAATGGATCAGAATGGAATGGAGTAGCAAATAGATTATTGAACCCAATCAAATATGAGGTTACCTGAGGAGAGGTTATAGACACTGCATGACTTAAAAATTAGCTAAAATCATAACCCCGGGAGAATCAGGACCACATGCCCACTCCATTCTTGGACTTTTGAAAGCCAGGAGTGGTGACTGCAAACATGACTTTATCCTGGACGTTGGAGTTGCAAACAAGAGTCTGGTCAAATTCTGGTTAACACCCTTGGTCATTTAAGAATCCTCTCCAGTAGAGAGAGAGAGAAAAAAAAAAAAAGCCAGGGAAGGTAACCCCCAAATTTGTTTAGGACAAAATTGTTTCCTTAGAGTGCAGGCATGTTTTAACTCAGAAGTTTTTAAAATTAAAAATAAGAATGTTTAAAAGAATCAAATTGGTAGCATTGATATTTTCATATCAGGGAATTCTTTGCATATTTGGTATTTTAATTTTCTAAAGTTGAAGAGAATTTGTCTTCTGTAGAAACAGTTCAGCCTTGTAATCTTAGTTTAAAATGGGAACTGAGCGATTCATGAGGCTTATGCTCTTAAATGGAGATTTTATAAAATTAACATACAGGGTTAAAACATTTAGGAGAACTTAGGGTTCACCACACTCAGAAGTTTAATTTATTAGATTTATAAGAATGTAAGTAGCTGGGAGGGTTTTGTTTGTTAAATCAGTCAGATGAGGTACTTAAAAAGGAAAGAGAACATAGTAAATTTATAACTGCAGTTTAAAATGTTTAAGGGAATTTAATTAACCAAGTTTATAAATTGAATCAACCATGCATCAAAGTCTCCCTTAAAGTGGTTGTTAAAATGTGTTAGACTTACACATAGAATAATGAGATTTATAAGCTAATTGTAGAAGCATAACTTAGAAGCAGGTTTTCAAATTTGGCTCTTTAAGGAGAAACAGTGGAGCATAGCTCTACTGTTGCTGGAGCCAAGCTGCCAGGGTTTAAAACCGGCACTGCCATTGAATCGCTGTGTGATCCTGGGCTGGTAGATTCACCTGACTGTGCCTCGGTATTCTCACCTATAAAATGGACATGCTGACATTAATAGCAGAATATTAATAGAGCATTAAATAAGGTAGTAGATGTAAGCTCTTAGAATAGTCCCTGCTATATGATAAGAACCCATTAAATGTTAGCATCCATTAGTAAGAAATTGGAAATCTTATTTCTAAAACAAAACTTGAAACAGTCTTTTCTGCATACAAAAATCCGCCTATGAGAATATCAAAAGACCTCGCACAGTGACATGGGTATCTATATGAGGTGCTTCTGACACAGCCCAGAGAAGTCCTTTGAAAATGAAAAACTTCAGTCAGTTAAGCGTTTTTTCCATATTAGTTCTAAGTACTTGGCACTGAGTTGCCTAACCTGTCTGGGCTGGTCAAATGTCAGAAGTGCTGGTGCAGGTGGCACCATCTCCAGGTGTGGCTCCAGACCCTGCCTCTGTTCCAGTGGCATCTGTGAGCCTCAGGCATTTCCAATCTGAGGACCTCGGCCAGAATCAGAACATTGTGTTAGCACTTCAATGGTGTGCAGTCATGTCTGGTAGCTAATGACGCAGGAGTTATGTAATGACCCAAAGTCCTGTGGATTTGAGATTCCTTTCTTTTTTTGCATTAAAAAAATTATTGTACTGTGAACATTTCCAAATATACTTAAATGTTAAAAGGGTTAGAAATTTTGTCTTCAGTAATGGCAGACTAGATAATTCAGACTAAACCTCTCACTTAGAGAAGCCGGACATAACCTAAAATATACCAGTTTGAGGTATTGGAGGGCTCACAGGACATGACTGAAGAATCATGAGGCCAAGAACCAGCAGAAGAAGGAAGCCTAGAGTGTTGAGCCTGGCACTGGGAGGGCTAGTTTGTCCACAGAAGCACCTGCTTGTTTCAAGAGAGAGCGGCCACGAAGCTGAGTAGAGCATGTATGACTGCGAGATAAAATTTGGGGGCACAGCAAGGAAGGGGGGCTCCTAAACACCACCACGTGTTACAGTGAGGACCCAAAGGGCTAAACCCCAGAAGTAATATATATACAGTCCCTTGTAGGGATTGGACACTTAAAGAAGAAAAATGAGGCAGAGAAACTTTTATTACTGGATATCCAGATGTATAAAGCTAGGCCAATTAAGACAGTGTGGAATTGGCAAAAGGATAGACAAATAGGCCAAGCAACAAGATAGGACGCTTAGAAACAAACACACATATGCCGACACTGCAATTTTTACAAAGATGGCACTGCAGACCAGGGGAAAGGATGTTTGTTTGTTTGTTTGTTTTTTTAAATACCTGGTGCAGGAAACCTTGACAACTAAGCAAAAAAATCAATTCCAGATGGATCAGGGACCTAAATGGGAAACCAAAACCTTCCAAAAGATAACGTAGAAAAATAACTTCATGATTTTACGGTAGGCAAAGATTTCTTAAACAGGATACACAGAGTACTATACCATGAAACAAAAGATTAATAAATTGGACTGGGTTAAAATTTAGAAGTTCTACTTATCAAAAGACGGTTTTCAGAGTGGCAAGGCAAGCCACCGTTGCAATATATGCAACACTTATAAATGACAAAGGGCTTATATGTAGAAAACATATAGATATTCTCACAAAACAAGAAAAAGGCCGATATTCCAATAGTAAAATGAACAAGATACTTGAACAGATACTTCACAAATGGTTAAATGGTCAATAAATATATAAAAATGTGTTCAAACTCAGTAGCCAAAAGGGAAATGCAAATTAAAACCACAATGTAATATGTAATACACTATGCACCAACCAGGAAAGCAGAAATTGAAGACTGACCGTATCAAGCATTGGTGAGGTAGTGGGAAAATGAGAACACCCATACACTGCTGGTCCCTCAGTAAGAATCTCTAACAATATGGACAACTTCTTACAGAACTACGATACCACTATTGAATCTAACAAAATGTACAATAATTACTAGGTGTCATTTAATATTTGTGATCATTTTGACTTAGTGCAATTTTTAAAAGAAAATCACAATAGTTCTTGAGTATATTTGAAAGACAGTTATACTCACATGAGAAGAAATATAAGTAGCCAAAAACTGTAGGAAAATTTCTTCCTTATTTGTTATCAAAGGAATGTAAATTAAAGTAGCAACTGGGATGACATTTGCCACCCTTAGATTCTAAGATAGGAAAAAGTGTAAAAAAAAAAAAAAAAAAAGGAATCTTATTTAGTGAGAGCTGCACTGCTAGTGAAATTTACAAATTGGAGCTTTCCTGGAGGACCTTTTGGCAATCCATGTCAAAAGCCTTGGGAAGATACCTGTAATTCCACTTCTAAAAATGTAACCTGAGAAGACGGAACTGTGAAAAGATGGGGCAGAGTGAGCAGCAAACCACTGTTAACCAGAGTGAGTTCCAAATACTTGGAAACAGTATTTTAAAAATCTACATATCCTGAATAGTACGTGGATGGTATTTTTGAAGGAAAATGTTATATACAAAGAATGTAATACTATGAAACTGATTAAAATCACGGATTGAATATATTTTTATTATCATGGAAGTGGTTACATTAGAGTTAGATGGAAAAAAAGATTATAATACAACTTGTTATAATTCATTTTTGTCACATACATCTGTGTGTGTGTTTGTGTGTGTGTGTGTGATGTGATGTGATTGTGCGTATAAAGTCTTAAAGATATACTCAAAAATACTTATGATATTTTCCTTACCTGACTGACAGTCAGGTTAAAAGTGATTCTAATTCTTTTTCTCTTTGCTTGTGTGATATGCCGTATTTTTCTCTGATTATTTTTTCATAAGAAAATTTTTTTAATGAAAACCACTTGCAGATATGTATCAGCAAGGCCATACCAATAGCTAACATTTTCTTAGCACTTACGACATGCTAGGCACTTTAAAACTATTATCCCATTGAATCTTATTACAAACTTAAGAAGTAAATACTATTATTATTCCAATTTTACACATGGGAAAACAGGATAACTTCACAGTAGATTGTATGATTCTCAAGTATTTGCTGCTCTTCCCTGCCTTGTTGAAGCCTGGTTTGGCTGTGTGATTTGCTTGGGCCAATAAATATGATAGGAGTGATGTAAACCACTTCTGACGAGAAACTTTTGAGTCATTACATGATTCTGCCATTTCCCTTTTCATTCTGCTGCAAAGTTAGCATGTCCCACCCAGATAGAGGCTTGTTCCTCAGCTTGGGTACCAGAGTAGAGAGGTGGCATAGTGAATGAGAAATAAAACTTTTGGGACTTCGTTGGTGGTCCAGTGGTAAAGAATCTGCCTTGCAAAGCAGGGGACGCAGGTTCAATCCCTGGTCAGGGAACTAAGATCCCACATACTGCGGGACAACTAAGCCCATGCACCACAACTACTGAGCTCACATGCCTCAACTAGAGAGAGAGAACCTGCACCCCACAACTAGAGAGAAGCCCACGCACTGCAGTGAAGATCCCGCACACCTCAACAAAGACCCCACATGCTGCAACTAAGACCCAGCGCAGCCAAAAAAAACCCAAAAGAAGTAAAAAAGAAGTAAAACTTTTTTGTTTATTTATGCTACTAGGATCTGGGAATTGTTTGTTACTGCAGCATAATTTAGCATAGGCTGACTGACACCAAAGAGGTTAAGTAAGTTGCCAATCACCCAGCTAGTAAGTAGATAAAGTGGAATTCAAACCCAGTCAGCCTTGCACCAAAATCTGTCCTATTAACCACCGATGTATTTATTTCTTCTGCCTTTGACTGTACTTACTGCTCTTATGATTTGGAGGACCCTCGCAATAACAACCCTGTGGCTTCTAGGCTCACTTTATTAGACTTACCTTTAGTATCTTTACCCAAAGCAGCGTGTGGAAGCAATCCCATGCTCAGGGAACCTCTCCATTCTTGAACTTCAAATGTTGGCAATGGTCTAGTACCTCCAGATAGCTACTGAATTTTAGAAGACTCCCCGTGAACCCAGGAGACTCCGCACATAATCATTCTTTTCTCGCGCCATTAGTTTTGAGATTCTGTGCATTTTCTTGGACTCCGCATAAGTTTGAAATTACTTAGAAAACTGGAAACATGTTCTTTCCATGAGGCGTGCACGGAGAGGCTGGTAAAGAAAAGTGGTAATCAAAGGTTTGGGGCAGGAAGAAAGAGAAAAACATTTTTAGCCTTGGGATTAGATATAAAATTATTCAGGATACAAACACAGCTCAGTGGTAGCACCTAATGCAACTCTAGAACAAACCCAATTGCTGAATTCAATTCAGAGTCGACCACGAGTTAAACACTAAAATACCCAAGTGAACAAAAAATGCAAGAGCCAGCTAGATAATCTCCCCAAACTCCACTCTCTTTACCAATGCGTGGCTCCGGTTCCATCTTAGCCTCAGCTAGTCCACCCTCCTCCCATCTCTGCCCTTTAAAATATGCACACATACTTACAGACATTCACCATGCTTCTTTTTTTTTTTTTTGCATAATACAGTCAACCAACAAATCTGTTTTTATGCCAACTATCTTCAAATGTGAAAGACAACTGTACTTAAAATAACTGTGTTGTAAATTTAGAAGAGGCCTTGGATATCATCTTAATCAAATATCCCCATTTTAGAGATGATGGAACTGAGGTCCGGAAATCACCGGTGGGCTTCCTTGGTGGCACAGTAGTTAAGAATGCGCTTGCCAATGCAGGGGACATGGGTTCAAGCCCTGGTCCGGGAAGATCCCACGTGCTGCAACTAAGCCCCTGCAGCACAGCTACTGAGCCTGCGCTCTAGAGCCTGCGAGCCACAACTACTGAAGCCCTCCTGCCTAAAGCCCGTGCTCCACAACGAGAGAAGCCACTGAAATGAGAAGGCTGCTCACTGCAACGAAGAATAGCCCCCGCTCGCCACAACTAGAGAAAGCCTGCATGCAGCAACGAAGACCCAATGCAGCCAAGAATAAATAAATAAAATAAATAAATTTTTTTTTTTACAAAAAAAGAAAGAAAGAAATCACTGGTGACTTGCCCTGGGTCAGAAAGAAAGAAATCACTGGTGACTTGCCCTGGGTCAGATTTGAGTAACTTAATCATAGACCCCAGTGGGAACTCAAGGCTCTGCATGTCAGGGCTCCTTCCAGTCTGCCATATTGCTTTGCTGGTTCAGGTATAAAATGAGCAGGGTTTCTGGGGGGGTGATGAAAATATTTTGGATCCAGAGAGAGGAGGTAGTTACGTAATAATGTGAATGTACTAAATGCCACGGAATTGTACACTTTAAAATGGTTAATTTTATGTCACATGGATTTTACCTCAATTAAAAAGCATCTTTAAAAAAAGAATACAATGAGAACGGACTACGTTAGAGCCCATTATTAATCGTGCAGGAATAAGTCCACTTGAACAGTGTTAACCTCCCAAGGCCAGTGATATTAATTCAGTCCCCCAATATCATGGTGGTCTGCTGTACAACACTGGGTAAATAAGGCTGTCTGTGTTGGCTTTCATCTCTCTTCAGTTTTAAGACCGGCACTGCTGTTTCCAGGGTACTGTAATGTTGGGGAATTATATTTAAGCCATCCTTAACTCCTCCAGCCCACATGGATCTTTCTCTTCTCTGAAACTCCAGCACTTACAGCCTGAACCAGATGATTTAGAACTTAATTATGTCCTATCTTGTGCTGTTCTTTAATTGTTTGATGTAGGATCACCTTGTCTTGCAAAAAGACTCAAAGAACTTTGAAGTTAGAGATTCTGTCTTATATTCATGTATCAATGCATTCATTCGTGCATGCATTTAATAAATGCTTTTCACCACCAATTGTGTGCCAGATGTTGGGGACCCAAAAGAGAGCATGATGCAACAACCAATGACAAGGAGTTCAGGGTCTGTGTACTCCCCTTAGGGTCTGGTGTGGCACAGGGCACACGGGTACACCAGCATCTGGGCTGACAGTTGAGAGACTTTCTCAGCTCTTGGGTCCCCTCTTCCAGTGAATGGCAGCACAGCTCTCAATCAGAGCGTCAGTTGTCCTTCCCAGTCACTTTCCCGTGTCCCTCCTTGTCTCTGTTCCCACCGATGCTCTCCGGCGCCTCTCTGGCCTGGGCTCTGCAGTTGCCTTCAACCTGATCTCCCTGCTTCCAGTTCCACCCTCTGCTCACGCCCTCGGGTCAGAAAGATCTTTCTCAAGCGCAGATCTGAGTCTGTCACTTCCTCATTTTAAAACTTCCCACTGGCGTCTCAGTGCCCTTAGGAGAGATGAAGCCCAAACCCCTAGTCAGTCTGCTAAGTCCCTTGTGAATTGTACCTTCCTGATTCCTCCAGCCTCATCTCTCCCCATTTCCCCCATCATCCATCATCCAAGCCCCCACTATGCCCAGTAACCTCTTGCCTCCATGTTTGCACGTGTTCTTCCTCCCTCCTGTGGCCCTCTCCACCCCCATCCCCTTTGCCTGCTAACCCCAGCTCATCCTCTAAGTTTTAGCTCAGACGTTGCTTCTTTCCCGCTCATCTCCATTCCTGACTTCCATCAAGAGCTCAGGAGCTTGGCTGCAGCCTCTGCTTCTCTTGCTAATGTCCTTATCACACTGTCCTAGAGTGTTCTGTTACCCTGTCTGTATCCCCTTTCATCCTCTGGACTATTTGTTCTGTGAGGGTGGAGACTAATTCAGCTTGTTTATTACTGTCATCCCAGCGCCTGGCATCTAATAGATGCCCAGTAAATACCTGTTGATATAATCGAGTTGGATTACATTGGAGATACAGAAAAAAACACTCACCTGGATGGCTGCCCATCCCTGAAAAATAGGAAGCATCTCCTCTCCAGATGAACAAATTGCAGAGACCAGCGCCATAAGTCTCTTAACTCTCATCCCAAAGAACTCTCTCTCTAGCATGTTGGGGAGGGACACTTGGCTCTGAATGTGACAACCTGAAGCAAACCTGAGGTCTGGGGTGAAAAAGGTCTGGAGCCCATGAAGACAGTGGAAGGACTGAGGGCCTGAGCCCAGGGGTGGCAGGAGAGCTGTGTGCAGATATTTACAGTTTTACCTACTGAGGACAGTTCAGTGTGGGATTTCCTGAACCCAAAACAAGTTCGGGGCACCCAGGAGGGGGCCTCCTATAATGCTGTACCATTCTGGAGTTTTGTGTCCATTGGCTGCCTGTACTGTCAGTGCCACCTTGCCACACTGGGGTCAAGGGTTAGGCGACTGGGCAGAGTCCAACCGCAGCGAAGCTCCGTGCACATCAGGTCCCTCCAGGCAGGCCTCACACAGGGGATTAGCCATGCGGTGTGGTTCCTGCAGCACCAGCAGGCCCAGGCCTCCAAAAATGTCCTCTTATGTCTGAAAGCCCCACCCCGTCCACCTTGGTTAGAGCTCCCTCCCTTTAGCTCAAGGCTTGGATTGTGGTTACGATGCTGACTGCCCTTTGGATGGGTGCCTGGTAGAGGGCGAGTGAGCGGTCCAAGGTGGGGCTCCAGGAGCGTGTGTCAGGAAACTGCAGGAAGACGCGGGGGGCCTCAGCCAAGGGGGAGTGAGGAGTGCAGGTGGCCAGGCTAGGGGAGCAGCAGACCCTAGGAAGCAAGGTCAAAGCCCTCTCCTTCTCTCTCTGCGAGGCCCAGTCCTGTCCACTCGCGGACGCTGCTCAACCGGGAGACACCCGTGGGCTCTTCCTCTGAGTAGTCCTGGGTGGGGACCAAGAGCTGCCTCTGATGAACTCAGCGACATCTGGTCCAAGTTCCTTCCTGCCTCAGTTCATCATGGAGAACCCCCAGACTTGCTGTCATGTTTAGTCTATCATGGGGTGCCTACACCAAGATGGAGGATTTTCCCACTAGGACAATAGTGGGATAGAATTTGGAACTGGGGACACCTGAGACAGACCCAGAGTTTCAGCCACCCCGTCATAGCACAGAACTGGGAGCAGAAAGGCAACAGGGCTTGTGCTCTGCCGGGAAAAGGTTGGTCCTCATGATGAGAAGCTGTACTTTACCCAGTACAGAGGAAAGGCAGACAGACCTTCCCTCGGTGCCAGCTAGTTCTTGCCTGGAGAAAGATGAGTCATTGTGCATTTCTACCCAGGCAGCAGGGAGTGCGCCTTGCCGGGTCTCAGCCTCCCTCGTAGCTTTCAGAGGAAGA
The DNA here is from genome assembly GCF_039906515.1 of Pseudorca crassidens. Lineage (NCBI taxonomy): Eukaryota > Metazoa > Chordata > Mammalia > Artiodactyla > Delphinidae > Pseudorca > Pseudorca crassidens. Next base: position 17,610,588 of record NC_090307.1, read on the forward strand.
GCACACAAATAATACCAGCCTAAGCCCCTTAATCACCTAGTGGGTATTTTAAGTCCGGCTTGTTAATGCCTGCTCTTTCCTATTCCAGATTACTTCCCGCCTCCTTTTCTTCTGTTTTGGGGCTGCAGAGTCAGGAGTTTCTCACCCAGGGACTGTTAGCGGGAGTGTGGCCAATTTACTTAGGGACGTCCCCTGCCCTCAGAAGTGAGTTAAACAGCAGCATGGCAGGGCTTTTCCTGCCGTTTCTCCACTTCCCTATTAAATTCATCAGAGGGGAGATCAATGGGCCCGATTGCAATTTTATTTATCTTCCTCCCTCCGTGGGGTGTCTTTGCTGCTGCTGCATCCTCCCAGCTGTAAATGTAATTCAGGAACTGGCTCTGGTTGGCGGTGGGTTTGAGGGAAGGAACTCTCAGTGGGAGCCAGAGGGGCCCCTTTTGCCTTTGTCAGCATTATCCTGAATGATATCACGACGTGTAATTTTACATCAAGGCGTGTCAGAAATCAATAGGCCCCATGGGGGGTTGGCAGGTGGGAGATGGGCAAACTGAGGGGAAATGAGAGCTTGACTCGGCTTAGCCAGTCGCCAGGGCTTTTTGCTTTAAATCTCCCTTATCATATCCTCACAACACAGGAAGAAACGTTCATCTGTTTCATGTCTGGCTTCACCCACCAAACAGTGAGCTAAGTGAGGGTTGAGACTGAATGAATGAGTGAATGAATGAATGAATATGAAAGTAATGGGGAGAGACAGAGACGTGGGACATGAGGACCTAGCTCGTTTGATGCCGTAAACAGAAGCAACTGTGGGAGTTGGACGAAAGCAGTCAAAAGATACAAGCTTCTACTTATAAGATAAAGAAGTACCAGGGATGTAATGTACAACATGGTAAATATAATGAGCAGGCTGTATGTTACACATAAAAGTTGTTCAGAGAGGGAAACCTAAGTTCTCACCACAAGGAGAACAAGTTTTTTTCTATTTCTTTAATTTTGTCTCTCTATGAGATAATGGATGATCACTAAACTTTTTGTGACAATCATTTCATGATGTATGCAAGTCAAATCATTTTGCTGTGCCCCTTGCACTTTTACTATGTGCTATGTGTCAATTATATCTCAATTAAACTGGAAGAAAAAAATGTAAAAATTTTAAAAGTGATTTATGTGGGCTGAGAATTCAGTGGGATGAAAACATGGCAGATTAAATGTACTTATATAACTACTGAAATGCTTATCATAAAGAATGAAGTCATATCTGTACAAAAAAGATACCATTAAGTCCATCAATAATTTAGTCTGTCTTGGGATCATTTGTCTATGCAGTGGAAATTTGGATTAATTGCCTTTGTGCCCAAACTGAATGAAATGATGCTGTATTTTGATCTTACATAGATGTTGCTTCTGGTTTATGTGCATAGATCCTGGCTAGGGCTGTCCATTTTCAGAAATCAACTCCTGATCTCAGTCATTTGGAGAAAAACCCTTGGAGAGAGTTCAGTTCTTCTTGGGAGTAGTTCTGCCCCAGCAGAGTTCCTGGAATGCAAAGTGGGGAGTTACAAGGACTTGATGCTGATGCAGGTTGGATCATGCCCTGCACAAATCTAACTGCTCTCCCCTATACAACCCCACCAGGTCACAACCGTTGTACAGGTGGGCACAGGTCTGTAGCCCCAGCTCCTCTCTGGCCCCTGCAGATTCGCTAGACTACCTGCTCCTTCCTTCCTAGTAAGGGTACCTGCTGACACAGGGCTTGGGGATTGGCCTGTCCCCCATGAATTATTTTCTGGAATGGGTGCATCACTTTCTTGTGATTGTTCAGCTCCTTTGTATAGGGCGTTTTGACAGATTAGTGGTTCTCTTCCTTATTGGCTAGATTCTTGCTCAGGAAAACAACATTAAAGCTGCCGCGTGGCCACTGAGTAAGCAAGAGCCCTTGTTGGTCCTTCCTATCCGGGCTTGCATCCCAGCCCTCGTGCCCTCGGTCCTCACCTCTCCCAGGGATGAGCAACGGCAAGGCTCCAGCACAGGCAGGGAGGGAATCACCAGGATGAAACCCAAACGCTCCACTTGCCCTCTATGACCAGCCATGGAGCCTGGACCCACCTCTTTCTGAGGTTCATCCCTCCACCCGGGGTAGACGTCTGGGTCTCTAGCAAGTCTCTGTACCTTCCAGGGACCAGCTCAGCTGCTTGCATCTCAAAGTGACAGCCCCCTGGGGAGGAAGGGACACCAGTTTAGGAAGGAGAGGGTCATAAGAAAGAGGCTTGCCAGGAAGAACAGGCCCATGAGGGGGCCCCAGGGAAAGAAGGCATCAGGCATTGCAAGGAGGAGTGGAATAGTGGCTTCAAGAATGCCTCAGTCCTTCAGAAGAGGGATGGCATGTGCCTGGGTGTGGCCACCCGGGCCCCAGGTGTAACCCAGAAATGGACACTCCCTGGATCAGTAGGAGGATTTCAAGTTCGAGGGATTGTCCATTACACAAACAACTGAGCAACCCCTGCTGCCGGCACCCGTCAGGGGACTGCTTCGAGCTCACCCAGGATGACAGAGACACGCCTATTAAAGGCCACAGGTTACATCCCCCTCCCCTTCCGCTCAAGTTCCCCCTTAGCCTCTTTGCCCTGAGATTTATTATTCTACAGCGATGGCGTTGAACTGCATTTGAAATCAATTAGCACAGGTCCTCAAAGACGGATGCTTAGGCTCTGAAGAAAGGTGACGAAAACATACCATTTAAATAGAAATCAATTTTCCTTTCATGTATTTCTTCCTTGCTGCTGCCCCCAAATTAATAGTTTTTAGATATTTGTGTGTAAAGGGGAGGCTTCTTTCACATAAACCATTGCCACCGCCTCCTGCCTCCTTGCGTTTGCGCTGTAAGGTGTAATCCCCCCTTGTAATGCTGCTGCCTCGCTGTCTCCACGGAGATATTTTATGCCGTGGTCATTTGAATAAGCGCAGCAGTGCGGGGGGAGCTGGGTCAGCATGGGGGGAATGCCTTCGGGCTTCTTGTGTTTTGTCAACAGCAATTACGGTGAGGGAGGCAGCTAATCCGTTTCCACAATATCAAATGTCAGGGTAGCAGACATTTGATAAAGTCCCTGAGACCCGCCCAGCCCTCACTCTGCCTGAGTCTCGATCAGAAGTCCTTGGTGGAACAATTAGACTTTCTAAGAAGAGAGGCTGCCGGCAAAGGGATGCAAAGGAAGTGTCACTCTGAGCAATCAGAACCTTTTCAAATGTTGGTATTAGAACTGCTGCAAAAAGAGGAAGAGAAAGAAGGAGAGAAGGGGCCCTGGAGGCAAGTTAGAGGTGAGTCAGCTCAGGAAGCCTGTGTCCAATTTCTCCTTGCTCCTTGCCAACTTCTCCCCTCTTGGGAGCTGGGGCACATACTATATTCCAAGCATTCTACTAAGGACTTTGAATATTCTGTCTCTCTTGAACTTCTCTCCAACTGGGTGAGGAAGGTGCTCGCATCATGCCCACGTTACAGACGAGGAACCGAGGCACGGAGATGTGAAGTAACTTCGATGACTGATTTTTTGTGTCGACTCGACTGGGCCATGGGGTGCCCAGATATTTGGCTAAACATTATTCTGGGTGTGTCCGTGAGAGTGTTTCTGGATGAGATTGAATCAGTAGAGGGAGTAAAACAGATTGCCCTCCCTATTGTGAGTGGGTCTCATCCAATGCGTTGAAGGCCTTAGTCTAACAAAAAGCTGAACACGAGAGAATTTGCTCTCTGCCTGACTTTCAGCTGGGGCCTTCTCCTACCTTAGGACTCAGACTGGGACCTACACCATGAATTCTCCTGATTCTCAATTCTTGGGACTTCTTGGCCTCCGTAATCATGTGAGCAAAGACTTTATAATAATCCCATTTCCTTTTTCACTTCGCCATTCCCGAATCTCAAACCAAATCCGTACATCATCTAATCTCTTTAGGATCCTGCCCCTTCCATTTGTTTTTGGTATTTTTTAAATGAAACTTTGTATCTGAAGATAATTGTAGATTCTAATGCAGTTGTATGAAATATTATAGAGGGATCCCATGTACCCTCTATAGTTTTTCAAAAGAAAAAATATGAATTGAACTTCAGTGAAAGGTACGAAAGTTCGACCTGTAGTTGTGAACACATTCACACTTGGCCTCCCATTACAAAATGGTTTGCCTATATCTGATGTTTATATTTTAAAATGCGTGTTTTCCATGAACTACCTTATCTTACTGGGGGTGTGTGTGTGGTGGTAAATAAGTAAATGAAGGGAGAATGGCTACTGTCAGCAAAATGAGATGGGCTCTGTGGGTGGCTGTGCTTTCTAGGCCCTGGCTTCAAATTGCATAAGGCTCAAAGGGGTGGGGACTCAAATACTGGACTTTTAAGAGAAAATGCTGGACTTGCAGGCGGACTCTCAACCACTGCGCCACCAGGGAAGCCCAATGCTGGACTTTTAAGGCAGGTGCTATGCCTTCTCAGGGGAGCATCTGGACCCCTGGATGTGTGCAGTAGCTCTCCATGAAAGTGTCAGCAGCACTGTCCCTCCTGGGGACCACTCTCCAAGACCAGAGATACAGCTCATATTTCCTCCAGCACTTGCCTTTAGTTGCAGACAAGCTGTGGTCTGGCTGTGGGGGAGTGGGCTGCCCTATGGAGCACCATTATCTTTGGATTCCACAGTATCCAACCCACAGTCCCTCAGTCAAATTCCCCCAGGGTTGAGGAGGTTGGATAGGCCATGTCATCTTCCCTTACTGTTTTAGAATCCAGCATGGGAGGAATCCACTTCTCGACAGGGCTGGTCGTTCACACTCTTTACTGAGGTTCAATCCACATTCATTCCTTTTAAAAAGTGGAAGGAGAGTGTTAAACTTTGGTTTTCTTTAGGTGTTGTAGACATCTTTTATTATGTTAGAACTTTAAAATGTGCTCGTTCAATTGTGCTTTCTGGAACACATATTTCTCTCCTGCCAGGCCTTTCCAAAGCATATTGGGTGGAGAATTTCTGTCATTTCACTGCAGAATGTAATTATTGTTCAGACCCATTTCAGAAACATTTGGCAGTCATTTTCTCCCTTTATCCTCCCTCATTAAAACATGTCATAAAATGAAGATGTTGGCACAAATGGGAAGAAAAGCATCCTGGTAGCTAAAGGCAGCCTCTCTTCCTTAAAAATGTGTCAGGAGCCCTCTGGGAGAGACCAGGGAAGCCCTGGCTGGGGTGCTGGGCCTCTGAAATCAGAATGCAGAGGAACTTAAAGCATTATCCACTATGGATGGTGAAGATTGAGTCAACTCAACAGGATCACTTTAACTTCCAGTGAAACTGACCAGTGTCTCTGATCCCAGAAGAACACTGAGACACCTATATTTTGCAAGGCTAAACTAATCCTAGGACCAAGCAACATAATACAGGGTTCCTGCTGAAAAGCCTTTCTATCCCTTGCTATGTAGGGATAACCTAAAGTCTAAGATCAAAGCACATCCTGCAGGGGGCGGAGTCAAGACGGTGTACTAAGAGGAGAGGGAATTCGCGTCTCTGCACAACTAGGACACCCACCAGACACTGGTGGGGGACCACGGACCCCTAAGGGAACGGGAGGAACCCCCAGCAACAGGTTGTTTCAATTAAAGTTTTATTTTTCCTAATATATTTTTTATCTTCCTAATTTTATTTTGTTTTTTATTCTTTGATATTGTACTGCTCCTTTTTTCTCTTCTTTCTTTCTTTCTTTCTTTTTTTTTTTTTCTTTTTTACCATGCCACAAATCTTGCGGGATCATGGTTCCAGACCAGAGGTCGGGCCCAAGCTCCTGTGGTGGGGGTTCCGAGTCCAAATCACTGGACTAACAGAGAACCTCACACCCCAGGGAATATTAATCAGAGTGAGGCCTCCTGGAGGTCCTCATCTCAGTACCAATTCCTGGCTCTATCCAACTGCCTGCGAACTCCAGTGCTGGATGTCTCAGGCCAAACAACCAGTAAGAAAGGAATACAGCACCACCCATAAAAAAAAACAACAACAAAAAAGAAATGACAAAAAAAATATGTCACAGACGAAGGAGCAAGGTAAAAACCTACAAGACCAAATAAATGAAGATGAAGATGGTAAATTTAAGAAAACTGAAATCGTATCAAGCATCTTTCCCGACCACAACATTATGAGACTAGATATCAATTACAGGGAAAAAAACTGTAAAAAATACAAACACATGGAGGCTAAACAATACACTACTAAATAACCAAGAGATCACTGAAGAAATCAAAGAGGAAATCAAAAAATACCTAGAAACAAATGACAGTGAAAACAGGGTGGTCAAAAACCTATGGGATGCAGCAAAAACATTTCTAAGAGGGAAGTTTATAGCAATACAATCCTACCTCAAGAAACAAGAAACATCTAAAACAAACAATCTAACCTTACACCTAAGCATTAGAGAAAGAAGAACAAAAAATCCCCAAAGTGAGTAGAAGGAAAGAAATCATAAAGATCAGATGGGAAATAAATGAAAAAGGAATGAAGGAAACAATAGCAAAGAACAATCAAACTAAAAGCTGGTTCTTTGAGAAGATAAACAAAATTGACACACCATTAGTCAGACTTATCAAGAAAAAAAGGAAGAAGACTCAAATCAACAGAATTAGAAATGAGATAGGAGAAGTAACAACTGACACTGGAGAAATACAAAGGATCATGAGAGATTGCACAAGCAACTCTATGCCAATAAAATGGACAACCTGGAAGAAATGGACAAATTCTTAGAAAAGCACAACCTTCCAAGACTGAACCAGGAAGAAATCGAAAATATAAACAGACCAATCACAAGCACTGAAATTGAGACTGTGATTAAAAATCTTCCAACAAACAAAAGCCCAGGACCAGATGGCTGCACAGGCGAATTCTTTCAAACATTTAGAGAAGAGCTAACACCTATCCTTCTCAAACTCATCCAAAATATAGCAGAGGGAGGAACACACCCAAGCTCATTCTACAAGGTCACCATCACCCTGATACCAAAACCAGACAAAGATGCTACTAAAAAAGAAAACTACAGGCCAATATCTCTGATGAACATAGATGCAAAAATCCTCAACAAAATACTAGCAAACAGAATCCAACAGCACACTAAAAGGATCATACACCATGATCAAGTGGGGTTTATCCCAGGAATGCAAGGATTCTTCAACATACACAAATCAATCAATGTGATACACCATAATAACAAATTGAAGGAGAAAAACTATATGATCATCTCAATAGATGCATAAAAAGCTTTTGACAAAATTCAACACCCATTTATGATAAAAAACTATCCAGAAAGTAGGCATGGAGAGAACCTACGTCAACATAATAAAGGGGTTAACATAATAATATGACAAACCCATAGCCAACATCGTTCTCAATGGTGAAAAACTGAAACCATTTCCTCTAAGATTAGGAACAAGACAATGTTGCCCACTCTTACCACTATTATTCAATATAGTTTTGGAAGTTTTAGCCACAGCAATCAGAGATGAAAAAGAAATAAAAGGAATCCAAATTGGAAAAGAAGAAGTAAAGCTGTCGTTGTTTGCAAATGACATGATACTGTACATAGAGAATCCTAAAGATGCTTCCAGAAAACTACTAGAGCTAATCAATCAATTTGGTCGAGTAGCAGGATACAAAATTAATGCACAGAAATCTCTTGAATTCCTATACACTAATGATGAAAAATCTGGAAGAGAAATTAAGGAAACACTCCCATTTACCACTGCAACAAAAAGAATAAAACACCTAGGAATAAACCTACCTAAGGAGACAAAAGACCTGTATGCAGAAAACTATAAGACACTGAAGAAAGAAATTAAAGATGATACAAACAGATGGAGAGATATAGCATGTTCTTGGATTGGAAGAATCAACATTGTGAAAATGACTGTACTACCCAAAAGCAATCTACAGATTCAATGCAATCACTATCAATCTACCAATGGCATTTTCCACAGAACTAGAACAAAAACTTGCACAACTTGTATGGAAACACAAAAGGCCCTGAATAGCCAAAGCAATCTTGAGGAAGAAAAACAGAGCTGGAGGAATCAGGCTCCCTGACTTCAGACTATACTACAAAGCTACAGAAATCAAGACAGTAAGGTACTGGCACAAAAACAGAAATATAGATCAATGGAACAGCATAGAAAGCCCAGAGATAAACCTACGCATATATGGTCACCTTATCTTTGATAAAGGAGGCAAGAGTATACAATGGAGAAGAGACCTCTTCGATAAGTGGTACTGGGAATACTGGACAGCTACATGGAAAAGAATGGAATTAGAACACTCCCTAACACCATACACAAAAATAAACTCAAAATGAATTAAAGACCTAAATATAAGGCCAGACACTATAAAACTCTTAGAGGAAAACATAGGCAGAACACTCCATGACATAAATCACAGCAAGATCCTTTTTGACCCACTTCCTAGAGGAACGGAAATAAAAATAAACAAATGGGACCTAATGAAACTTGAAAGCTTTTGCACAGCAAAGGAAACCATAAACAAGATGAAAAGACAGCCCTCAGAATGGGTGAAAATATTTGCAAATGAAGCAATGGGCAAAGGATTAATCTCCAAAATATAAAAACAGCTCATGCAGTTCAATATCAAAAAAACAAACAACCCAATCAAAAAATGGGTGGAAGACCTAAATAGACATATCTCCAAAGAAGATACACAGATAGCCAACAAACACATGAAAGGATGCTCAACATCACTAATCATTAGAGAAATGCAAATCAAAAATACAATGAGGTATCACCTCACACCAGTCAGAATGGCATCATCAAAAAATCTACATTGCAGCTCTATTTACAATAGCCTGGAGATGGAAACAACCTAAGTGCCCATCATCGGATGAATGGATAAAGAAGATGTGGCACATATATACAATGGAATATTACTCAGCCATAAAAAGAAACGAAATTGAGCTATTTGTAATGAGGTGGATAGACCTAGAGACTGTCATACAGAGTGAAGTAAGTCAGAAAGAAAAAGACAAATACCGTATGCTAACACATATATATGGAATTTAAGAAAAAAAAATGTCATGAAGAACCTAGGGGTAAGGCAGGAATAAAGATGCAGACCGCCTAGAGAACGGACTTGAGGATATGGGGAAGGGGAAGGGTGAGCTGTGACAGGGCGAGAGAGAGGCATGGACATATATACACTAACAAACATAAGGTAGATAGCTAGTGGGAAGCAGCCGCATGGCACAGGGATATTGGCTTGGTGCTTTGTGACAGCCTGGAGGGGTGGGATAGGGAGGGTGGGAGGGAGGGAGACGCAAGAGGGAAGAGATATGGGAACATATGTATATGTATAGCTGATTCACTTTGTTATAAAGCAGAAACTAACACACCATTGTAAAGCAATTATACCCCAATAAAGATGTTAAAAAAAAAAAAATCTACAAACGATAAATGCTGGAGAGGGTGTGGAGAAAAGGGAACCCTCTTGCACTGTTGCTGGGAATGTAAATTGATACAGCCACTGTGGAGGTTCCTTAAAAATCTAAAAATAAAACTACCATATCACCCAGCAATCCCACTACTGGGCATATACCCTGAGAAAAACATAATTCAAAAGGAGTCATGTACCACAATGTTCATAGCAGCTCTATTTAAAATAGCCAGGACATGTGTCCATCAACAGATGAATGGATAAAGAAGATGTGGCACATATATACAATGGAATATTACTCAGCCACAAAAAGAAACAAAATTGAGTTATTTATAGTGAGGTGGATGGACCTAGAGACTGTCATGCAGAGTGAAGTAAGTCAGGAAGAGCAAAACAAATACCGTATATTAACACATATATATGGAATCTAAAAAAAAAAAAAAGGCTCTGATGGACATAGGGGCAGGACAGAAATAAAGACGCAGATGTAGAGAATGGACTTGAGGACACGGGGAGTGGGAAGGGTAAGCTGGGACGAAGTGAGAGAGTGGCATAGACATATATACACTACCGAATGTAAAATAGATAGCTAGTGGGAAGAAGCTGCATATCACAGAGAGATCAGGTCAGTGCTTTGCGACTACCTAGAGGGGTGAGATCAGGGGTGTGGGAGGGAGATGTAAGAAGGAGGGGTTATGGGGATATACGTATGCATATAGCTGATACACTTTGTTATAAGCAGAAACTAACACAACACTGTAAAGCAATTATTCTCCAATAAAGATGTTAAAAAAAAAAAAGCACATCCTGTATAGCTAAATTAAAAAGACTGACAATACCAAATTTGGCAACAATGCAGAGCATGTAGATCACTCATACATAAATGGTGAGAATGCAAAATGGTGTAACCACTTTGGAAAAGTTTAAAGTTAAGTATATACTCACCATGCAGCCATGCAAGCAATCCTAGTCTTAGGTATTTGCCCAAGAGAAATGAAAATATATGTTCACACACAGACTTATACAGTTGACCCCTGAACAACATGGGTTTGAACTGCATGGGTCCACTTGTATACAGCTGTTTTTCAACAAATATGTACTATGGTATGATACAGTCTGCAGTTGGTTTACTCCATGGAGGCAGAACTGTGGATACAGGAGACCAACTATAAAGTTATACACAGATTTTTGACCCCATGGAGGGTCAGTGCCCCTAACTCCCACGTTATTCAAGGTTCAACTGTACATGAAAGTTCATAGCAGTTTTATTTATAACAGCCAAAACCTGGGAGCAAGTCAAATTTTTGTTAATAGATGAACGTGTAAACAAATTGTGGTATATCCATTCAGTGGAATGCTCTTTAGCATTAAAAGGGAAGAAACTACTGATACATACTGATGGATGAATTTCAAAACATTATGCTGAATTCAAGAAGCCAGACGCAAAAGACTATGTGATTACATTTAACTTTGGAAAAAACAAATCTAATCTACAGTGACAGAAAGTGGATCAGTGGTTACTTGGGGCTGGAGTGGGTGGAGTGGCAATTGACTGGGAGGGGACATAGAGGAAATTTTGGCAGTGATGGAAACGTCCTCCATCTTGATTATGGTGGTGATTGCATGGGTATATATATTTGAAAACTCATCAAAATATACACTCAGATTAGGTGCAGTTACTGTGTATAAGTTATACCTTAGAAAGGTTTATTATAAAAATAGAATCTATGCCTCACGGTCTTGGGAACTGAATTACAGAATTTCATATGGAAAGAGGGCATTAAACTTCTCTTAGTTTCCACCTCTTGTTTAATAGAGACAGAGGACAAGAGAGGTTGAGATGTGACCATCTACCTTTGGTTTCATGACTCACAGTACAGTGTTCTTTCCAATACATGCTCTAGGTTCTCAGTTAGGAAGTAAAAACAAGATTTCCTAAAATGCCAGTGTGTTCTAGAAGTGGAGGACTTGGCCTCATGAAGCTCGGCATGGAGTCTTGAGTGTGGGCCTTTCCACCTACCTGGAGAAGTTTTATCTTCAAGCCTTCTCTCCCTCTCTTCTCTCCTTCCACTGCCCAAATCTTTCATATCCTCGTAGATAAAGCTTCCTGGGATCACCCCAGTAACTGCTCTCTCTTCTGAAACCCCTCAGCCGGGGCACAAACAACTGCAGCAAAATATCTTGAATTGCTCTTTAATTCTTTCATTATTATTTTAACTTTTATGTTGGCGTATCTTGTTTCCCAACTTTATTGCCAGTTTCTGCTCAGCCAGGACTGTGTATTATGAATGGTTTTATATTCCCCACATCTGGGCACACAGTAGGTCCAATGAATACTTCTTGAATCAATGAAGTGTTTGTTGAGGATAGCATCTACACCCAGTGGTTCTGGATGCTGAGAAAAATACAGGAGTGGAGGGATGTGTAGTCCTCATCCTCAAGGAACTTAGGTACCAAGAGTCTGGAAGCCATGTCTCAAAGCGGGTGGCATCGTTAAAATTACTGGAAGTGGTTCTCAACCTTGGCTGCACGTAGGAATCACCTGGGAAGTCCTAAACAATACAGACACCTGGGTCCCGCTGTCTCTATCCTGATATGATGGTCTGGAGTGGGGGACAGGGTCTAGGCATTCAGAGGTTTTTTTGTTCGTTTGTTTTTGTTTTCTGTTTTTTGTTTTTTGCGGTACGCGGGCCTCTCACTGTTGTGGCCTCTCCCGTTGCGGAGCACAGGCTCCGGACGCGCAGGCTCAGCGGCCATGGCTCACGGGCCCAGCCGCTCCGCGGCATGTGGGATCTTCCCCGGACCCGGGCACGAACCCGTGTCCCCTGCATCAGCAGGCGGACTCTCAACCACTGCGCCACCAGGGATGCCCCTTTTTATTTATTTTTATTTTTTGGTTTCCCAGTGCATTTATTTTTTTAATTTCTATTTTATATTGGAGTACGGTTGATTTACAATGTTGTGTTAGTTTCAGGTGTACAGCAAAGTGATTCAGTTATACATATACATGTATCTATTCTTTTTCAGATTCTTTACCCATACAGGTTATTACAGAGTATCAAGTAGAGTTCCCTGTGTTATACAATAGGTCCTTGTTGGTTATCTATTTCAGAGCTTTTTAGATTTCCCCAGATCATTCGAATATGTAGCTAACGGGCAGAACCACTGAGGTAGAAGGTGTAATTGGGCCTTCTAAACCCCTCTCATTAGCAAAAATGAGACTGGGTCCCAGGAGCCTTCTCTGACTGGGACGTGGGGTATTGGAAGGGGAGTCAACTTTGCCTCCCCAAGTCTCAAAAGAAACTTCGTGACATCCTCCCCCAGCACTCGCCCCACCAGATGCTCTATCAGCATTTCCAAGAGAAGACAGAGAACTCCAGAATGTTCATTCGAGGCTTTGGCAGGCATCAGCGGACAAGATTAGAATTAGGCAAGAACTCATCCCTCTGTGTGGCAAAGGAGGAAAGCAGCTGGCATTTACCACCTTGGGAAGCTGCTCCTTTAAGAGATGCCTGGTACTTGGTGCTTGTTTCTGAGTTAAACGTGCCTTTCTGCTCTACATCCTTGAGGAGACTATTCTAGGTGATTCGAATCCTGCCTTTTCTACCTTAGTACAGCCTTAATCATTTAGCCTTTATGGAAGGGCCTAGAAACCCAGCCAAAGTAGGATTCATCACCCCAATACCTACAGGAGGCAAGGATGGGTAGAATCCTCTCTTGGGGCTTCAGAACTCAGCTGTCTTTCTGGGAAGGCCGCATCTCCTATCATCTTTCATTCCATTTGGCTCGACCCGGAAGACTGTGTTCTCTAGATGCAGCCTCTAAGTCACCTGCATTACAGTCACCCGGAAGAGTTATGAAAACACTAATTTTTGAGCCTCACCCCAAATCTTCTGGATAGGAGACACTTTCAGGGGAGTACTGCAATCTGCATTCTAAATAAGCTCCCAAGGTGATTCCTTTGCCTTCTTAGGTGATGACCACTGACGCAATGGAATGAGCACCGTACTTGGAGTCGAAAGCCTGAATGTGAGTTCCCGACTCTGCCACTCACTAGCGGCCTGACATCCAGCCAGTTGTTTTGTCCATCTGAACCTCCATAATAAGGGGCTAACTGTGTTGCGACAGTTAAATAAAATACGTGTAAAACTGCTGCACACAATGGGCCCTGCATACATATAGATGAATCTAAAGATGACCCTCTGCTTGATTTATTTATTCTCAACCTTTTATTATGCAAAGTCTCAAATATATACAAAAGTAGAGAGGATAGCATAAGGAATTCCTATGTCCCCATTACTCAGTTTCAGTAATGATCAACTCTTGGCCATTTTTTTAAAAATTGGAGTATAGTTGCTTTACAATGTTGTGTTAGTCTCTATTGCACAGCAAAGTGAATCAGTTATACGTATACCTATACCCCCTCCTTTTTGGATTTCCTTCCCATTTAGGTCACCACTGAGCACTGAGTAGAGCTCCCTGTGCTATACAGTAGGTTCTCGTTAGTTATCTATTTTATACATAGTAGTGTATGTATGTCAATCCCAATTTCCCAATACCTCTCACCCCCCCTTCCCCCTTGGTGTCCGTATGTTTGTTCTCTACATCTGTGTCTCTATTTGTGCTTTGCAAATAGGTTCATCTGTACCATTTTTCTAGATTCTACATATATGCGTTAATATATGATATTTATTTTTCTCTTTCTGACTTACTTCACTCTATATGATAGTCTCTAGGTCCATCCACATCTCTGCAGGTGGCACAATTTTGTTCCTTCTTATGGCTGAGTAATATTCCATTGTATATATGTGCCACATTTTCTTTATCCATTCCTCTGCTGATGGACATTTAGGCTGCTTCCATTGTCCTGGCTACTGTAAATAGTGCTGCAATGAACATTGGGGTGCATGTATCTTTTGGAATTATGGTTTTCTCCAGGTATATGCTCAGGAGTGGGATTGCTGGGTCTTATGGTAGTTCTATTTTTAGTTTTCTGAGGAACCTCCGTACTGTTCTCCACAGTGGCTGTATCAATTTACATTCCCACCAACAGTGTAAGAGGGTTTCCTTTTCTTCATACCTTTACTGTTTGTAGATTTTTTCCTGATAGTCATTCTGGCCAGTGTGAGGTGATACCTCATTGTAGTTTTGATTTGTATTTCTCTAATAAATACTGAAGTTGAGCGTCTTTTCATGTGCCTCTTGGCCATCTGTATGTCTTTGGAGAAATGTCTGTTTAGGTCTTCCACCCATTTTTTGATTGGGAGGTTTGTTGTGGTTTTTTTTTTTTGATATTGAGCTGCATGAGCTATTTGTATGTTTTGGAGATTAATCCCTTGTCAGTTGCTTCCTTTGCAAATATTTTCTCCCATTCTGAGGGTTGTCTCTTCATCTTGTTTATGGTATCCTTTGCTGTGCAAAAGCTTTGAAGTTTCATTAGGTCCCATTTGTTTATTTTTGTTTTTATTTTCATTACTCTAGGAGGTGGGTCAAAAAAGATCTTGCTGTGATTTATGTCAAACAGTGTTCTGCCTATATTTTCCTCTCAGAGTTTTATAGTGTGCGGCCTTACATTTAGGTCTTTAATCCATTTTGAGTTTATTTTTGTGTATGGTGTCAGGGAGTGTCCTAATTTCATTCTTTTACATGTAGCTGTCCAGTTTTCCCAGCACCACTTATTGAAGAGACTGTCTTTTCTCCACTGTATATTCTTGCCTCCTTTGTCATAGATTTTGTGTCATTTATACCCTCTGCATACCCCCTCCCTGAGTTGTACTTAAATATATCCCAGACATCTTATTATTTCATCCATAAATATTGCAGTATCTTTAAAAGATAAGAATTCTTTAAAAGAGCGAGAGAGCAGCATCAAACACTATATGATGTAACTTATATGTGAAATCTAAACAAACCAAAACACCAAACTCATAGATAAGAGAACAGATTGGTGGTTGCCAGAGGCAGGCGGCAGGCGGGGTATGTGTGTGTGTATATGTGTGTGTAATGGGTTAAGGGGGTCAAAGGGTACAAACTTCCAGTTATAAGGTAAATACGCCCTTAGGATTTAATTTACAGCATGGTGACTATAGTTAATAATGCTGTATGGTATACTTGAAGGATGCTAAGAGAGTAAATCTTAAAAGTTCTCAACGAGGAAAAAAATTTGTAACTCTGTGGTGATGGATGTTATCTAAACTTACTGTGGTGACCAGTTTGCCATATTTATGTATATCATTATGTTGTACACTTAAAACTAATAAACAATGTTATAGGTCAATTATATCTCAAGTAAAAAAGAAAGGAAAGAAAAAAGAAGGAAAAACTACCTTCCATAGCAGTAGTTCTCAAAGTGTGGTCTCAATCAATTACGTGGGAGATTTTAGAAATACAAAATCTCAGGCACCCCCCAAAACCTACTGAATCAGAATCGTCCACCCCACCCCCGAGGCCCTCCAGGTGATTTCCATGCAGCTAAAGTTGAAAAAGCATTGCTGATCGCATTCTCAAGGTATCCTTGAATATGGTCCTCTCTTCTCTATAGTTAATGTAATTCATAGTTAGATCTAAAGGTTTGATCGGAGTTAGGGCTGATTTTGGGGGGAAGGGAGGAAGAATAGTTCATAAGTAGAGTTAACTCTCTGCTTTGCATCACATTTGTATTCATAGCTTACTCCTCAATGCTTTGAAAATAGATCAGTCAATATTTGCAGATCACAGAGCGGATGTCTTGCCTAACATAATTCTAACCATTTTTAGTACAATTTCTACGTACTTCCTTAATTGTTCCACTTTGAAATTAAATTTTCATCTGAAGCAAACATGAGTCAATGACTTGGGAAACTAGAATATTATTGTCCATTAACTTTTTACCACCCTTTGAACGGGTTCACATCCACTTGCTCGGGCCATAGAGATGGGAGCATTGGTTACTTTCATGGAGTAATTTATGATGAACTTGGAAAGGACCTCTACCTAAAAGCCCTATGGCCCACCATACTGCTGGACACTACACCAGCTGAGATTCATTCCTTTGTGTTTAAAGTCATCTGCTGTCCAGTTAAATTAGATTTAAAATGTAAATACTCCTGGGGTAATAGATTTACCCATTTTCAGTCACTAGCATCCCACTGGCTGTATTAGTTTCCTAGGGCAGTCATAAAAAAGTACCACCAACTTCATGGCTTAGAACAACAGGAATTTATTTTCTTTAGTTCTGGAGATTAGAAGTCTGAAATCAAGGTGGCAGCAGGACCGTGCTCCCTCTGAAGGTTCTAGGAAAGAATCCTCCCTTGCCTCTTCTAGCTCTGATAGTCCCAGGCATTCCTTGGCTGTGGGAGCATCACGCCAATCGCTGCCTACCTTCATCTTCACATGGCCTTCTTCTTTGTGTCTGTCTGTGTATCCTCTCCTCTTCTAAAAAGGGTACCAGTCATAGGATTTAGGACCCACCCTAAATTCAGGAAGATTTTATCTTAAGGTCCTTAGCTAATTACATCTATAAAGAACCCATTTCCAAATTAGGTCACATTCTGAGTTTCTGGGTGAGCATGAATTTTGAGGGAAGGGCACGCTTTAACCCACTACACTGGCAATATATCTTTTGGCCAGGTTGCTGAGGAATGGGGCGAGGGAGGTTGAGGGGGAATCTGGGGCACAGTTAACTATCCAGCTGAAGCCCCACGTAGGAAGCTTGCTTAACACGAGGGCTCCAGTGGACTGGAGGGATGGGGTAACATCAAGCGAGAGGGACCCACAAAGGAAGGGACACCCGCCCCCCCAGAAGACCCTGAGGTGACTCTCACTGACGGCCACCTGCTCTGATGCCCATAACAAGGTATATCTTCTTTCCCACCTCACTAATCCTGAGTCAGGAAACAAGTTTCCACAAACGCCATCTCGCCTGTTACCATGTTCGGATGCTTTCTGTCCAGCTAATACTCGACTCACTGCCCGATGAGTCCTTGAACCTTGTTCTTAATTTAAGAGTAGCCAGTGGTGCCCACTTTTTACCATCTTAAAATCATGTCCACCAAAACGTTCCCCTTTTATTTTCTTTTTTTCTCTACTTCCTTCATAATCAACACTGGGGGGTAATAGCCAAAATGCCTATTGTTTGAGAATGCACAGTTCTTTGTTCTCTTCAGTCTGAGCAGCTGTAGCTTCATAATTACCCAGAAGCTAACTTCCTAGATTGGTCAATAATTTCAAATATTGATGACTTCAGCCTCAGCCTCTATGGCCTTAGTTTTCTTTCTTCTAATACCTTTCTTAACTTATTCCATTTGTCACATAAGTTGAGCACCTATTGTATGCAGGTTGCCATGGAGACACAGAGATGAGCATAGCAAGTTCTGGTCTACAAGGGTCTCACAGCCCAGAGAGTTGAACCAGGGACGTAGTTGTATATCTATAACTCCAGATATGCACGTAAGAGAGGAGGATAATAACTAAGATTTGGAAAGAAACCTTCCCGACCCCCTCTTCCCTGATGTATCTGGACTATAACATCCTTCTCTGATCCCCAGGTCCCTCCACTCTGGAGGCAGAGGTGAAGTGGAGGGGGCCAGGATCCTTTTTCACCTCCTTATCTCCCTGAGAGAAGGATCTGAACATTGATAATAGCTAAAATTTAGTAAATGCTTACTACACACGAGGTTCTGTTCTAAGCATGTTAGAACATGTATGTGCATGACTCATGTAATCCTTATCCCGTCTCCATTTTCCAGGCGACGAAACTGAGGCACCAGAGGTAAGTGACTTGGCCAAGTGCCAAGGTCACACAGCTAGAAAGTGAACCCAGACACCATTTCCTTGTGGAAATCAGTGCTCTGGCTGTCTGCTGTTGTGCCAGCTCATTCTGCTCAGCCCCCTAAAAGCCCTCGAGGGAGAGAGCCAAACTCATTTATGAGAGAGTTCCCATAAATAAAAGCAAGCTCGGCCAAGGTCCAGAGTGAGTCCTCCCAAAACAGAAGAGGGCGCTCTGAAGGCCTCCGCTCAGGCCTCTTAGAGACAGCGCCCAGGAGCTGAGTTTGGGCCACATGTAGACAAGTAGGCGATTCCCATTCCCCCAGCTTAATGACTCTCATTATCACGTACCAATGGGGTGATCGAGGCCGGTTCGATCCCTGTTTGGGGAACTAAGATCCCTCAAGCATTTCAGTGCAGCCAAAAAAAAGAAAAAAGAAAAAGAGAGTGAGAAAAGAGGGTTGAGGACAAGGCCTGGGGTCCATCCGCATTTGGAGGGGGACATGGAGATGGCAGCGCAGGAGAGAAAGAAAGATGGGAGAAAGGCAGTGCCCCATCCTGGAGGCTCAGGGAGGGGAGGGATTCAGGAAGGAGGGTGGGATCAAAGGTCCCAGAGAGGCAAAGAGGGCCAGGAAGACAAGACTGAGAAATGTGCCCCGGTTCTGGGTGTTAGGGCACTTGGAACCTTCCAGAAGGCTGAATGATTAAAGCATCGTGGGTGAGTCTGACCATGGTGGGGGGAGAGTGGCAGGTGGTGAGTGGTGACAGAGGACGTCCTAAGGATTAGCTGCTTCATTTGGAAGACAGAATAAATGAGGAAGGGGGAGAGCTTGGGAGCCTGGTGGAAGGGCTAGTCAACGTCAGGCAGGGTCTGTTTTGTGTGGGCA
Organism: Pseudorca crassidens; assembly: GCF_039906515.1. Taxonomy (NCBI): domain Eukaryota; kingdom Metazoa; phylum Chordata; class Mammalia; order Artiodactyla; family Delphinidae; genus Pseudorca; species Pseudorca crassidens. The sequence continues at coordinate 17,629,669 of NC_090307.1, forward strand.
CATCATGGGGCTAAACGGTGGAGCACAGGCCTGGAGGCGACAGGGAACGGGCAATGTCTGGGATACCCAACAACAGGGCCATAGGGCAGGGCACATCCATATGGTGGTACATTTTGCAGCTGTGAAAAATCACATTTTTGAAAGATATTTAACAACATAAAAACTATTTAACAACATGGAAAATTTCCCCCTAAAATAATAAAGGGAAAGAAGGATCAAAAATGATGTTACACTTGTGAGCATTCTAATATAGAAATATATTCATATTCCAATTTTAAAAAAAACTGTGTTATGATTCCAATTTCCTTGAAAACATGTGCATATTTGCACTGGCAGGAAACACACCAGGATAGATGTGGCTTTTAAAAATTCTTTTCTGTATGTTCCAAATTTTCTAAAACAAACATGTGTTACTTTTACAATGATTAAAAGGAGTGCAGATGGCTGGTAGCCTTGGCTATATTATTGGTATTATCATGCCTTTTATTCTGTCGTCCTTCTCTCTGGGAGCTGGGAGGAAATTCTTTCCTCCGAGGTGAGGTGCACGAAGCAATGATGTGTTGAGCGCCCAATGCGCTTCCTCCTCTGGGTAAGGTGATGGGTTGGGGGCAGACGGGCAGTGTGCAAAGGGTTTTAGGGTTGGCTGGAGAGAGGGAGAAGCAGCTAAGAAAAAAAACAGAGCCTCAGCCATGAGAAAGAAGGAAATCCTGCCCTTTATGATAACATGGCTGGACCTTGAAAACATTATGCTAAATGAGATAAATCAGAGAGAGAAAGACAAGGGCTGTAGGGTCTCACTTATCTGTGTAATCGAAAAAACTGAACTGGTAAAAACAGAGAGTAGACTGGTGGTTACTAGGGGCTTGAGGGAGGGGGAATAGATGCTGTTTAAGGTACAAACTTGCAACTAATAGACAAGTCCTGGAGATCTCATGCCCAGTCTAGTGACTATAAATACAGTAAATACAAAGTGAATACAATATTGTATTTTAATCATCAAACTTGCTAAGAGACTAGATCTTTAGTATTTCCACCAGAACAAAGAAATAATTATGTGAGGTGACAGAGGTGCTACCACTACACTAGCAATCATATTACAATACATAAATGTAGCATATCAACATGTACACTTTAAAGTTACACAATGTTATAGGTCAAATATATTTCAAGGACAAACGAACAAACAAAACCCCCAGAGCTATGGTGGTGTGGCATTCACCCTTTCAGAGAAGGGATCCGTCTGCGGGGGCTGGAGTCAGTGGAGAAGTGGGACTTGATCTAGACCTTGAAGAGTGGAAAGGTTGCCATGAAAAGTCGAGCACTTTGACCTGGAGCCACTGATATGGGCTTGAACAGGGGAGCTGGGGTGTGCTGGACTGGAGAGGGGAAAGAGGACTCCATTCAGCTGGAAGTGGCGGAGCTCCTGGGGTCACGGTGACTGCTGGAACTGTCACTAGAAAATCTCCGGGCTTGGTGGTTCACAAGGGGCAATGCCCTGCTAGGTATGGGAAGCAAGGGGCTTGGAAGGGTGGGCCACCCCACTGGCTTCGGTCCCTCCCTCCACCCTGCTCTCTACTAACTCTGAAGAAAGGACAGTGCCTGAGAGAGAGAGATGACGAGAGAGATGACATGAGGAGAAAGGGAACAGAGCTCAGATGGCGTTAAAGCTGGGAGAAGGGAAGGGAGGGAAAGGAAGGGGGAAGGGGAGGGAAAGGAGGGAGGGGAGGTGGTGGGTATTTGCCATCAGACATCCTTCAGCTCTATCTGGTGGGAAGGGGGGTAAGGGGCGTCACGAGCCCTTTGTAGGCGTGTGAACTGGGCAGGGGACTTGGGGTCTACAGCCACCTCCTTCGGTCCCTGACTTATGTGTTTCTTGCCACAGAAACTACTTTTCTTCCTTGTCCTTCTCTCCACGCCCTCCTTGTCTCTGCCCAGCATGGAATTGGAGATGTTTTCCCAAATTCCTACCATTCTGCGCTGCTGTGTTTGGGGGGTGCGCTGGAAGAACGGCCGTGCCCTGGACTCTATCAGGATGTCTGCTAAGGGTTAATAGAGGATGCAGGTCTCTGGGTCCTGTCCTTTGGATCAAAGAGGCAATGATGTCGCTCCATCTGGCACCCACTGAGTGCCTGCTCTGAGCTGGGCACTGCTCTTTGCGCTAGAAATAAAGCCGAGAGCACAGGGACAAAACTGCCTGCCTTGGTGGAGCTTATATTTGAGCAGGCAGAGAGATGATAAGCAAATAAATAATCATAACGTGCAATGCGTCAGATATTGCTAAGTGTTTGGGAGAACATTGAAGCACGGAAAGGGGCCAGGGTTTGTGTGGGGGGGACATAGGCTCTTGGACTTTCCTCACTGGCAGCCCCAACGTCTTCAGACAGATGCTTCTAGAATGAAACAGCCAGGTGCCCAGAGACGCCGTGATCAGCAGCTGCTTACTTGCCTCAGCCATTTAGAGACTACTCCCAAAATAACCCAGGTCTTGAGCAGTGGAGGGGCGGTGCTCGCGCAATGTGGGGCTGCCCTCTGAGACATGCAGGGCTTTGGTGATGACCCTCTTGATGTGAGAGAAGCAGATGCCAACACTCACGAGTAAGTGGAATCCCTTGGACCAGGGCCATCTCCCCCCCTCTGCCCTCAGGAAGTTGGCGCCATGGTTTTATCCTCTCTCACCATCTGGCGTTGCTCTGACTGAGCAGCTGTGAGTGAGGTCATGGAACAAGTTCTTTTGTCTCTGTCTTCTTCACTTCTCTAAATTCATCCCCACAACTCATCTACAGAGTCCTAAGAAACCAGTGCAACTTGAAAGGCTGGGCAAGCATCCCAACTAACAAGAAGGGCCTCTGATGCGGTCAGGGTCAAGGCAGAAGCCACTCTAGATCCCACACAGGGCATCAGTGACACACGAGAGGCTAAGTAAGCCAAGCAGAGACAAGGAGACAGCCCAGAAGTTGGTAAGAGCAGGAAGCCATTACCACCAAGGGCCACGGAGGCAGTGGAGGAAGACTTGTCACCAGAAGCCAGGCCATCTGGTGGGAGCTAGAACCATTGTCTGGGGCTGCTTAGAGGAACCTGGGTCCAAGATGGAAAGGCTGCCCGCTGAGCCCACCGTCGCTGCTGGAGTTGCTCCTGAGACAGAGCAAGACGGGGAGATGGGGAGGCACGCCCTGGCTTCTCCCCTCCTCTACCTCCCAACACTGGCTGTGCCTCTATGATGGTTAATTTTAGGTCACATTGGCTAGGCTAGAGCAGGGGTCCCCAACCCCCCAGGCCATGGACCGGTACCGGCCTGTGGCCTGTTAGGAACCGGGCCGCACAGCAGGAGGTGGGCGGTGGGCGAGTGTGCGAAGCTTCATCTGTATTTACAGCCACTCCCTGTCACTCACATTACAGCCTGAGCTCCGCTTCCTGTCAGATCAGCGGAGGCATTCGATTCTCATAGGAGTGGGGACACTACTGTGAACTGCGCATGTGAGGGATCTAGGTTGCGCTCTCCTTATGAGAATCTAATGCTGATGATCTGAGGTGGAGCTTCAGGTGTCACTGTCTCCCATCACCCCCAGATGGGACCATCTAGTTGCAGGAAAACAAGCTCGGGGCTCCCACTTATTCTGCATTATGGTGAGTTGTACAATTATTTCATTATGTATCACAATGTGACAATAATAGAAGTAAAGTGCTCAATAAAGGTAATGCACTTGAATCATCTTGGAACCATCCACCCCCTCCCCCCCACTATCCCCGGTCCGTGGAAAAATTGTCTTCCATGAAACCGGTCCCTGGTGACAAAAATGTTGGGGACTGCTGGGCTAGAGTACTCAGGTATTTAATCAAACACTAATCTAGGTGTTGCTATGGTAATATTTTGTAGACATGGCTAGCATCTAGTAACGGTGGCTAACAGTCAGTTGACTTTCAGTAAAGGAGATTATCTTTCACAAATTGGGTGGGCCTGATCCAATCAGTTGAAGGCCTTAAAAGCAAAACCTGAGACTTCTAGGAGAAGAAATTCTGCCCTAAGACTGCAGCATCAACTCCAGTCTGAGTTGCCAGCCTTGCCAGCCCGCTTTACAAGTTTTAGACCTTCCAGCCCCGCCCCACAATTGCATGAACTAGTTCCTTGAGATAAATCTATCAATCATCTATCTATCTATCTATCTATCTATCTATCTATCGATCTGTCTACTCTATATCTACCTCCTACTGGTTCTGTTTTTCTAGAGATTCTGACTGATAGCATTGGCCCAAACTACACAGAAGCCAGCTGGGTTGAGAAATGTAGCTCCCTGTGATTCCATGCAAAGCAGGGAAATGTGATTAGCACAGTCTCTTGCCTGGAGTGACATTCTGAATTCTTCTGCTTGGTACTTTCCTGGAATGCTCCTTTCTTCTACAGTTCCCAGGTGTTTGCACAGCAACAGTAGCTAGCATTTCCTGAGTGCTTGATAGGCACCAAGCCCTGTGCTAAGTACTTTACATATGTTATATCATCTAATCCCCTTGACTATCCAGTGAGGCAGATGCTATAATTATCTCTATTGTGCAGAAGAAGAAACTAAGCATTTAAGTAACATGCTCAGTGTTACACAGCCAGTTAGTGGTAGAGCTGGGACAGTATCCCAGCCTCCTAGCCCCTCCCTTTCAGACATAGGAGTGTAGTTAAATGATCATCATCAGGGAAGCCCATAGTCCTGGGTTTGAATCCAGGGTCTACTATTTTCTATCTTTGTAATGTTGAGCAAATCTCTGGACCTTGCTCGGATTTCATTTGCTCATCTATAAAATGGGACTATCAGACAGCATTGAAAGGACTGGATGAGTTCATGTCTGTCCAAGTGCTCTGCCCCCAGAGGGTACCACAAACCTAAGCATCGTCGTTCACATTTCCATCCTTTTCTCTCCTACTCAAAGGAGTTACTGTACATCTTTCTCTTTTCACTTTACTACACACTGCTCTGATTTTCATTTTCTTTCACCCAATTATACCAACTGATTTTGCCCAGCTTGACACCCAAAGAAGGTAGTGAGTAGTGTCTTGGACATGTCCCCATCAGCCAGTCTAAGGGTTGGAAGAAAACAATGTATGATTTGCTGTGTTTAGTGCCCCGGAAGTTAAAAAAAAAAGGTATGCTGGGAGCTTCCCAAAGCAGAACTATGGCTTTTTCCAGAAGCAGTGAATTTACTTCCAGCAGGCTCTCACTGGCTCCGTTCATTGAAAAAAGGATTTGTCTCTACCTCCTCCCAGCCCTGGAAACCTGTGTTCACAGTTAGCTTCCTTCTTGCACGTCGTGCGTGGATCGTGCAATAAACCATGGCCTTTTGGTTTCTTTTCTCCAAATATTGATCACTGTTCTGAATTTTCCATTCCAGCTTTGTCCTTCTATGATTTATTTGTAAAACAAGAGGGAGGTCATTCCTTCTCAAGCTTCCCTTCCTTTCTTTTGTTGTTTTTCATTTTTACCTACCTACTAAGAAGAGAAAAATAGTCATCGAATCTTAGAGAAATAATCCAGGCCCATATTTCTCAAACTGGGTGATGTGTAACTCTGGGGGATATGTGGCCATGTATCAGGGAGTAGTTCTTAAAATACAAATTAAACATGGAATAGCTTTCTGGAGCATTATTTCACCCAAAGATTCAGCAGAGAATATTTTTATATTAAAACAAATATTATTATTTTTTACTAAAACAAACTAAGATTTATTGTGGAGTAGATTCATCCACATGAATTTTTAGGTTAAAAACTGAAACTCTGAACTCAGGGACTTCAGGTAGAGGGAGAACAGGGTGAGGCACGCCAAGCATTGACCCCTCCAGCCCCCAGGATGCTGAGAACTGGCTTATCCTTCCAGGATGGAGATTGAGGGCTGCTTCTATGGAGAAACTGAAAGGCCCAGAGAAAAGACCATCTTTAATAACATTTGGAGCTGCCCCCAAATAAAAAGGCAAGGTTCCCACATAATCTTTTATTCCTGCCACACTTTCAAAGATCGCCAGAGTGTTGGAGGTGATGGGTCAGCACTCAGCTCCATCTCTGCCTCGTGTTGTCTGGAACCCAGCAAGTCAAAACCTGTATTTCCCAGACTCCCTTGTAGCTAGTGTATGAGAAGAGATTTGGTCCCACCAATAAGAAGCACTTGGACAATTTGGGAAGATGGAAGGTGGGTAGAGGTCATCTTCCTGATACTTTGGGATGTTTTCCTGCTGGCGAGCAGGTTATGGAAGTTTCTAACAGCAGCCCTCTCCCAGGGCATGTCTCCAGCTTTGTGGGAAGTGAGTGAGTGTCAGAATGGCTATCATCAAAAACGCAAGAGATAGCAAGAGTTGGTGAGAATGCAGAGAAAAGGGAACCCTCATACGCTATTGGTGGGAATGTCAATTTGTGCAGCCACTGTGGAAAACGGTATGGAGTTTTCTCAAAACACTAAAAATAGAGTTAACATTTAAAAATAAGACATGCATACACTTTAAAGAGTGCTAAAAAACTTGTATCAAAAAACAGCAGGCCCCTGACCCTGATCCTTCTTATCCTCAAGTCCTGCTCCCCGGGCAGCCATTTTTAAAAAGTCTTTTAGCTGTTTTCAGTTATTTACCTTCAAATGAAATGCTTATACTACACTTCTTGATTTGACTGATTTTTATATTGTCTGTTGATTTTTATTTTGGGATAAGACAATTTAGCTCTCATTTGCTCCCGCTTTCCCCTCTTCCATCCTCCCAGTATAGTTACATCACAACTTTTGATTAAGTCAACATTCAAAGTGTACGTTGTTATGATTATGATTACTGTCAAGCCGAGCAGTGTGCTATAACTGTATTTCCTTTCTGTGTGTATTTTGGAGTCAATAGTTTTCTCCTTTCCTTGTTTTTTTCTTTAATTTTTTGAATTGAAATATAGTTGATATACAATATTATGTTAGTTTCAGGTACTACATAATTTTACGCTTGTATACATTATGAAATAATCACATTGATAAGTTTAATAACCATCTGTCCTCATGCAAAATTATTGCAATATTATTGACCCTATTCCTTATGTTGTATATTACATCCCCATGACTTATTTATTATATAGCTGGAGGTTTGTACCTCTTAATCCCCTTCACTTATTTCACCTACCTCCTACCCCCTTACTTCTGGCAACCTCCCATTTGTTCTCTGTATCTATGAGTCTCTTTTCATTTTGTTTTGTTTGTTTATTTTTTGATTCCCCATATAAATGAAATCATGTGGTATGTATCTCTCTGTGTTTGACTTATTTCACTTATCATAATATCTTCTAGATCTATCCATATTGTCACACATGGCAAGTTTTCTTTTTTATGGTTGAGTAATATTCCATTGTATATATATATCACATGTTTATCTATTCATCTACTGATGGACACTTAGCTAACTTCCATATTTTGGCTATTGTAAACAGTGCCTCAGTAAACATTGGAGTGCATATATGTTTTCAAATTAGTGTTTTTGTTTTTTGAGGAGAGTAAAATTGCTTGATCATATGGCAATTCTATTTTTAATTTTTTGAGGAAGCTCTATACTGTTTTCCATGGTGGCTGCACCAATTTACAATTCCACCAACAGTGCACAAGGTTTCCCTTTTCCTCACCAGCACTTGTTACTTGTATTTTTGATGATAGCCATTCTGACAGGTGTGAGGCGATATCTCACTGTGGTTTTGACTTGCATTTCCCTGATAATTAGTGGTGTTGAGCATCTTTTCATGGGCCTCTTGGCCATCTGCCTTTCCTCTTTGGAAAAATGTCTATTCAGTTTTATGCCCATTTTGTAATCAGGTTGTTTATTTTTTGATGTTGAGTTCTAAGAACTGTTTATATATCTGTTTATATATGTTGGATATTAATCCCTTATCAGTCATATCTTTTCTCCCATAGGTTGTCTTTTCATTTTGTTGATGGTGTCCTTTGCTGTGCAAAAGCTTTTAAATTTAATTAGGTCCCATTTGTTTATTTTTTCTTTTATTTCCTTTACTTTAAGAGACACATCCACAAAAATATTGCTGCAATTTATGTCAAAGAGTTTTCTGCCTATGTTTTCCTCTAGGAGTTTTATAGTATCTGGTCTTAACAATTAGGTCTTTAAGTCATTTTGAGTTTACTTTGTTTATGGTATTAGATTTTTTTTTTTAACCACTAATTTGAAAAGATATGTGCATCCTAATGTTCATAGCAGCATCATTTACAATTGCCAAGATATGGAAGCAACCTAAGTGTCCATCAACAGATGAATGGATAAAGAAGATGTGGCATACACACACACACACACACACACACACACACACACGATGGAATACGACTCAACCATAAAAAGAGTGAAATGTTGCCATTTGCAACAACAGGGATGGACTTGGAAGGCATTATGCTAAGTGAAATAGGTCAGACAGAGAAAGACAAATGCTGTATGATATTACTTGATGTGGAATCTAAAAAATACAACAAACTAGTGAATATAACAGAAAAGAAGCAGACTCATAGATATAGAGAACAAACTAGTGGTTGCCAGTGGTGGAGGAGGGGCAATATAAGGGAGATACAAACTGTTGGGTGTAAAACAGGCTACAAGGATCTATATTCAACATGAGGAATATAGCCAATATTCACTAATAACTGTAAATAGAGTGTAACCTTTAAAACTGTATAAAAATAAAATATTTTTTAAAATAATAAATTTTAAAAATAAAATATTCCATTTCCTTTTTCCTAACCCAACGAGGAGGGAGAGAATAATTATTTGTGCCTCACTTACCACTTTTAGACCCTTGACAACCTGATAGCCTTCTCTTTAGTTAACTGCTTTAGCCCTTTCTCTCATATCTCAGGTATCTCCCCAACCACTTAGTTCTTTCAGCCATTTTTTTCTGCACTCACTCCAAAGAAATGGGGCTGGAAATCACATGAGATCTGCTCTGTGGGGCACTGAAGGTTTGCTTCCTGGCTGGACGGCATTCACCTTATGCCATTGGTTGAAGCCATATGGCTTCTCCTGCCATCCGGGGGTCTGTTGAAAACTACATTTAGGTCCCATTTAGCTCTAGCCTGACCTACAATCTTGACAAAGACCAATCGTGTTCAGTTTCATTCCCGAATTTTGTCTCATGGGCCCCCATTGCAGTAGGCTGTTTTCTGTGCCTGCTTCAACTTTTCAACTTAGACTAATTTGTTATGACCCATGGATAGTTTGCATTATTAAAATTCTGTCATCTCGCCTACAGGCAAAGGTGGGTAATCTGAAGATCATCTAATCCATTCTGGAACTAACTCTCTCTCTATCTCTCTCAATTCTGAAAAAAATGGCAACCATTGGCAGCAGGAAAGATCCTGCTTTCTACTCTGCACACACCCAATGTCAATACGGTATAAATATAAAAATGGGTTCTGGTATTTTGAATGGATGGAGGAGCAATTAGCTGAGTATTTTCTGCTTGTCTGTTTGCCATGGAGGAGGTGGACTGCGGTTAGGCTCCCTGGTGCCAGTCTCCTAAGGTCGTAGCTCATGTGCCTAAGAATGCATTCATTCATTTATTCAACAAACGTTTATTAAATGCCAGAGTATGCAGACCCAGGAGGCACAAAACAAATGCTCGTCAAATAAAATTGTGTGACAACGAACCTCAACCCACTCAGGCAACGGAGCGAAGAGCAGGCGAGCCTGGCAGGAGCTGGCTCTCCCACCGTCGTGTGTGAGAGCTCTGGGGTTCTTGACCCCTGGCCTGAACCGTAGCAAGAGGGCTTGTCACTGAGCCTGTCACGTGGGGCAGAAGCAAATGCCTTGCTGAGGTCTCAGGTCGATTACATCTATTGCTTCCACCTTATCTACATGGCCTGTCACTCTATCATAGAAGGAAATTAAATTGGTCCGACTTGATTTACTCTTCACACGGCTGTGTCCATAAGCTCCCCAGGCCTTGCCCCCTTCTGGCTGACTGCACATTGATTGCTTGATGATTTGTTCTAGCATCTTCCCTGGAAACCAGGTTAAGCTTATCAGGCTGTAAGGAATGTGGTCATCTTTTTCTGCTTCCTAAATGATGGGCATCGTGTTTGTTCTTTGTGAAGCTCCCAAGGTAACGCCCCTTCCCTGGGAAACACTCAGAGTAATTGCTGGTCCCTCCCCAATGGTCCCTGCCAATTCCCCATATCCATTCAATTGAGTGTTGCGAGTCTCTGTGGTTTTAGTTTCAGATAGCTTTTTGCAAAGGATGCTCCACTCTATTTCAGGTACACTGGTCCGAGCCATGTCACGTAGGGTGAGACTCCATGCCTGGAAAACAAACCCAGGGTTAAAGAAGGAAGACTCAAAGAAGAAACCTACTGTACTCAGCAGCCACGGTGGGGCTGACAGGAGATCAGAAATCTTGAGAATTATTGGGAACAGGTTCCACACGAGACAAAATGTCTGGTTGTTGTTGCTTTCTGAGTGTAACCCGCAGACCTTACATCAAAATGTAGCATCTTTTGGTACAGACAGAAGTAAATATACACATTAAAACCTCTGCTATTTTGAGTCCTCCGGTTACCTGCTTGCCCTCTTTGCCCATCAGGAATGGTATTTTCCTGGGGTTTTCTTCTGTGCAATGTAAATGAAGAATACTTCCGGTAACATTTCATGGAAGCCTGTCTAACCTTTCTGCTTCTGTGCCTTGGTGCTTAGGCCACTTCTTTGTTCCTTAGTGACTTGCTCTTTTCCTCCTCTCCTCACTTCATCGGCTCCCACCTGCCCCCTTGTTAGGTCCCAGAACACAGCACCATTTTGCTACGCTTCCTGTCCTTTCTGCATTCCAGTGTTTTTCCTGAGTCCCCTGAGCTGATTATTTAAAGGGCACTTGTTTTCCCCCATAGTTCTTTATCTCCTTGAGCCTTTTCCTCCATGACGTAGTAAGAAACTTCTTATAAATTCCTTCAGGTATAGAAATCTGCTTTTCAAAGCCTCTCTCTTCTTCATTAACAACGCCTACTAAGGATCATAGACTTTTGCACTCAACCCCAAAGCAAAATTTTCTTCCTCCAAAGAAATGAATCAAGATAAAGTAAATTGCTCCTAATGTACCATTAGAATTTGGCAATTCTTGTCCTGATTTATTCTGCAGATATTTTAGTGTAGAAGAGATTTTCTGCTTCATCATACACGTTTACACCCGTCACCCAAGATGCCAACCTGGCATTTCTTTGCAGATCTCATTTCCCACAGCAGCCCTTAGATTTATAGATTAATTGGATAATTCTCACTCATTAGAGGAAATGGTTTCACTCTCTTTCCATGAAGAAACCAAGAAACTCCAACCACTGCCTAAAATGGCCTTCCAGTTTTCTTTCTTTCCCATATTCTCCCTTACCCACCCCCTCCCCATGCATACAACTTTTCCCCATTTCTCCTTCTTTAGTTTCTTCCTGCAGCTCGTGGGCAGGTTGAACCACTTGTGACATCTGAGGCATGTTAAAAAGTCTTGTTTGTCCCCCATCACTCCCTACCCTGTCCCATCCCACTGCCTGGTCTCTCTTAATTTGTACCAACCTCTTGGGAAACACCTGGTCTAGAAGGTTCTGTGCCATATCTTACTCAGTAAGCTACTATCACTTCCCAGCCCATCAACTTGAAATCATTTATCAGGACTCTGAAGAAATGGGAAATGGGACAAGTAAACTTTGATGACTCAAGAAGGAAACTGCTGTCTGCTATGTCACCTGGGAAGGTGAGGTCAGGATGGGGAGAGGCATCAGAGGGGGCCAGTTAGTGGTCTTTGAAGCTCTGAGAAGGAGACAGAAGGGTGAGAAATTAAGAGGGTACGGGCATGGACATGCTCCATTGGTACCATTTGGCTGGAGGATAATGCTGAGTTTCTCCATAAAAAATATAAAAGTGAGATGGGGAAGACCCATTTGGTGACTTGAGCCAAGCCCCACCAACATAGGGCAAATGGTACACGTCTTCCTGGGATGGCTTTAAGTTTAAATTATGAAGTGATGGGATGCCTGCTCCCTAACTGGGCAGATAGAAGGCCTTTCCTGGAGGTACCAGCATGGGAAAATCAGTTCTTCCACTTAGCTGAAATCCTCCTATGCTTGTTTCCAGTCAATAATGACTTCTTCCCAGAGCAGTGGGGTTTTCAGCGATGCTGCTCAGTTTTAGTAGTTTGCAAAGGGAAATTAAGGTAAAACTGATTGCTGTTCCCCTTCCTTCCTCCCACCCCTGATTAAGTCAGTGCTGTGCAGCTGGCTCATTGGCTTTCAACTTGGGCTGCGCATTATAATCATCTGGGGAGCTTTGAAAACTCCCACCCAGACCAATTAAATTCAGAGCCTCTGAGGGTGGGACCCACGCAGCAAAAGTTATAAGACTGCTCAGGTCATTCCAGTGTGCAGCCAAGTTGAGAACTGCTGCGTTTGCTGATCTGTATTTTCCAGCAACCCAACTTGGTGGGGTCAAGACCCCTGTTGGGTCTTTTTCTTTCCCTCACTGGCTCTGTCACTTCATTTCAGTGGTTGTCAAGCTTTCTGTGTTCGTGTCACACTCAACTCTGAGATTTTTGGCAGCCCACCTGTGGTGATTCAAAGACTTGAAGTTACACCGACCAGCTGGCACTTAGCACAGGACAGATTGTTTCGGTGTCTCTATAAATGGCTGTATATGCTATTGCGTGAGTCGCCATTTTCCACTGGGTTAGAAAACCTGGGCCTGGCCTGAACCCTCTTAGATACTCTCAAGGCCAAGTTCTTACTTGCTCCAGTGAACACACCTTCTTCTTCCAGCGTCAACCTGGCATTAGGCTATGCCAGTAACCCATTTCTCTCAACAAGTTCTACCCAGTTGTACCCCATAGTGTTAGAGCCACTCAGCTTCCATCTGAAAGACACCCAGGAAGCATTAGTTAGGGGCACGAAAATTATGTCATACACACTGATTGAAACTGAGTGTACTCCTGTGAAGAGGTTTGAAAAAGGAGCAGCAGCAGAGCAGTTGCGATCACCACCCCTAATCACTGCAGTCAGACTCTCCCCCATCCCCAGCCTGGCTCCCCCACTTAGGCAAGGCAGGCGCTTACCTGCCCAGCCCCTGCCTACCGCATGCTCAGGGCTCCCTCTACCAGGAGCTGTCCCATCCCGGGAGGAAGCATGTAGTAAGTTTTCTGTCTGAGTGGGAAACTGCCCCTCTGTGGAGCCGCTGTCCTTGTCACTGAGGTCTCCTCCCTGCTCTCCTGCCCTTGGGCCTGGTTTCTGACTTCCTGGCCTCACATCCCCCCACCTTCCTGCCTGGTTTCTCTCCCTGTTCACCGCTCCCACCCTGTCCACGAGCCCTCAGATCCCAGCCCCTCCTCTCCCTGGGCCTGGGTCCTGCCTGCCTCCCTTGGCTCCACCTTGAGTCTCCTAACCTGGCTGTCTGGTCAGCTTCCTGAGTGCCTGCCACCACCTTCAGATGCCTGGTGTGGAAGAGCTATCTTCAGCCCATGGTCAACCTCAGAACTTTGCTTTTCTCTACCATCTGTCCAGCGAGGTAGTCATGTTTGTCCTTCTGACCTAGATCCAAATCCAAGTTCTACCTTCAAAGGGGTCCCATTTTGGAGACCCCAAGACTGAAGGGATTCAGCCATTCCCCCTGAGACCAGCACCTAGTCATGGGTCCACATGGTTGACCAAGAGGCAATCATTTATTCCTCTTGATGGCTCCTTCAGACCCCAAAAAGCAAAGGGAACAAAAGCATGTTCCCCTGGGATGTGACAGGAACCCATGAAGGAAGTTAGCCCCCTGAAAGTACTCTTGGTTCCTTTTTCACAGGTCTGTTTGGTGCCTTGTCAGAGTATTTTGGCCAAAACAGCTTGGCTTTTGAGGAGGGAAGGAGAACAGCTACCCTGTGTCCTATGTAAGAGCCCTCTCCACTCTTAGCCTCCGCTACCTCCCCTGCAGATGAAATCATCCCAGCTTCTTGTGGAGAAGGTGAATGAGGTGAAGCCCCGATCATGGAGTATTGGCACTGGATCATTTTGTTCCAAGATGGCATTCTGGAAGGCCAACTCTAGCCACTGGTAGTGTCTGCCTGGAGACCTGGGTTAAGGTTCATGAGGCTGCTGTGTAGACTGGTCATCAAGAATGCAACAATTAATTGTCAGTGTCTTCTGTAGATGCAAGGATGGAATTATGGGCTGTATATTTACTCACTCTGATCTGGTTCCACAATTTCATTTCCAGAGAGATGAGGTGACTTGCCTGAAGTCACAAGACTAGTTAACAGAACCAGGAATTGAACTGAAATTGCTGACTTTGGTCCATTGCCTTTAGGTGGCACTTTCCAGGGTGTGCCATGAAGTTAAATGTGCGTATTTGCAATAGATACTTCTCATGTGAACTGGGAATTCCTACAAAGCCCCAAATGGGGACAATCTCCGCAAAACCAGCCATCTCATTGTCTGTCTCTCTTTCTTCCTATTTTTCTACCATTCAACTGATGGTTTTATTTTTATTTTATTTTTTGGTGAGAACATTTAAGTTTTACTCTCTTAATTATACAATACAGTGTTATCAACTATAGTCACCATGTTAGACATTAGATCCTTATTCTTATAAATGGAAATTTGTACCCTTTTACCAACCTCTCCCTATTTCCCCCAACCCCCAGACCCTGGCGACCACTTTCCTTTCTGTTTCTATAAGTTTGACTTTTTTTTAGATTCTGCATATAAGTGTTACCATGAAGTATTTGTCTTTCTCTGTTTGGCTTATTTCACTTAGCATAATGCCCTCAAAGTCTATCCATGTGGTTGCAAATGGTAGGATTTCCTTATTTCTATAGCTGAATAATATTTCATTGTATATATATATTACAATTTCTTTGTCCATTTGTCCACTGATTGACACTTAGGTTGTTTCCATGTCTTGGCTATTGTAAACAATACTTCAATGAACATGGGGGTGTAGATATGTCTTTGATTTAGTTTTGATACTGATGTCTTTGATACTGATTTAGTTTCCTTAGGATATATACTCAGAAGTGGAATTGCTGGACCATATGGTAGTTCTATTTTTAATTTCTTGAGGAACCTCTAAATTGCTTTCCATAGTGGCTGCATGAATTTACATTCCCACCAACAGGGCACAAAGGTTCCCTTTTCTCCACATCCTCACCAACCCTTCTTATCTCTTGAGTTTTTGATGATAGCCATTCTAACAATGAGAGGTGGTATCTCACTGCGGTTTTGGTTCGCATTCCCTGATGATCAGTGATGTTGAGCACTTTTTCATGTACCTGTCTGCCATTTGTATGTCTTCTTTGAAAAAATGTCTACTCAGTTCTTCTGTCCATTTTAAAATCAGATTTTTTTTTCTATTGAGTTGTGTGAGTTCTTTATATATGTAGTCAACACTTCATATCTGCGTTACATCAGGTTTACATGATGTAAACATTGTGTACTGTGTTTACAATCTGTGGTTGGTTGACTCCACAGATGCAGAACCCACAGATATGGAGACCTAACCATGGGACTTGAATAACTGTGGATTTTCGTATCTGCTGTGGGTCCTGGAACCACTCCCCTGGAGATACCAAGAAATGACTATTTTTTAAAATATTAACCCCTTATCAGATTTGCAAATATTTTCTCCCATTCCGTAGGTTGCCTTTTCAATTTGTTCATGGTTTCCTTCTTCCGTTGCCAAGACTGATGTCAGAGAGCTTATCCGCTGTGCTTTCTTCTAGGAGTTTTATGGTTTCAGGTCTTATATTTAACGTTTTACTCCATTTTGAGTTGATTTTTGTGTATGGTATAAGCCTCCAGTTTCATTCTTTTGCATGTCACTGTCCAGTTTTCCCAATATCATTTATTGAAGAGACTATCATTTCCCCACTGCATATTCTCAGCTCCTTTCGTCGTAAATTAATTGACCATAAATGCAAGGTTTCTTTCCGGGCTCTCTATTCTGTTGCATTTATCCGTGTGTCTGTGTAGCCAATCTTTGGATATGGTTTATGTCAATATTATACTATTTTGATTACTATAACTTTATAATATAATTTGAAAGCAGGAAGTGTTATATCTCCAGATTTGTTCTTCTTTCTCAAGATGGCTTTGGCTATTTAGGGTCTTCTGTGGTTCTATACAAATTTTAGAATTGTTTTTCAAGATTTATTATAAGGAATTGGCCCAGATAATTACGGAGGCTGAGATGTCCCATGATCAACTGTCTGCAATTCCAAAGACCTGAGAACCAGGAGGGCCAATAGTGTAAATTCCAGTCCAAGTCCATATGTTGGAGAAGACTGGTCCCCAGCTCAAAAATAGGCAGAGAGAGGGCGTTCTCTGTTACCCTGCCATTTGTTCTATTCAGGTCTCGAAAGGATTGGATGAGGACCACCCACACCAAGGAAGGCAATCTGCTTTATTCAGTCTGTGAATTCAAATGTTAACCTCATCCAGAGATGCCATCACAGACACACGCAGAAGAATGCTTCACCAAATATCTGCACACTCCATGGGCCAGTCAGGCTGACACAGAAAATTAACCATCACAGCTCATATGATGGAATATGTGATGAAAGAAGTTCAACCATTGAAAATGACGTAGAACAATATTTATTGATACAGATTTAATGATATATTCCTGAGTTAACAGAATATGTTCCCAAAGAGTCTATATTGTTGGAGACATGTTTTAAACTGCATATATGTGTAGATAAAACATCATGAAAGAATATGTAAGTAGTTAAAATCTTCATGATAAAATTGTCTATGAAGTATAGCATGTCTGCATTTTCTGGTTTTTTACCAAAAACACAAGTTACTGGCAGGTAGTCTCCAAGATGGCCCCCAATGATCCCCATCTCCTGTTATTCATGTCCTTGAACCACTGCTTCCTTTTTGCATGTGGGCTGGATTTAGTGACTTGCTTCTAGACAATAGGATGCAGTAGAGTTGATGGGATGTGATTTCCAAAATAGGGTGTAAGAAGACAGGCGTCTGTCTTAGGCACTCTCCCATGCTCTCTTGTTTCCTCACTTGCTTCAATGGAAGCCAGCTGCCATGTTATGAGTTGCCCTATGAAGAGGTCCCCACGGCAAGGAACTGTGGGGGGCCTCTGACCAACAGCCAGCAAGGAACTAAGGCCCTCAGTCCAATAATCCACAAGGAACTGAGTCTCGCCAGGAACATGAGTGAACACGCAAGTGGGTCCTCCCCTAGGCGGACTTGCAGATGAGACCATGGCCCCAGCTGAAGTCCTGACTGCAGTCTTCTGAGATACCTTAAGCCCGAGGCATCTAGCTCAGCTGTGCCAGGATTCCTGACTCACAAAAACTGGGAGATAATAACTGTGTGTTATTTATAGCTGTTTAGCTTTGTGTTAATTTGTTACACAGCAATAGAAAGTGAGACACTGATGTAATGATATTTTAGAAATTGCTTTTGAAAAAAGTCCTAGGGACAGGTTTGCCAACAAATTTAGCTCTAACTCCTCAGCTTCGGTTCCCCTTTCCCCAGCCCAGGGCTTTCTTCCTGACTTTGCCAAACTAGTCAGTCTCAAACATCTGGGTCCTGGTCCCTGCTTGGCCACAGAATCCCCTACCTCTCTAGGCGTCTGTTGCCTCCCCTTTGTGAAGACGGGGTGGGGTACAATCCCCAGAGACTTGCTCCCAGGGACCTCTTCTCTGTGCCTCTCAGGGGTGAGCTCTTCACCTCATCTCCTTGCATTTAGTCTTCATTTTTCTCTCTCCCCTCACTTCAGATATAAAGGCTCCAATATTTATGAAGTGCAGATTCTGGAGAAAAGAAATGAAGTGAAAATACAGGAGCTCTGAGGAGGACCCTGACGGCATCCTGATGCACCAGTTACACTCGGAGCCAGATTCAGGGAGCCCCTCAGCCATTTCTCCACCCTCTTCAGTACCTAAAAAAATAGGAATAAGTTTAAAAAACCCAACTGCAACCAAACTACCACACTTCACATAAAGTCTCTCCTGAAAGTTCCAAATCTGAAGAAATATTTGCTCGTAGCCTGGCCTCTGGGTAAAATTTAGTTCTGCCTGAGAAAGAGGGGTCAAGATGAGCTTCTCAAAGCCCTACACTGCCAAGTTCACTGCACGTCGGGGCCTCTGCCAGCCAGGCGTGATGCGAAATTGAAGTGACTCTGAGCCCAAACCCATTAAACGCTCCGGGAAGGTGCTTCTGTGCTCATTAATGGAATTAGGTGCTCGGAGAGAAAGAGATCAGATGAATACCTCAGGCTTCCGTTCTGTAATCCTAGGAAAGTGATCTGATCAGGAGCCCAGTTAAATACAACAAAAAGTGCAGAGCGCTCTAAGTACTCTGGAGATCCAGAACCCGTCTGTTTTTCCCTCTAGTGTGGCTCACTGCATAAGCCCAAGACAATCCCACTACCAGCATAGAATGGTATATTTTGAGGGTGATTAAGCACTAAATGTAGGCCAGGATGGAGTTGTAAATGGCTCAGGCAGTCATGGGATTATGAGCCTCACAGGAAACTGATGTCATGTCGGGCCCACTTTTCACTCTGGTTCCTCTGATGGTTTGATGCTGGGCTTCAATGATGCTGCAGAAGTTGGTTGGTCCATTTCTGACTCTTCCTGTGATGACAGTCCTTCGTCTTCCGGCAAGGTCATTATTATCTTCCTGTGAGGTTGCAACAGCAGTAATAGAACAGCAATAGTAATGACAAGTGGGTGTTATACGTGTATATTTATATGCAATCCTATTTAAATTGTAAGCCTATGGGCTAAGTATTACTAAATCCATGTAGAGAAGAAGAGATTGAAGCATAACAATATTAAGTCATCTCCAAGGACATAGCTATCAAGCGGCAAGCCTGGGATTCCCACATAGTCTGTGTGACCATGAACCTGTGTTCTTTGCAATGGATGATGAACTACACTGCTTGTGGGTACTAACCTGAAGCCTCCTGACTGATCTGTGGTCACTACACCAGCATTATCTTGCTTGGAAATCCCCTTGAGCTATGAGAGAGGTGGATGGTCAAAGTCAGTGGTTCCCAACCTGGCTGAACTTACAATCTGCAGGAATGCCAAGGCCCAGCTCCCACTCACAACTAAAACTTTTAGACTCAGGGGTCTGTGATGGGGCCACCTGTCTGAATTTTGTTAACAAGGGCTTTGGTTGGTTCTGACACAGTCAAATAGCAGACTAACATTTTGGAACCACTAGACTGAGTGATCTGAAAATTCCCTTCCAGAACTAAATCTCCAGGGCAGGAGGGCATTTGGAGAGCTGCCTCGTCACCTGGCCCTCTCCTTACTCCTTACTGTCAGGTGTCCCTTTCCTGGGCTGAGCTGCCTCACCCTCGCCCTCTCTGGCTCCCTCTGACCCTGGCTAGGAACACACCACAGCAAACACACTGGCCCTGCCTCTGCCTGAGCTCCCATCTTTGCTAACTCTTTTCTCTGGCTCTGATATTCTACTCCCTGTCATCGAATCCTTCCAAGCCTGTATTTTCTTAATAGGTAATACATACACACAGTACAAATCCCCTGATTTACAAAAGGACGTATTGATAAATATCTCCTTCCTACCCTATAACCCAGGCATCCAGGTCTCGCGCCCAGAGGGTTCCCCCAGTCATGCCTTACAAAAAAGAAATACAGTGCTGTGTGCCTGCTGTACATAGTGGTTTGCTCTGCTAATTTTGAGGAAACTGTGCCTTGAAGATTATTCCAGATCCATGCATAGAAGTTCTGCAGCTTAATTCCTTCACAAGAGTAGGCCATAGTTTGTTCTAGCCATCCTCTATTGGTGGCATAGACAATGTTTAGGTTGTTTCCAACCTCTGGCTATTACTAACAATGCCACAGTGAATATTTTCGTATGTATGCCATTTCCCACATGTATGAGAATATCTGTAGAGTAAAATTCATGGGAGTGGAATTGTAAGTCAGAGGGTATATTGTTCATCTTAACTCCAGTTTCCTATCCACTTTGAGTCAGGCTTCTAATCCCTGGCACTCTGGGTAACAGAGCCCAGGCCTCTGCTCATTTACGTCCCAAGTCTCTACGCTGGGGCCCTGATTTCCAGGGGCATTTCAATGGGTCTGGGTGGCCCACTCACCCTCACCTGCCCAGTGTGCTCCCTGCTAGGCACCCAGCTGAGCCTCTGAGACTCAGGTTTCCACATTACAGAAGGTTGCAGACATCTTCCTCTCTGCCTGGGCTTGTTCCGCAGACCCTGGGATTATGGCCGCTGTCTAGATTTAAAGTTCCCGAGAGCTCTTTCCATTGCTAACTGACCTCTTCCGTAGTCATCTCTGTGCATCCAGGTTCCCTTTTGTCTGCTTCAATCAAACCCAACTCTTCATTCCTTCTAGCTGGCTGGCCGTGTTGAAACTGAAGACCTACCACAAGTCACAGGATCTGGACCATCTCCAGATATAACCTCAGCGTAGGTGGCACTTGTCTTGGGACCTTTCTGTCCATTTTCTCTGGGTCCCTCCATGCCTTCAAAATGCTCTCCAGCTGCCCAGAGTTTCCTCTGGGTTTCTTGCCTGGATTCGCTGACTGTATTTAACAGCGCCGTGTGTTCCAGATTTCTTCTACTCTCTCCAGCCTTATTTCAGAACGTGTCTGTCTTGTCTTTCATCTCCTAAGGGTCCTATTGGATAAACTCATCCTCATTGGCAGATAATGTCATCCATGTGATAATCCTCCTAGAGGTATTTTCATCTTGGGATGGGGCTTCCCGAGATCCCTTTGCTGAATGAATGGCACTACAGGGACGGGAGTAGGTCAAGGAGGATTTGAGGAATGGAGGGGTGGCTGGTAGAAGTAGCATGGTCCATGGTGTGGTCCATTTCGAACTGTGTGATGTACGTCACTTTGCAGAGCCCAAGTTTCCTCATATTACATTTCTCTTAGTGGTGTTGAGGTCAACTAACATAACTGACGTGGAAGTACTTTGTAAGGTACAAGGTACTGTTACCCTTTCACCAGCATCCCCCAAAGTCCAGAGTGCTGAGCCGCCAGGAACGCCAGCCCTGTGCGAGGCAGCCACTTGGCAAGAAAGGAGGACCAAATTGCTCTATATTGTTTCCACCTCATTCTCTAGAAAGTACAGACAGCCAACAGATTAAACAATGAAACCCTTGTGAAAATCTTTCCATCATCAGGGTCAACTCTAATTTTTTCATCTTGCCTCAGACATTGACTTCAATTTCTTAGATTTGCACAGTAACAAATTCTTCCTGGTTATAGGGAGATGGTCTCCTTGAGTTTGTCCTTGTGAATCCTAGACATTTAAGTGTGCTTTTTGGCATGGGCTCAGTTCCCTCGTTCTTGGAAGATGTTTCCTGGGTCTGGTCTTCACGCTGTGTCTTTCTGTTCATTCAATTTGCAGTGGCATCCTGACTGTCACAGGAGGTCTTGGAACAAGCCTAGATGAGAGCTGACAGCTTCCCCGCCTGACGCTGCCTTGGGATTCCCAAAGTGCTATTATCACAGCTTCTGACCTGAACTGTACCAACCCAGGTGACTTGGATGCTTTCTTTGTTTCTCTGTACCGTTCTCCTGCCTTTGTTCTGATTTTTACGTGTCCATTGCTACTGGCCCAGGTCACTGTATCCCTGACAACCTCCTCAGGGGAAGCAAGGATTCCAGGAACAAACATTTTGTCCCTTGGCTAGAGTAACAGTAAATGAAAAGAGGAATAAATGCTCCTTTCCACAAAAGCTTTAGGGGCAGCTTTGGATTCTCTATTCCCCAGGTCAACTCAAAAAAAAAAAAAAAAAAATCAAATTCTCAATCCCAAAAGCTCATTCTTATTCCCAATGTTCTCCACGGCAAGCCTATGACAAAGGTATTTTGGGGAAACTAGAATCCTGAGAAGTTGAAGGATTTTTTTCAAGGCCACATGCTTAGTAAGTAGTCTGACCAGGATCCAGGAGCAATGAAAGGAAGGGAAGGATCCCTTCAGGACTGAAACCAAATAAAACACGGGACCAGTGTTCATGGCAGGGAGACTGCTTGTTCAGAGCAAACTGTATCTTGGAGATTATTCTCCATCAATACCTAGAGACTTCCCCAGCTTCATATTCCATTTATGGGTGTGTCATAATTTATTTTCACCAATCAGGTGAAAACTGGTATTAAAATCAAAACCACCATAGTGTCATACCCAGCTATAATTTACTGTATGTGTATACGTGTGAGTGAATAGTTAACAGTTAACTATATCTATACGTATGTCTATATGTTTGTATGTGGGGATCTTTATTCATATACTGTCTGCTCACATAAATAGTAAATAATCTTCTATTTGTTCATCCATGGGGGTGCTTTAGTTTTTGTAAATGAATTCCCGTGTTCTTTTATGGTCTCAGGTTAAGAATTTGTCCAAGTTCTGTATATTCTTTCAACTAATTGCTTCAGTATCAAAATGTCGTGCTTCTTTAAAATTATACATATATATATATATATATATATATATATATATATATATATATATATATATATGACATTTTGGTATTTGGTTTTCGGCCTTCCATATTTATTCAGTTCCCCTTCCTCAACACCCCTTTAGAACAAGAGTATCACCACCTTTTTTTTGGTGGGAAGTACAGGTCATATTGTATTTTCTGTATTTGTGCACAATTATTTCAAACATGGTGTTCTAGATTTTTGGGAGACAGGGGAGGAATTGAATTCCCACGTGGACATGTGGAGTTGGACATGTCTGTTTGACAGCCAACAGGAGCTGTCAAGCATATATCCTCCACCCCCAAGTCCAAACTGGGACTCCATAGCTCCATTTCAGATGTCATGGTCCTCAAACCCCTTATTGTCTTGGGACCCTACTCTGAGAAATACTCCATTTTTCAAGATTCCTCTTTAATGCGGCACCAGAATTAAACACAGTGCTCCAGGTAATGGTTGACCAACAAGAAAGACACTTGTTTGTTGTATGAGTCTTAGGGACTGTAGCAGGTATTCCCGGTGCACAGCTCACATCTCCTTGAGTCTTACCATGTTGGTACATGCCCGTCTGACTTCTCACTGCCAGCACCTGTATGTCTTCACCTGAGGGCTTTCTCTGGCTACCAGAGTCCACTTGGACTGTGCCCATCTGGAAGTGCCAAGGAATGAGCACTCCCCACAGGGGCCTTCCATCAACGACCAATGGGAGTTGGAGTATAAATGCCACAGCTCTCTCACCTCTCAGCCGGGGTGGCCCTGAGATGCACATTCCCCATGCTTCACCGAGTGTCCCAGCAGCGTCAAGCCCCTGTCACCTGCATAGCTACTGGCTTGATACTCACTCTTTATTGGCTCCTTCCCTGTCCACCCCCTACAGGACGAGGTGTCGTGGGGTCACCTCCCCAGTTAATTACTTGTACTGGAATCCTTATCTTGGGCTCTGCTTCTGGGGGTCCCCAGACTAAGGCAGCGCCTAATACTGCATCAGCTCTCCTAGCAGCCACATTGCGCTGCTGCTTTGTCCTGAATTTACAGTCGGATAAATCTCCGACCTTGTATTCACGTCGGCTGCTGCCAAGTCATACTTACCTAATGCTGTGCCTTTTTTCCTATTGATTTTTTTAACCTAAACTCAGACTTTGTGTTCAGTCCTGTTATACTCTTGGTTTATTTCCATATTCCAACCTCACAGAATAACTCTGAATATTGATTTGTTCTTTGGCTGTGTTAACTATCCCTCCCAGACATGAGTCATATTTGTAAATCTGATAAGCACGTCTTTTGTGCCTTCATTGACTTCTTTTAGAAAAATGTTGAACCAGGTAGGGTTAGGAACAGAATCTAAACTAAATTCCTCCTTGGGTTGAATAATCAAGATCTTTTTCCTAAGAATCCCCGCTGATAGTGATTCAAACTAACTGCCCGAACTGAACCCAGAATTTACAGATTTGCCCATAAGAATGTGGAGCATGAACGGCTTGGTTGTTTTGCTAGAATCAAGATGATCCACAGTTATGCAGTACTTGTGATACACAAGTCTAGAACCCTATCAAGAAGGAAATGCGGTTAGTTTGACTTGTTATTCACAAATTCATGTTAACTACTGAGAACCCCTGGCTTTATTTCTAAAAGCCCCCAATCTTCCTTTTAATAATCTGTTCTGGAATTTTACCAGGGTTCCAGTTTAAGGTTTCTAGAATCTACCCTTTCTTTTTTATTTGAAAATGAGGACTTTTACCAATCCCTATTTTCCTATCCTCCTTCCTTAATTTCTCAGCAACAGAAAGTAGTACTAAGGTCACATTCGTAAGTACTTTTTGGAGCCTGGCGTGCGATTTATCTGGCGACATCAGTCCATTTCAAATGGTCACACACTCCCGACATCCTTCACTGTCTCCCTACTGCTGAGCTTCCCATCACTAGGGAGGCTGGTTCTTGCCTGAGAACACAGAGGGGGCACAGAGCCCCATAATCCCCCATCACCCTTCTCAAACCTGGCTCCCTCCCTTCCCCCTTTTTCTTCTTACACCAGACACATGGTTTAGAGCTTTTGAGATTCTCTTTAGCCCTGTGGGAACCCAGGCTCCTTCTGCCTCAGTCCCCACCCCACCCCCTCCCATGGTGGATCAACCTACTCTCACCAGATCTCCCTAACCTCACACTCCACTTTGAGCTCCCTGATCCGCACCCGGGGTTTTGCTTTTTGTTTTATTTTATTGTGCCTCTCACGCTCTTTTCATTTTCGCTGGGATCATTCACATTCAAGAATACGATTCATTTTTGCCCTCTCCTATTCCCCATGAGAAATACTCCCTTTTATAATCTTCTACCTTGGGATCAAACCCATTTTCCCTCTGAAGTACTTGAGGTGAGGTGGGCATCTCTTCCTGTCTTTGATCTTGCCCACCAACCACCAGCTATCTTCTTCAGGGTCCTTCATTTATTTTTTAAAAATTTTTATTGAAATATAGTTGATTTACAATGTTGTGTTAGTTTCAGGTGTACAGCAAAGGGATTCAGCTATACATATATATTCATATATATAAATATATATTTTTAGGTTGGCCAAAAAGTTTGTTTGGGTTTTTGGTAGCCTCGTATGGAAAACCCGAACGAACTTTTTGGCCAACCCAATACCTACATATATTCTTTGAGGGTTCTTCCATTGTGCTAGAACTGTGAGAAGGTTTCAGTCTCCCTCTGTAGACTGCAGTCACCCTGAGGGCAGGGGTGGACCTGTATTCATGTTTGTGCCACCACAACGCTTGGTTCATCCAGCCTGATGTACGCAGGATCTCTGTGGAATGAAACTGGATAACTGGATGCCTTCCTTCCTGCATCCAGGATGAGGGTTACTTACATGAACCTTGTCCAGCACTGGTGTGTTGAGGGAAAGGGCTGGGGATGCTACTGGTTGCTGGGCAGCAAGAATTTTATTTCCAGGTACAAATTCCTTCACTTCCTAGCAGCCCAGCCGGCCCCTTCAGGAAGCCTGGGGAATCAAGCTGGCAAGGTTGCCCACCATCAGAGGCTTTCAGCTGAACAACTCAGCAGGAGGAAGCCAGCTTGCAGACTTCAGGGAGCCGCTGCACTGCACTGCAGAATGGGGCTGTAACAGACACCTGCCTCAGGCGGGTCGGCGGGGGCGGGGCCTGGAGGAAGAAGGGGGAGGGATGGGGGGAGGAGGAAGAGGGGAAAGGAAGGGAAGCGGCAGGGAGGGAAGGAGGGGCCAGTCAAGACTCCTGACTCTGCCCCTGAATCCCTCCGCAAAGCCATTATCAAAATTGATTTTAATAAATGAAAGATTTACCTGGGTTGAACAGTGTTTTTAACTGGCAGCAGTTAATTAATTAACCATCACTAGCCTGGACATCATAATGGGATGATATTTTGATGCTAACACATTATTGAAAAGGACAAGCCGTGTTTTTTTTTTTTTTTTCAAGGAATCAATTAATCAGCCCCAAATGAAGATTCAGACCACTACGTACGCTCACAGGCACTTTAATATCTTCCTTTGCCAGGACCCCCAAATACCTGCTTTAGGACTCTGTGCCCTGGTAAGCAGTTTGAGGCAAGTCAATGTTAACTCAGTATTAAAAAAAATCTTACAATAGTTAACTTTAAAAAATCTCGGAGACATCTTCTTCATAATTAATAAATGAAAAATGTTCCTGCAGCTAATCAATAAAGTTGTTAGAGAGAATTGATTGGATGAGGAACTCTTTTTGTGGGTACAATTTTTCACCTATTCAGAACAAAAGACTCCCTAGAGCACCATCAACTTGATAGACACTTAACAGTCTGACCCAAAAGGAAAAAAAAAAAACAGAAAGATGATTAATTAAGATCTCCAGCAGTGACATTTACCTCCATCTTGTGGGCGAGAACTGGGTCAAGTGTGCAGGTGGCTACTGTGAAGCTTCTGGAAGGTTAGGGAAGCAGAGGTGCCCAGGGACATCTCTCACCCTGAGGTTGCGCCCTGGACATGCTGGAGGTCCAGCCTCTTTGGAGGACAGAAACAGGAGTGGTCCACAGAGGCCTGTGTCCTTCAGGTTGGTTAAGGAGCCCGGTAGCCTCGTTCTCGCAGAGGGTGCATAAAATGCATGCAAATCTCCTGGAATGGAACGACATCTTGCATATTATTTTAGTGTATAAGGTAGTCATCATGTTCAAGAGCAATGGGCCCTGAGTGTTCCACTGGATCCCAAACCTGACAGCACCCCAGAATTACTTGCACAGGTTCTGAGGCCCATGCATATCCACTGAATCAGAATCTGTGAGACTGGGGCCTGGGAATCTGTGTTTTTAAAGATGTGCCCAAGGGATTTGACCCTGGTTCACACCAGTCATAGGACAAATACGTATTGAGCCGGGCATTGTGTTGAGCATCTAACATGCATTAGTCGTTTACTCCTCACAGAGGTCCTGTGAGACGGGCAACATGATTATGATCATTTTACAGATGAGTGATTGGAGATGTAAGAAGGGGAAGTCATTGGCTAAAGGTCACGTGCCTAATAAGCCCCCCAGGCTTTGAAGCTGGGTTTGTCTGATTTGAGGGCATGTGTTCTAACCACTAGAATACCCTGCCCCAAGTAAGGGATGGGCAGCTGGGAGGACACAGGGCAGAGCTGGGGGCTGGCAGCTCTGAACATACAGGGTTTGAATGAAAGAATTCGAATCCATGAATCCTCACCAAGTGTGAATAGGTGGGTTAAAGTAATATCTTATCCCTCTTTCTAGAATGCCAACTACCAGTCTTCTTCAAGCTGAAAGATAGCGAAGGCGGGAGAGAGGGTAGATCAGAAGCACAGCTGTAATTTTCCCAAAGCATTTTTGTCCAGCCAGCTTGCTCTTTCGTTAGAGTAACTATAATCTAATTAACTGATGACTGTACAATATTCTTGGCCAGCTGGAGTGTGTGTTCAAAATGCAGGTACTCGGACCCAAACCAGAGCTACTGAAATAGGCGATTTGCATTTTGAACAAGCTCCCCATGCCATTCTGCTCTCTGGTTAAGCGTGACAACCACCGATGTAGCACCTTGCCATTTGCCCCAGCTCCCACGCCCGAAAAGATGCTGGTTGATGGGCTCATAGGGACTGTATCAGACAGGGAGTGTTCGTGTCATTTATTGCCGTATAACAAACCACCCAGAACATAGTGGCTTAAAACCATTAAATGCTAGAAACAAACCTTTATTTAACCCACCAATCTGCAGGGAAGGCCCATCTCTGCTCCATGTGGCACCAACTGGGATGGGCGGCTGAAGAATCTACTTCCAGGTTACCGTACTCACAAGGCTGGTAAGTCAATATTTCTGTCGGCTGGGAGCTCAGCTGGGGCTAACAGCCAGGGACCTCATTCCTCTCCACATGGGCCTCTCCACAGGCTGCTTGGGCTTCCTCACAACATGGTGGCTAGATTCCAAGAATGCAAGTTCCAAGAGACAGAAGGCAGACGCTGCCAGTTTCTTAAATTCCTGTGCTGGGAAACTACTACAGCATCATTTACTTCTGCCACTGTTCTATTAGTCAGTCAGTCATGGGGCCCAGATTCAAGGAGAGGGGACATAGACACTCTCTCAATGGTAGGAATGTCAAAGAATTTGGGGGACGTGTTTTAAAACCATCACAATCAGGATGCCTGGCATGAACCTGCCTTTGCAATTAGTTCTGTCATATTGGAGGATCCCTTTACTTGTCCAGTCTTAAGCAAGATGAATAGGTTGGGTACTATTACTATCTAAGGACCTCTGATTCTATGTCTACACATCACCAGTAGGAGTGGTAGAGAATGTGTGTGCAGGGAAACTCCTCTGTAGGATTTATCTTGGTTCTTCAATGGTTAATATTGTATTGAGATTCCTTCACACACGCCTGAAATCCATGTCCTTGTGGGGCTTATTTAGCTTGGCTGCAGTTTTAGGTCAATTTCAGAAATCCCCCTGAGTTCCTAAGAAGGCTGTGGAGGTGAACTCAACTACTGGGATACAGGCCTAGTTATCCCGCCATTTCCTCCCTCAGACCTGCCCAGCATGAGGACACAATTGTGCAGCAGCTTGCTCGGAATCTAAAGGTCATTCTTCAGAAGAAAGCAGAACAAAAGAACAGCTGCTTCAGTGTTACTTTAGTGTCAACTCTGAGATCTGCTCAAGAGAGCATCAGATATCCCCCAAGTTAGGGAAATGTCGGGGAGAAGGGATGGATGGGTTTAGCCAATACCATCTTATTTCCTCATTCCAGCAGAAGAGAAAGATGCTGCTACTTCCTCCTCACAATGTTAAAGGGGTCAGGGGGATCAGTGAGGTCACGCCATCATGCCAATACCTGGAACACATGATGGGGACCCTTACCAAGACCTCATGTAGGTGTGCGAGTGAGGGGTGAAAATGCTGCACCTTCCAAGCCACCAAGAACAAGTGGCTCAACCTGGAGATGTGCTCCCCGAATCCACAAGACTGGTTCTGTGCATAACTGCGCTAAAGACCGAAGCACCGTCATTTTCATTTTTTCCAATGAATGTTTTCAGGGCACTCCTCCAGAGGGGGGTGCTCAGGGGAGAGAGGAAGGGCAAGCAATGGAGACGTGTTGACCTTGTTTATTAAGGAACTTCTGAGCGCACTGGCGGAGTCACAAACCACAGGGAAGTCAGACAGACATCTCAGAAAGGGAACGTTGACCAAAGTAAGCAGGTGTTTAATATTCCTCTTCACTTCTCATTTGAATATCTGATTGTGCCATTTACAAGCTCATCTTTCTTTACATAATAGATGCATTCCAAAGAAGTTCTAAGGAGAAATATCATTCTAAATAAATTTTATCTTAGATGTGCGATGAAAATTGCTTATTTAAAGGACCTTTGAGATAAATTATATTTCTAATGATCTGGAATGTTGGTGTATAATAGCTCTTCCTCCATGCTTTTATCTTTAGAAAAAAATCAGGATATCTTTGATATCATTTTCAGTTCTAATATTCCATGATCCTAGGAACTTGTGAAAACTTTTTAGAATCCCAAATTCAATAATTCAAAGAGGCCCTATTCCTGGATTTGAGAATGTCCAGTTAATATTATGGTCATACAGTGTCCTTTTAAGCACAGAATTACAAACTTTGCTAACAATAATAAAAAAAGGTTAGGGGTTCCTAAACATCTGAGGGGACTCTCTATGGCAATTTCAATGAAAGCTGGGAATTCTATTTGTCAGAACCCTTTTAGTTACTTTCAGTTGACCAATACCCAATTTTTCCTGGATTAAACCAAAAAAGTATGGGACTGAGGGTAGTTACAGGAAAGTTTAAGAGATGAAATCTTTAAGAACAGACTGACCCAGGGTCTCCAATGAAATCAATAGATATCGTTTTTCTCTGTTGGCTGTGTTGTCCTCTGTGTTGACTTTATTCTCAGCAGGCTTTCTCTGCACGGTGGTAAGAGGGCCACCAACAAAGGCAGCCTTATGTAGCTGCGTGGCAGTTTGAGCTGAAAGGAGGAGCCCCACGTCTAATCCTGAAACATCACTGGGTCACGTGACCGGGGATGGGGTCAACCCCACCCCAAACCTCTCGGACGAAACGAGTCGGAGGAAAACTGGGATACTGTTACAAAAGAAAAGAAAAAGAGTGTTGGGCAAGCAAAAAGTAAACTCTTTGCCCAGTAAAAATGCACATACTTTGTGTTCGTTTCCTAGCAGTGCTGCAACAAATTCCCACAAACTTCGTGGCTTAAAACAGGAGAAATTTTTCCTCTCAGAGTTCTGGCAGCCAGAAATGTGAACTCAAGGGGCCAGCAGGGTTACGCCCCCTCTGGAGGCTCTGGGGGAGAATCCTTTCTTGCCTCTTCCAGCTTTTGGCAGCTCTTGGCATTCCTTGATGGGGGCAGCGTAACTCCAGTCTCTGTCTGTCTCCATCTTCATGTGGCCTTCATACCTGTGTATCTGTGTGTCATCTCTCCTTCTTCTAAGGACACCCAACATTGGATCCCACCCTAAATCCAGGAAGATTTTATCTCGAGATCCTTAACTAATTTCATCTGCAAAGACCCTGTTTCTGAATAAGATCACATTCTGAGGTTCTGGGTGGACATGAATTGAGGAGGTAGGGAAGATACGATTGACACCACTCCATACCTCATAAACACACGTGCATAACATTGGGCATACATTTTCAGGAGGTTCACGGAATCACTCAAGTCTATCAATAGATCATCAGAAAGGAATATGGACCAAAGATTAAGATACCTTGACTGGGGTATCAACCTCAGCACATGGACGTTTGGGGCTGGATAATTCTCTGTTGTGAGGGCTGTCTTGTGCATTGTAAGATGTTTAGCAACATCCTTGGCCTCTACTCATTAGAGGCCGGTAGCACCCCTCCCAGGCACGACAATCAGAATGTCTTCTGACATTGCCAAATGTTCCCTGGGGGGCAAAACTTGTTGAGAACCATTGTCCTATCTCATACATTTTGTGCTATCTGGGTGGATAGTGCCATTCTAGTGATCTAGCAATCCTGGGTACATATGCCAGTGATGTCACATAGAGTAACAGGTGCAAGGATGCTCAGCACAGTGTTGCTTGTGGCAGCTGGTAATAAGGACACACTCCAGGTGCCTGAGGGGAATTAATAAGGCAAGTGTGGTGTAAAGATGCCTTTTATCCCACATGTTCCTTTATCTTCAGACCCAACAGACCTCTCCACCATTAACCATGCCACTAGACCAAGACTTCAAAATGCCTCAAAGCTTCAGTTTGGTGTTTTGAAATATAAGTTCTGTGGCCAGCTTTGCTCAGCCTTTCCCTCAAGGCTCACACCCTTCTATGGTTCACAAGCTCCTTTTTAGGGAAGAGACCGTTCAATCCATCTTTGTTTGCCTTCAAGAGCTTGCTCGATGCTTTGCACTCAAACACCATCCAGTACATGCTACATTTATTAAATGTGTAATACTATTACCTGGAATGTATTTGTTAACTCTACATAAGATGTATGGAGATTGCTTGAGATACAAATAAATGTTTGATTCTTAAGAAAATCATCTATTTTTAGAAAGTAAATATAATTTAACTCAGTTGTCCTGTATAAATAGGAAATCTGATTATTCTTTGATCTTACTTTTCCTTTTTAAAATTTAATTCACAGAGAGATGACTAATTATAGATGACCCCACAGCTTAATAACATATCTGTTAATGTTCTGGTCGGGGGGGGGGGGAAGCCAAGGAATTAAATTAAGTATTAACAGGGTTTGAATTGATTCGAGGAACTGAAACAAATAACTATCATACCCTGTGTGATCTAGTTCTTTGTATTTTTACTGCTCAGACTGACTTCAAGCTTGGAAATAAAGAGGAACGCTGTCCTCGCACTTTCGGAATTCATTTCCCTTGGGTCATGTAATGGTACTAGACGCTTGGTTGTGAATTATAATAAACACAATAGCCAAAGTGGTAAGTAAAGTTGGACCATATATTTACTCAGTTATTCATTGATTCATCTGTTCACCCATTCAATAAGCACCCACAGGGCACCTACTGTGTCAGACATTGCTCAGCGTCCTAGGGACTTAGAGACACACTAGAAACAGTCCCTGTCTCCAAGGAGCTGCCGGAATGGTAAGGAGAGGCAGGCATGTAAGCAAATTGGGTAGCACCATATCACTGGGCTTGTGATAAGTTGTGTACAGAGAACAGTGGAGATATCAGGTGGGCAGATCTGTCCGGGAAAGGTCAGAAAAGTCCTCACAGAGAAGATGACCCTTACATTGGCACAGCAGGGCTTGAAGAACATCAGGGGAAGATGTCCAGGGGGCAGGTGGACATTGATATTTGGAGAGTAGAAGAAAAGTCTGTTCTGGAGATACCGACCCGGGGGTCGTTAGCTTTTTATTCTTTTAAATTGAAGTATAGTTGATTTACAATGTTGTGCTAGTTTCTGTTGTACAGCAAGGTGATTCAGCTCTACGTACATATATAACAAACCAATACAAGCCGCTGTGAATGTTATGTATGTATATTATTTTTCATACTCTTTTCCGTTATAAGTTATTACAATATATTGACTGTAGTTCCCTGTGCTTAGACAGTAGGACCTTGTTGTTTCTCCATTCTATATATTATAGCTTCCATCTGCTAACCCCAGCCTCCCACTCCATCCCTCCCCCAACCCCCTCCCCCTTGGCAACCACAAGTTTGTTCTCTATGTCCGTGAGTTTGTTTCTGTTTTGTAGATAGGTGTCGTATTTTAGATTTCACATGTAAGTGATAGCATATGGTATTTGTCTTTCTCTTTCTGACTGACTTCACTTAGTATGATAATCTCTAGTTGCATCATGTTGCTGCAGATGGCATTACTTTGTTCTTTTTTATGGCTGGGTAATATTCCATTGAATATATATACCACATCTTCTTTATCCATTCATCTGTCAATGGACATTTAGGTTGTTTCCATGTCTTGGCTATTGTGAATAGTGCTGCTATGAACATAGGGCTGTATGTATCTTTTTGAATTATAGTTTTGTCTGGATATATGGCCAGGAGTAGGATTGCTGGATCATATGGTAATTCTAGTTTTAGTTTTCTGAGGAACCTCCATACTATTTTCCACAGTGGCTGCACCAACTTACGTTCCCACCAACAGAATAGGAGGGCTCCCTTTTCTCCACACCCTCTCCAGCATTTGTTACTTGTAGACTTTTTAATGACGGCCGTTCTGATGGTGGTCATTAGCTCTGAGGTGGTTGTGTGAGGCTGGGGTGTGGCTGAGACCCTTCAGGTGGCACCTCAGAAGATGAGGGTGAGAGAGAGCTGGTCTGAGCCTTAGCCAGAGGAGGAGACCAGGGCTGGACCTTTGGGACTGAGGGCCAGTTCCCAAGGCCGAGACATCTGAGGAAGCTTACCTTCAGAGTCTAAGAACACAGGCTCTGGACTCACAGCTGTTAGAACACCAGCTGTGTGGCCTTGAACAGACTACTTAAACTCTGTCTGGCTCAGTTTCCATAACCGCAGAAAGGGAGTATTGATAGTACCTTCCTCAGAGTTGTTGGAAGGAATAAATGACATAATATTCATAAAACAATGCCTGGCACGTAGCAAATGATCATTGAACACTACCTATTGCTGTCATTTTATTATTAAAATGGATGTGAAAGAGTAGGGAAAAACTTTAACCCTTTAACTATTAGATTGTAACATAAGCTTTTATTTATTCAAGAAATATTTACTGAGTACCTGTGATATGCCAGGCATGGATTTGGGCCTAGTAGGCCTGAAGAGCTTGAGCAGAAGTTAGGCACTCAAGGAATCTGTGAACTCAGATGGGGAAAAAAAGGTATCTTTATTTTCACTAAAATAACTAAACTTTAGCATTCCTTCGATTATGCATATAGGCCACAAACCACAATATTAGCAGTACCTGTAGTTTGTCACCAAAAGCAATAAATATTTTCATATATATCACACTACAGTTATTGCAGATCAACAAACCACAGTATTAGCAGTACCTGTGGCTTGTCACCAGAAACAATAAATGTTTCATATCACGCTATGAGCTCTTGCAGATACCTGGGAATATTTATCAGAATTAGCATTACTTCAAAACTCGGGATTTGGCAAACCACTTTAGATCATTAAAGTATTATTTTATGTGTTATTAAAGAAGCACATATATCCCAGTGTCATAAACTTGTGGGTTCTTCTTTATTTCGATAACCATATTTCAATATGGTTGGTTTCCTTTGTAAAACTACGTACAGACAGCCCTCAGTATCTGCGGGTTTTCCCATCTGTGGATTCAATCAATCCAGCAGATACAGAGGGCCCGCTGTATCGGATCGTCTGCATTTATAACACTTTATTCTGAAATGGGATCTGTAGTCTTCACCAGATTGCTCATGGGGTCATGGGACACAAAGAAAAAGCTTAAGAACACCTGATATATATCCAAGTCTGGGAGAGACGGGCCCAAAACAAATTACATGAGTATGTAAGATAATGTCAGGTAGTAATAGGCTCACTGAAGACCAAAAGGCAGGGGAAAGGCATAGCGAGTGGTGGGTTGATTTAAACCGTGAAATCAGAGAAGGCTTCCCTGAGAAGGTGTCATTTGAGCACAGACCTGCAGGAAGCCAGGGAGAGTCATGTGTGTATATCATTCCCCAAGATATACACACAAGCTAAGGGGTCAGCAAGGTGAAGGGTCTGAGACAAGAGGGCACTGGGCGTGGACCTGGGGTGGAGCTCGTTCAGTGGGGGGTTGAGAAGGAGCCTTGAGGCTGAGAGAAGATTTGAGCCTCTGTCTTATGCAGTCTGGGGTCCGCAGCACCTGGTCAAGTGGGAGCACATAGTAGGCACTCAAGAAATAAGGCGTCCAAGGGAACTAACTCACCTCCCAGGTGAAACAGGTTTGTCTCCCAGGTTTCTCTCTGAGGGAAAGTCTGGTGGCCGCTGCTGGGTGTGGGACCTGAGGTCCAGGAAGAGCTGACCTTCCCGTCACTCAGCCCCAAGACTCCTGGCCCAGAAGAGCTGCAGGGTGAGCCCCAAAGACATAAATAAGGTCTGAGCTGCTTCCCAGGGAACTGCATAGACCCCCACTTGTGAGATGATAAAATAACTGATACTCTCGTCTCTCCCCAGCTCCCACTACACAGTGACTCCACACCCACTCCCACCTGCCAGAGCTGGCTCTCCGGAAATCACGTGGTGACGGGCGGCAGCAAGTGGAATAATCATAACGTAACTGATGGTTACTGAGCCCTTTTTTGTGTCAGGTGCTTTTCTGAGAGCTTGACTCGTTTAACTCTCACCAAAAATATTTTAAGGTAGGGAGTCTCATTATCCCCGCTTCACAAATGGGGAAACTAAAGCCCACAGAAGTAAAATAACTGGCCCTAGCACATAGAACTGGTCCGTGGCTGGGCTGGGAGTGGGCCTCGGGCGTCTGACTCCGGAGGGTCCTGAACCTTCCTCTTAACTGCCACGCTGAACTGGCTCTGGGTGCTGTATACCTGGGGGACACCACACCCAAGGTCAGAGGGACCTGGGGCAGAGTGCCAGCAGCTACTTAGGAAGGACTCCAACCAGACAACATTCGACGGCATTCTATCCCACCCGCTCCTCCAGATGGGGCTGGTGTGACCTGAGAGACCAGAATTATAGACAGCTGGGAAAAGCTACCAAACGGCAAGAAATCTAGCCGATCAGAAAGCAACAGGCTAACAGAACCTTGCTGATTGTGCTGACACCCCCAGGATTGCTCAGAAGATTCTAGAATGCAGACCCAGGCAGATCTGACAAAACCAAATCCCCTCCCATCACAGGCACAAGGGATAGTTTTGACCTGGGTACCACTCAGCTCTCCTCCTGGAGGACTGCATGGTGAGCGCTCAGGGCAGCGGAGCAGGATCCTGTGTGAGTGCCCAGTTGGCACCATCAGGAGGCACGGAGCCCGTTCCCACCATCACTGGGGCGCGGCACGGAGAGATAGGATCCGTATGGGCTTGTGGGACTCTCCCTGAAATGGAAATGTGCCAATTGTTCCTTTAAAAAAAAAGGAAATATTTGACTTTTGGAGGTAGACTTGCCTTTCAATCCAGTCCTCTAAAGGAGAACAGTTGGACTGAAAAAAGATAAAAGGCATTGTCCTCTATGACCCAGACAAGATAACAAGAGGGAAGCCCAGGGCTCCTGACCTCTAATCCGGGACCTTCCCCACAGTCCAATGGGGGCCGTGTTGCTTTTCCACGACGGTGAGCAGTCCCCTCGTCCCCCGCGCACACCCCACCCTCCCAAGCTCCAAAATGGGGGTGCTGAGTGGACTCATCGAAGGAGGGAGAGAGAAGAAAGGAACCTCTGGTGACTTTCCGGAGATGTTTTGGGAGAGTGATGGAGCATCTAGGACCTGCATGTAAACAACTGGAAAGGGACAGAGATCTCGCAGACATTCAGGGATGGATCCTTCAAGCACTAGGCTCAGACACTGATGGGGCTGCAACCAGCCCGCTTTCTCCCACAAATAGGCTTTTCTGGAAATGGCAGAGCAAAGGAGCCCCGGGACACAGGGGCCTTTTAAGGCAGTGGAAATCTCTTCCTCTTGCATGCCTGAGGGTGGGCAAAGCAATTCATTTGGCAGCCCTCGGATCGGAGCAGGGAGAGGGCAGGCTGCTTAGCAGGTGCACTGCAACCCAAATGGACTCTCTTGGTTTCCACGTTTTATCTGTAGGGCTCCTTCAAAAATATGAATTCTTGGTCCCTATAACCACTGGTTTCACTGTCGAAGTATGCTCACCCCACGGTAAGGACACAGGGGGTGTGGTCAGACTGGGGCCACTGGGACAAGGAACAGGTGACCATGCCCATCTGTGAAGAGTAAGGTCGTGGGAGGTTTTGTCCCAGCCAAAGCAGCTGCCTCTCCATTGTGTGTGGTATTTTTCTTTTTCTTTTTTTTTTTTTGAGCAGTTTTAGATTTACAACAAAGTTGAGAGGGAGGTAGAGATTTCCCATATACCCCCTGCCCCATCACACACACAGCCTCCCCCATTACCAACATCACTCACCAGATCGGTACAGTTGTTAGCATCATAATAATCCAAACCTATAGTTTACCTTAGGGTTCGCTCTTGGGGTTGTACATTCTATGGGTTTGGATAAGTATGTGATGGCACGTATCCATCATTATCGTATTATATAGAGTATTTTCACTGCCCTAAAAGTCCTCCATGCTCTGCCTATTCATCTCTCCCTTTCTACTCACCCCTGACAGCCACTGATCTTTCTTACTGTCTTCATTGTTTTGCCCTTTTCAGAATGTCATATAGTTAGAATCATAAAGCATGCAGCCTTTTCAGGTTGGCTTCTTTCACTTAGTAATATGCATTTAAGTTTCCTCTGTGTCTTTTCAGGGCTTGATAGCTTGTTTCTTTTTAGTGCTGAATAATATTCCATTGTCTGTATGTACCACTGTTTATCCATTGACCTACTGAAGGACGTCTTGGTTGCTTCCACGTTTTGGCAGTTATAATTAAAGCTGCTATAAACATATTTGTGGACATAAGTTTTCAACTCCGGGCAAATACCAAGGGGAATGATTCCTGGATCATGTGGTAAGAGTATGTTTAGTTTTATAACAAAGTGACAGTCTTCCAAAGTGGCTGTACCATGTTGCATTCCCGGCCAATAATGTATGAGAGTTCCTATTGCTCCACATTCTCACCAGCATTTGGTGTTATTAGTGTTCCGGATTTTGGCCATTCTAATAGGTGTGTAGTGGTATCTCGTTGTTGTTTTAATTTGCGTTTACTTGATGGCATAGGATGTGGAGCATCTTTTCATATGCTTATTTGTCATCTGTATATCTTCTTTGGCGAGGTGTTTGTGAAGGTCTTTGGCTCACTTTTAAAATCAGATTTTCTTGTAGAATTTTCAGAGTTCTTAGTATATTTTGGATAATCGTCCTTTATCAGGTATGTCTTTTGCAAATATTTTTTCCCAGTCTATGGCTTGTCTTCTAATTCTCTTGATACTGTCTTTCACAGTGCAGAAATTTTTAATTTTAATGAAGTCCAGCTTATCAATTATTTCTTTCATGGATCATGTCTTTGACGTTCTATCTAAAAAAGCATCATCGTACCCAAGGTCCTCTAGGTTTTCTCCTATATTATCTTCCAGGAGTTTTATACTTTTGCATTTTCCATTTTGGTCTCTGATCCATTTTGAGTTAATTTTTGTAGAGGGTATAAGGTCTGTGTCTAGATTAACTTTTTTTCATGTGGCTACCCAGCTGATCCAGCACCATTTGTTGAAGACACAATTTTCATTTAATTGTATTGCCTTTGCTCCTTTGTCAAAGATCAGTTAACTATATTTATGGGGTCCGCTGTGTTTTCATTTTAACAGTTTATTACAGACATTCTCAAACATATGCAAAAATAGAGAGAATAGTGAAACAAGTTCCCCTGTAGCTGTCACCCAGCTTCAACAATTATCCCATTTGGTCAGTCTTGTTTTATCTTCATTCTTTTCCCTGTCACCCCACACTGTACAGAAAATTCCTGATGAAACATCTACAACTCAACAGCAAAAACCAAATAACCTGATTAAAATATGGGCAATGGACCTCAACAGGCATTTCTCCAAAGAGGACGTATAAATAGCCAACAGGTTAACGAAAAGGTGCTCATCACTCATCATCAAAGAAGTACAAATCAGAACCACGATGAGACATCACCGCACACTGTTAGACTAGCTCTTCTCAAAAAAGAAAACGAGAGAACAAATGGAGAGGGTGTGGAGAAAAGGGAACCTTCGTGCACTGTTGGTGGGAATGTAAATTGGTGCACTCACTGTGAAAACAGTATAGAGGTTCTAAAAATTTAAAATAGAACTACCATATGATCCAACTATCCTACTTCTGGGTAAATACCCAGAGGAAATTAAATCAGTAGCTTGAAGAGTTTCCTGCATTCCCATGTTCATTGCAGCGTTATTCACAGTAGCCAAGATATGGAAACAACAAGAGTGTCTGTCAATGGATGAATGGATAAAGAAAATGTGGCGTATATACACCCTGGAATATTATTTGAACCATAAAAAGATGGAAAGTCTGCCATTTGTAGAATATAGATGAACCTGGAGGACATTATGCTAACTAAAAGAAGCCGTCACAGAAAGCCAAATATTGTATCATCTCACTTCTGTGTGGAAATCTGAAAAAGTCAAACTCATAGAAGCAGAGAGTAGAATGCTGGTTACCAGGGGCTGAGGGGAGGTGGGGAAATGGGGAGATGTTGGTCAAAGGGTCCAAACTTCCAGTTATAAGATGAATAAGTCCTGGGGATCTAACGTACAGCATGATTATTATAGCTAATAATATTGCATTGTAAGTTGCTAAAGGGTAGATATGAAGTGTTCTCACCACACACTCACATACACATGTACACAAGAGGTGAAGTAATTGATGTGTTAATGAATTTGACTATGGTAATCATTTCACAGTGCATGCATATATTAAATCATCACATTGTACACCTTTAAGAAATCGTGTTGTAAAACCTAAATATATGTAATTTTTATTTGTAAATTGTACCTCAATAAAGCTGGGAATAAAGCAAGTTCCAGACATTGTAACATTTCATCTATAAACACCTGTGTATATTTCTAATCAAGAAAGACTTTTTGAAACATAACCACATACCACGATCACTCCTAACAACCAGTCCGTGATCAAATTTTCCCGATTGTCTCAAAAATGTGGGTTTACAGTCGGTTTTTCAAAGCAAGATCCAAACCAGGTCCACATATCAGATTTAATTGATATGTCTATTAAGTCTCTTTCACTCTTTTAAGAATTAGCAACCGAATACCCACCTTTGTGGTCAGGAGGGCTTGGTTCCAGCCCCCCGGGCCGACTGGAGTGACTGAGCCCTTCACCACTCCTGCCCTGTGGCCCTTGGCACCATCTGCCAGCCACGGACCTTTCTACCCAGGTTTGCTGACATCCTAAGTGCGGAAAAACTGCTTCCATTGGGGAGATGTAAATGACGGGCATCCGCCTGGCATCTGCCTCGTCCGTATTTGTCTGCATAGCACCTAACACTATGGAGTAGAGTAGGTGATCAGTTCCCGCTGGATGACGCTGTTCAGTCAGATCCTCTCCTAACAGTGGGTTTTAGGGAAAGGAGAGCCACCCTTAATAACAGGAGTGCAAAGATTGCAAACAGCAAATGAACAAAGCGTGACACTAATAAAGTCACATCAAATTACCACGTGCCAGGCATGGTTCTGAGCACTTTACACATACTAACTCATTTAATCCACACGACAACCCCATGGACGTAGATATCATACTCTGTTTTACAGGTGGGGAATTTGAGTGAAGTGAATTGCCCAAGGTCACACAGCTAGAAGGTGCAGAGAAAGGGAACCCAGGGAATCTGGCTTTTAACACCCACACTGTCTGCTTGGGACACCAGAATACCAGCTGTGTGGGTTTAGCTGTGTGACCTGAACACGCTGCCTCTGAACACGCAAGGGGACCTCAGCGGAGAGGCAAGAAGCTGACCTCATGAATGTTTAATTTTGACATTTGGATGTGGGGAGGAGCAGAGCCCTCCCCGCCCACGGGCACTTGGGGACCCACGCAGTGCATGGGTGGCATTGGTCTGGGATTCAGGGGGTTGGGGTAATGGGGCAGAAAAGCCAAGGAAGGCCGCACAGCCTGGAGGGGAATCCCAGCCTCTCTGCCGGGGGCAGTACCCTTGGCCAGACCTTTCTGCTGAGAACTGCAATAGTCCAGAAGCCAAACCTCATTGTTACCAGTTTTTGAATGACTGTGAAATCAAGAGCTCTAAAAGCAGAGATCAGTAATGGACTGCAATCAGGGTTTCCTGCGGGGGAAATGCCAACGTCATGCTTGCCATTTCTTAGCTTCCAGCTAGGATCATCCCCTAAAATCATGCATGCACTTCCAGCTCTGCCCCACCCAGAGCAGCTGCAGGAGGAGGTGGGCGGTCAGGAAGGTGCCCTGTGGCCTCCAAGAGTCAACACCGGGCCTTCAAAGGAGCCTGCCTCCTGTCAGCGATGGGCCCAGCGGACTGGAGGGAACGCACTTAATAAATGTTTTCACTTTGGCATTTGGAGGAGGGCAGAGCCGGGCCAGGCGTCAGAGCACTCTGAAGTGCTGTGGGCCCGCTGACACTTCCCTGCCCTTTCCAAGGTGTTCTCATGACAGCTGCTACCTGGGGGCTGCGGGGCTGGAGCAACTGCTGTGCAAGGTGGTGACCTTCTAAATCTGGATCAGTTAATGAACCTGGC
This sequence comes from Pseudorca crassidens, assembly GCF_039906515.1. NCBI lineage: Eukaryota > Metazoa > Chordata > Mammalia > Artiodactyla > Delphinidae > Pseudorca > Pseudorca crassidens. Next base: position 17,670,916 of record NC_090307.1, read on the forward strand.
CGGCCCCGGGGGCCCCGGAGGCTGCACCCTCCGTGGTGGCTTCTGCCGAATTTCTCTTGTTGTTTTTGATTCCCTTCTTCCTCCCCCACCTTCCCATTATGCCTGACATTTCTAAGGCCAAGTTTTGTTACAAGCAATTAGCCTGTGTCAGCGATCTGGGGAGACGAGCTGGGAGCCAAGACACAGGCTGGGGTACAAGCGCATGAGGGCCGCCTGGAAGCGGGCTGCCGAGCGGACCCTGCACGGGAGGCCGGGTCGGTCCCTGCGCTGACGATGGAGCTGGGGCTCCGAGGGGACGCAGGGGGTTCGAGGGTGCAGGACCTCCGGCTCCATGCAGCCCAAACAGGGGTCTGCCACCCTCTGCTCTGGAGCCCTCTTCCTGACCCTAATCTAGAAACTCATTCTCCCAGCCTGAGTCTCCCAGATCCCGAAAGTGCTCAAAAGCCAGAGTTCATGACCTATTTTCACTTGTTGAAGAGAGAAAAAGAAATCATGCATGCACTTATGCACAGTAAGCTGTACAGGTATGTGTGTGTGTGTGTGTGTGTGTGTGTGTGTGTGTGTGTGTGTGTGTGTGTGTGTGTGTGTGTGTGTATCTATATATACATACATATATACATATATATATATATATATATACATATATAGTTATTAGTATTTTTAAATTTTGCCTGGAATTATTTGTCCACTCAGTATGGTTGCCTAGACACTCAGTTACCAATTTTGTTCAGTGCTGACTAACAAAAACTAGGAACATGGGCTTCCCTGGTGGCGCAGTGGTTGAGAGTCCGCCTGCCAATGCAGGGAACACGGGTTCGTGCCCCGGTCCGGGAAGATCCCACATGCTGCAGAGCGGCTGGGCCCGTGAGCCATGGCCACTGAGGCTGTGCGTCCGGAGCCTGTGCTCCGCGACGGGAGAGGCCACAACAGTGAGAGGCCCACGTACCACAAAAAAAAAAAAACCCAAAAAACAAAAAACAAAAACCTAGGAACATAAAATATTTCTGAATCGATGCATTTCGTGGAGGAGACAACGTACTTCACACATGGGGTGCTGCGGTGGGGGGGGGGGAATTGGGAAGAGGGAGGGGCCCTGAGTCCACTGACCGTCCGGCATGGACTTCCCCAACCTGGCCTCAGGGCTTCCTGGCCCCATCAGCTCCCCGCAACCCCAGACCTCCACCCTCAGCTCTCCCAGAAGGATGTCCAGCCATTCAGACTCAACCACTGGAGTCTTGGGTTTAAAACTCAGCCATTCAAACCCAACCATCGGTTTCAATGATCTTACCTCTTCCATACAGGGATACAATGAACTGACTTAGAAAATCAATGTGTACTGACCTAACCCTTCCAGATCACTAAGGAGTATTTCAGAAGCAGCCTTCCTGATGTAGCTTCCATGTTTGCCGTGGAGCCACCGGTGAGCATTTCAGGAAGATGAGGGAACTGAGGCCCCGGGAGACCACGTGGGTTGCCTAAGGTCACACAGAGGATTGTGTAGATGCCTTGACCGAGCTCAGGTCACCAATCCCCACCCAAGGCTCTTCCCACTTTGAGAAAGGCAGTGGCTCCCTGCCATTTGCTTTCAGTCCATGTTTCATCTACAATCCATGAAGGGAATATAAAAAGAGAGTGTGCAGTAGCGGCACGGACCAGACACCGAGAAATAATCAATTTTAGTCCTAAAGCAAATAGTGCGCTCATAGACTCCCTTGCAGCCGGACGACAGAAGGCTGCCTGCCTTTCGAGATCAAGGCAAGGGAAAAACAAGGAAGAAGAGGGGACAAGCAAGAGAAAAGTCTTGGTGGAAGCTGAGGGGGAGGACGGCTGGACCTCCTCGTGGGAGGGGGTTCTCTCTCCCCAGTAGACGGAGTCGAGGGGCTGGGATCAGCTTAGCTGTCTTCCCTGGGGAGGGCTGTGAATGGCCTGAGTGTAGAGAGAATGAGTTCATTGACCCCCATGTCTAGACTCCATGGGTTGCCAATCCTTCCAAGTAGCCTGGGCCACCTTGGCTGATGGCACTCCTGACACCTCTCAGAGAGCTTCCTCTCTTCTAGTACTGCTACAAATGACACCGCTTTCCTCTCTTCGGTCTCTTCTTACTGACACCAGATCAGCCACGACGGTACGCAGCCCCAGCGTGTGGTTTCCAGACCACGCGATGTTGCTCTAGCTCAAAAGTTTTGCTTTGGAAGGTGGGGAAAATCCCTCTTCCATGTTGTCCAGAACAGAACAGATGTGACCATTCAGCATCTCTTTCCCCACTCTTCGTACCTTTTTCACTGTTTTCAAGGTAATAACTTGATATGATAGTTTTAACAACCACGACAAAGAAAGGGGAAAAAAAACCCAAACACATTAGAGGAAGCAGCGAGAAACGTGCACTGGAAACATCAGTGAGAAGCCCCACTTTACTGTGTGCTCAGCAATGACATGGCTCCTCCCACGGCTTCGAGCTGGACCACCCTCCACGGCCCCTGCTACTTGTTAAGATCCCCATTGGATGAGTTTCATTTTCTCAGTCCTGGAACCTGCCTGTTACATTGGGACAACTGATGACAGGTCTAAAACGCCAAACTCCATTGAACCGCCTTCTTGCTCTTTCTATCTGGAGTCCGGTGATTTTAGCTCTCTAAGGGTGGAGGACACAAAGGATGTGTTTAACCCTCAGGCTTCGTTAAGAACACTGCCCAAATCTGGCATCCCCACCTGCCAATGGTACCTTAACTGGAGGCACAAAGATGGGGAAAGGCTAGCGTGAATACTTCAGACTTGCTGGATACTTGTAATCATCTGTGAATTGGGGTGAGGGCTGAATTGGGGTGGGGTGGGAATAGCACCCCACAAATGACAGCTGAAGTTCCAAAAATTGAGTAGATGGGGCTTCCCTGGTGGCGCAGTGGTTGAGAGTCCGCCTGCCGATGCAGGGGACACGGGTTCGTGCCCCGGTCCGGGAAGATCCCACATGCCGCGGAGCGGCTGGGCCCGTGAGCCATGGCCGCTGAGCCTGCGCGTCCGGAGCCTGTGCTCCGCAACGGGAGAGGCCACAACAGTGAGAGGCCCACGTACCGCAGAAAAAAAAAACAAAAAACAAAAACAAAAATTGAGTAAATGGAAAAAAGAAACTTGGGAAAGCTTTCTTCCTCCTCCGCCTCTCCTGCCAATCATAACAGAACAAAAATAGGCAAATAGCCAATATCATCTTTTATGTTTAATAGTTTAGAGACTAGCCATTTTCAGGAAGTAGAGACAAAATGAGTTAGTAAGGGAAGCAGTTCTGGTCCTCCAGGGCAGAGCCAGCTACACTGTAGATCTCAAAGGATGTTCTGCAGACCAGCAGTCCCAGCAGCCCTGGGGTCTTGTTAGAAATGCATATGCTCAGGCCCCACCCCAGACCCACTGCGTCAGAGACTCTGGGGGTGGCCCAGTCATGTATATTTCAACAGTATCCACCCTCCAGGTGATGCTGACGTCTGCTCAAGTTTGAGAAGCTCTCAGCTACAGCCCCACCCCAGTTTCCTGCATTGGGGGCCATTCGAATGGGAGTGGAAGACTCTCCAAACACCCACTCCCTGCCCCCAGCTGTTCTTGCCCATCCCCACCCCTCTGCCTGTTCATTCCCTGCCCTGCCTACCGGGGCATCATACCAGCTTGTGTGTTTCCCAGCTCTCTTTCAAAGGCTTACTCAAGTCTCTTCCTCCAAAGGCCCCTGCGCCATTTCAGCCTTGGGAACTGCTCCCTGCTCGGAATCCACACACACTAATATCTCCACCTCTCATTCTGCACCTGCCTGTCTATTTAATACCCATTTCCCCAAACAGGAGAGAAGCGTCTTCGGGAGCGGCACCCTTGCCCTGGAATTCCCTGCGTCTCCCGCCCCATGACCCCCTGCACACCCTGGGTGATCCCAAGTGGTGGGCCCAGCAAGCTTTTCCTCCAAAAGAGATCCCAGAGCAAGTGTGTAAATCAAAAAGGATGGCCTGGGGGCAGGGGGACCTCACCCGTTTCCTCCTAGGACCGTCCTCCCAGTGAGCACAGCCTGTGGAGCAGGCCCCCCCCTTCCGGCCCCTTCATGTTATTCCCCACGTGCATTAGAGGCTGAACGCAAACAGAATACAAAAGACAAAAGACAGGGAGCCTTTGCTGCTGTCAGAGTCTATAAAAGTCTTGGAAGTGACAGCAGGAGCTCTTGCCTGCTGCTGCTACCCTGAAACCCAGAAAGAATCAATTTCAGACTCAGGGCCAAATAGTGCCCCAGGGGGCGTGCCTGTGACAGACAGTGACTCCGCCCAGACCCCCAGCCGCACCCCAGCCCTGAATCTGGAGGGGGAGAGGGAGGAGGGAGGGGTGGAGGGAGCATCTTGCAGCTTACAAAGGGAATGCACCTCTCTCTCTCCCTCCCCCTCTCCCTCTCTCTCTCTTTCTCTCCTATTTCTCTACTCCTTCTCTGAAATCATCGTCATGCCTCATGGGAGTCACACTAAAAGAAATCATCTTCTTTCTTGCTTCATGAAACCTGGAATGTGACCCCAGGATAGGAACGGTGCCACCTTCCCCTTTGCATCCCAAGTCCCCTAAAACATATTCATTTTCAATAAATGCTTGTAGATCATTGATAAGGGCTGTTTAGGGCTCCAGAAATTACATTCATTTATCCTCCTGGATTGCAAGAAAGGAATTATTTATCAGGGACCAGCGAGTATGTGGGCATGTATGAGTGTGTGTGATGAGATATCCCGACATGCTATTAGCTTTATTTGTTTACTTATTTATTTTCAGAATATTGTTCATCATATAAGTTAGTGTTTTCCATTTAGTAGAAACAGGAAGCTCCTAGGCTAGGGTTGCCAGATTTAGCAAATAAAAATCACAGGGCGCCAGTAAATTTGAATTTCAAACAAACAACAAATATATTTTTAATATAAGTATATCCCAAATATTGCATTGGACAGATGTAGACTGACAGTATCTGTTGTTTATCTGAAATTCAAATTTACTGAGTGTCCTGTATTTTATCTGACAACACTATCTCAGGACAATTCAAGTAGAGAAGGGCAAAGAGACGCTGGTAGAGGAAAAGGACAGAAAAACTTTAAAAATTGTATTATACTTTATCATACTTTTTTAGAAAAAAGAACAAAACCAAAAATTGCTTTTGCAACACGTTTCTTAAAAGCAGAAATTAGGCTCCTTTTATGTGAGTGCAGACGTAGGTGCCAAGCAGGGGTCTCAGATGGAATGATTTTAAATCTCAGAAAGAGCTTAGCTGTTTTTGTAAAAAGGAAAGTTGGCAAGTGATTAGGGCCGATGTGGCCCAGCTGCTCTTTTGTACTTTGAAAGAAACAATTAAAATGGCTGGGACATTAAACTTTAAAGAGCTGGGCGTTCATATTCAGAAGCTAATTTTAAAAGGAGCCTGATACCTGGGAGAGAAGGATATTTTCCAAGAGGACATAATTTCTGTCCTGCCCTTCTGCCTTCAAGACTCTAAATTTTGGAAAATCATTGAAAATAGCTCATAGGTAAATATTATGGATAGATAGATGAATGCCAGGATAAGAAGGCTTTCTCTTGCTTAGTCATGAAGAGGCCAGATATACATTTTTCCCCATATTTTAAATGATAAAAGGCACAATCTGAGAAATTGAATACATTCTGGAGTAGACGTATCCAGAACGATATTCTTTCTACAAATTGCTGACCCCTTGTGATATACCAGGCACTAGGTTTAAGAAAAAATACTGAACAAAGCAAATCCGGACCCTGGAGGAAACTCACAGTTAAGTAGGGAGGACAGATCTCCAAGCAAAGACAGCTCCCCGTGGAGGAGAGGCAGTGTGGAGGCAGGGTTCAAAGTGTGGGCGCTGGGACTGGACATGGGCTCAGACCCAGCTCTGCCACTTGGGCTACATTTGTAAAATGGGAATAAAGGTAGGATCAATTCATTAGATTGTGAGGACTAACTCAGTAAGCAAAGTAAAATGCTTAGTACATCACCTTCCATACAGCAAGTGCTTCCTAAACGTCAGCTGTTGTTATAAGTGTTGGCATATTTAGGGGGATTTATGGGAGCACAGGTCAAGGAGACCGTCACTCTGCCTGGTCGCAGAGATGGGGGCGGGCATGGTGATGGCGGCTGCCTGGAAGCTGAGCCTTAGAGGAGAGTAGGGCTGTCAAGTGGCTGAGGGCGTTCCCTTCTCAGGGCATAGAGGGTGCATGGTGTGCACAGGACAGCGACAGTCATGTGGCATGGCTGTCACATGGGAAGGACAGTGTTTGGGGCAACAGAGGCGACCAGGAGCCTGAGTATCACGGTCCTTATAAACTATGCCAGGTGTTTGACCTTCTAGAAGAATTGCAAACTCTGGTGGAGTTTAAAGGGGGCAGGGACATAATCTGTATTTCTTAAAAGATCCTTAATATTGGGGCAGAAAATGAATGGGATGTGGGCAAGAGGGAAGGAAGGGAGACAATTTAAGCAGCCATTTCAACGACCTATGAAGGAGATGGTAAGGACTGAACTACGCTGGTGGCCTGGCAGGTGAACAAGATAACAGTGATACAAAAGTGACTCAAGAGACAGACTCATTCTGGGGCTTCGGCACCAACTGGGCGTGAGGAATAGAGAAAGGAGATCAGGATGACTCCCAGGTTTCTGACTTGGGTAACGTGCATGAAGGTGTCATTTACTAAATGGAGAACAGCTTTGGGCATGAGGATGCAGAGGTAGAGGAGTGTGCATGATACGGTCCACGTTTATTTACTGAGTTTGAGGTGCTTAGGGGACATTCAGGTGGAGACTAGTGCCTAAGAAGTCCAAAGAAACAGGGACCTGGGCCTGGGAGAGACACCTATCTCTCTGGAGATAGAGAACATAGGTGGCAATTGCAATGGCGAACTTAGATGAGATGGAGGAAGGCTTGGGGAGCCCATGAAGGGAACTGAGAAAAACAGGCAAACAGGTGGGAGGAAAACGCACGAGCCTGGGATTGTAGCCTGCAGAAGACCAAGTTTCAAGAAGGTGTTCCCAAAATCATCCTTCAGGTACACTGTGTTCCAAAAGATGTCCTTTGGATTTGGTGGTGGTTGGTGGGCCTGGGTGGAGGCATCAAACAGATGGCAGATGGTTTCAGCGAGAGAATTTATTGCCTCTAAGAGCTGCAACACATCCAGCTCCACCCGTTAGGAGAGTGGAGGGGCACAGAAAGAAAACACCAGCATTTCAAAAGAAAAGCAGATCCTTGATTTCATCGAAACACTCTCTCTCCCCCGAGTTAAAATGGTTTTGCCTCTGAAATGTGGACACTATATTGTTCTATGAGCTCTGTCCTAACTCAGAGATAGTATATTTCACTGAGCAAATTCACACAATTACAGCCTCCATCAATAATCTCACCCCATAGCCTTTAAGATACAAGTGCAGATAGCTAGAAAGGTTAACACTTTGAATCTCTTCTCCAGGAAACAGTGAAACCACCAAGATTTCACCACAGCAGTTCCCTACCTCCACCCCTCACCATCCCCATGATCAAGGCAACGAGGTTCCATATTTGTTAATCGATCAATGTTTATTGAGGGACGAGTACATGTGTCACCCCGTGCTAAGCGTTATGGAGCTTACTCTGTGCCCGGCACAATGTAACACTCAATTAATGTTTGCTGTGGCTGTTGTATAAGATACCCAACATGGCTCCCGCCTTCAAAAAGCTTACAGTCTGGTTGGAGGGGAGAGAGACAAGGAGGGTAACTCGGGACCTATATAAACTTCACGGGAACATAGATGTAACACGAGCCCCTAGGACAATGCCTGGCATCCCTGTCATGTGTTGGAGAACGTCAGAGGCTATAGGAGAACACGGAGGATGGGAGAAGGCGTTGCAGAAGAGCTGGGGCCTGACCTGAGTCCTACTTTATCCATCCACCCTGTGTGCCCTTCAGATTGTGTAAGAGTTCTCCATCTTAGCCTGCAGTCGCCTATATGGGTCAGCAATGAGATCTCCATGGTTCCCCAGGTGCTGCCACATACACAGATGGACACTCACTTAAGCTTTTTTTTTTTTCTTTTTTGCAGTACGCGGGCCTCTCACTGTTGTGGCCTCTCCCGTTGCGGAGCACAGGCTCCGGACGCGCAGGCTCAGCGGCCATGGCTCACGGGCGCAGCCGCTCCGCGGCATGTGGGATACTCCCGGACCGGGGCACGAACCCGTGTCCCCTGCATCGGCAGGTGGACTCTCAACCACTGCGCCACCAGGGAAGCCCGTCACTTAAGCTTTTGATAGTGACCATAGTAATCCTATTGCAGCCACCAGCTCTGCACTGAAAAAGGTCCGCTGTCGCACACGTTTCCTCGGCCTCCTCCTTCCCAAGTCTTAGACTGTGCGCTGGCATGGTTTTCCTGAATGGCTCACTTGTGTGTTATTTGTAATAATAGACATCGAGGTTACCATAATTATCCCGTCACCTTTCGTCAGGATTTAGGGCACAGGACAGTTCCCACTGAGTCTCAAACCACTGCTCCCGGCTACCGGGCAAACTGGAAGGCCACTGGAGTAACTTCACTGACCTCTAGCTGACCTGCAGGGATCAATGAACAATTAATTACTATCATCCCGCTCCGGGAGAGATAGCACACTGCCATTTCTCAATTACAAGTGGAAGGGGCCTTTGGCCGGCAGCTGCCTGTTGGCGGAGCCAACCTCCTGCTGATTCTACACCCCCCCCGCACCCCGCCCATCACCATCCCGTGCACACATGTGCGAACACCCGGGACCCACCTCGGATCACGTCCATTCCTCCACTGCAGCTGCCAATACCCACACTCACACTTGAGTGTCCCGAACAGATCACCCGCCCACTACACCCGCACCGACAGTCACGCTAGGGCCTGACTCATATCACACCCTGGGTCTCTGTCATCTCCATTTTCCTGATGCGTTATGTGGGTCCTATTCTGTTACTGTCTAAGGGTAAGGATGGCTCCTCGCAAAGCCAGGACTCAGGGAGATTCGTCTTCACTATACTTCGCGTCACAGCTCTACCAGTGACACCTCGGTGTTTTCCACCTTCACCTCTTCCTACATCTTTGGTGCTCTCTCTCTACCCCACCCTGATACTCTGTGCTCTGTATCCTCCCCAGTCACCCCGACATAACCTACATCTTTCCTAGCCCCTCCCCATGTAACAAAGGGCCTTCGGCTCTTCCTCTCTTTCAGGGCCCCTTTCCCACAATAAATGACTAAAGCTGGACTGATCAACTCCAACTAAGATACTCAAGGCTGCTGGCTGATATCTCCAGATACCCCGCCTGTGGGTAATTAGGGCATTTTATCCTAAACTTAAGAGTGAGTACGGTGACATCTTCAGAGGCTCTGGTTCAGCCTGGAGGTGGGAGTGGGCTGTTTTTGGTCATAGAGGCTCTGAGAACATTCCTATCTCACTAGATGTGCATTTTTCTACTTAATTTCCACAATAAACTGTCTGAAGACTGTTCATCCCATTGGATAGATCCACAGATGCATTCGCCAATGCTTTTTTGGTTGTATGCAACAGAAACCCAGCCCTAAAAAAGAGAGAGTTGACTGGAAAGCCAGAAGTATATCTAGCTCAGGCTCTAGCAAGGGACCCAAATGTTTGGATAAAGTCAACAACGCTTGGTCTCTGGCTTGGCTTTCCTCCCAAGCTGCATCTCTCTACAAGAACTCCCCCCAGATTCCCAGGCTTACATTACCCACATACTTAGCAACCTCCATGGACAAAGGAGCTGCTGCTTCTGAGAAAGAGACGGTCCAACAAAAGCCCCAGGATTCTGTCTCTTGCTGTAACCTGAGTCAATCCTCATCCTAGAACCAACCACATTAACCCGGGGCTTGAACACAAAAATTCAGAAAATTCCTTCTTTTCTCGAGCTCCATACCCCATAGCAGACTCAGCCTATGGCCAGTCCTGGTCCCTGATGGCTGTCTAGGGGTGAAAGCCCTTTGCTAGCCCAAAGGCTGGTCTGGGGAGACCAGTGAGTGTTTAGAGGAACTGGCAAGCCTGTGGCTTCCGGTCCCTTGTCAAGAAATCAAAACCACCTTAAATGAATAATGCATGTAACATCCTCATCAGAATACCTGGCACCTGGGAGGAGTTCTCAGCAATGACAGCTATTACAGGTATACAAGTATGACCCTACACCTTATGTTTTCACCCTGTTGCCCCACGCCCAGAAGAGAGAAATGTTGGAATAAACACTCCCAGTTCCTCTCCCCACCCTTCACGTGTGGCTCCAGCCAGAGGAACAGTGAGTTCTCTGCCCGGGGACATCATGGAGAACCAAGCAAACCCAGGGGGTCACATCTGCCAGGAGCCGGCTCCCTGAGTGGACGTGGACATGTTTGGCTCGTTCTCACATGGACCTGCCTGGCTTCATCTGGAGTTTGCCGCCCTCCTCCCCTGCCCACCCCCATCCTCTAGGGAGGGGGGCCTCTCTTGAGGGGGCCAGTCACTGAGCATGTAAGTTCAGATTGGAGAGCCGTTATCCAACTTTACGAGGGAGCCCTAGGTTTCAGGTGACTCTTTGATCCTACTTAGCTCTTCAGTAGGTTAGAACCAAGAGGGGAGAAAGTGTGATTAATGCCTCCCCCATGTTAAGCACAAAATAGCAACTATTATTATTATTATTGTTACCTAGGCCATCTCCCCAAACCCCGAAACAGTAAGGGAGCCAGGCCCAGCCATCGCTGTGGCCTCTGCTTTTCCTCCCAAGAAGAATCATCAGCCCTGAACGTCCCTCTCCTGGGAACTGAGTCTTGTCCTCAGCAGAAAAACACAAAAGTAATTGGAAAGCCCTGTTTCTGGCCTACAGAAGCCCTCCAGTTCCTTGGGGCTCGGGCACCAAATCATATACAAGCCCTTATACCTGCCCAGGGAAGAAAGAAAGCAATTGAAACCCAGCATTTAAAGGCAGTCTCAGATCTATCCCTGCTCTCGACAGCCTACAAAATGTTGGAGAATAGACCCTGCCTTTCTCTGGACGATAAAACAGGATCCACTATCCAGGAATTGGCCCTGAGAAAGTTCATCACTCATCCTCATGCGACCTTCCTGAGAACCCAGAACTGCCAGCCAAAACTCTTTGTTTTAACAGTTTTATCCTTCCACTCACTTGTGAAGTGAGTATTGTCTTTCCAGCATCCCAAGATGCTTTGTTTTTGTGCATTTTAATGGAGAAAACTCTCACCTGCCAGCTTTGTTTACCCAGTGCCCATCCTTCTCTACTGGAACCCCATCCTAATATGCTCCCAGAAAGGAATTTTAGGACGAAATAGTCTGGCTTGTTCCCATTCAGAAAGCTTCCCTGTTGTTTGGACATTAATGAACTAAAATCCAAGTCCTCGGCCAATTTCCTCACCCCCTAACCTGACTTTGGAAGTTTGCTGGTTCCATGTTGAGCTGGTTACCAACAACAGGCAATCAGTCATCACGCCTTGTCTGTGGGCGGGGAGCCCAACCGCCCTGCAAGGCCAGACAGGATTGTATCACACACGGCTATCAGTCCAGAGAACCCTGCGCAGCCCCGGGAGCCGATAACCCCATCCCTGCACTGGCCATGGAAGCTCATGTTATTGTTGACAATTAACCTAATCCAAGAAACCCACATAAATCAATCACTACAGCCAAAAAAAAATAAATAAAGTTCTTGCTCTCCCATAGTAAATGTGTGGACAAGGTGACAAGGTCAGTGGCCTGGGTTTACAATGTTGCCAGTAGAATCGGAGACATTTCTGAGAATATATAATTTCCAGAGACCCATGCTGGGTGATCGGCATTCCATTGGCCCTCAGACCTGTTTCCTTAGCTCGGTATCTGATGCCTCCTTTGGGTTCCTTCTCGATGCCTCCCTTCAGCACTGTCAGTCCCAAAGCTTCCCTCCGGTTGCCCATTGGACCTGCGGTCCCTCCCCTCCCCTCCCCACGGGGTACCAGCCCAGACAGTCCTTGATGCAAGCACTTTCTTGGACCCCTCAGTCTGCTCCAGGGGATCCCACCACCCCAAATGTTCCCCAGCAGGACCTGTGTTTAAGTTTCCTAGGGCTGCATGGCTGGGTGACTTGAACAACAGAAATGTATTGTCTCCCAGTTCTGGGCAGGGTTGATTACTTCTAAGGTTGTTCCTGGCCTCTCCCCTTGGCTTGTAGATGGCCGTCTTCTCCCTGTCTTCGCAATCTCTTCCCTCTGTGAGTGTCTCTGTGTCCAAATGTCCCCTTCTTATAAGGACACAGTCGTATTGGATTAGGGCTCACCTAACGACCTCACTTGAACTTGGTTACCTCTGGAAAGACTGTTTCCAAATGAGGTCACGTTCTGACTTATAGGAGGTTAGGACTTTGACATATGAATTCGGAGGGGACATAATTCAACCCACAAGAGGGCCCTTATCCTAAGAAGGTAACTGGCCCCGTTCCTCTTCTGCACCTCACTGAGGACAGGGACTGTGTCCAGTGCCTGCCATCGGGTGGGCACTGAATTCACACGCCTCTCCCCACACCTCCTTCATGTTGTACTGTCCCTTGCTAGCGACAGCACAGCCCGATGGCCACAGGGATTCCTGAGCTGCCCAGAACTCGTGGCGGGGGGAGGGGCGCCCGGAGCCAGCCCGCTGTCGGCAGCGCTGCCTGAATGACCTGGACACGTCCTCGCCATCGACTCCAGCCTCGAGGGAGCAGCCACTGCTGGGGACGCAGGTCCCTCCCTGGCAGAGCCTGCATCGAGCTCGTTCTCTGGCTCCATTTCTTAATCTCACCGGTGGTTCCAGGAAGCCAGCCCCGCACGCTAATGGGCCCCTGTCATTAGAGGCTTGGCAAACGCTCCCACGCCAGGGCTCCCCAAAGCCCCAGAGAGCTGGCCAAGGGCTGAGAGGCACCAAAGCCATTTTCAAAAGCAAAAGGGCAACAGGATCATAGTCTGACATTTTTTTTAAACCTGCATTTATTTATTAAATAATGTATGTTAATGCAACATATGTTATATTATGCAATAATTATGGGAACGCCCCGCCCTGCCATCCCAGGTCTCACGTGGTCTCGTGGGGCTGCTTGGCAGGGGTCCTGCAGCCCCTCCAGCAGAGCCTTCTCCTTGGGTCCGTGAGGGGTTGCGAACGTGGGAGCTCAGCCCCACCCCATCCCCTTTGCCCCCCACATGCCACCCACGCCCCCCCTCCCGTCACCTACTGGGCTGCCTGCCTCTCCCTGTACCTCCCTTCTCACACCAGACCACTCACACCCCACCATCTTCCACAGACCCTCCTCGGACCCGCAAGACCTCCCTGACCGGATCGGCCTAAAGTCACCTCCAGACTTGTAAAAGTCACCTCATCCCGTTGTCATTCTGGCCCTAATTGACATAGGAGGGGCAGTTGCACCTCAGCTGTTTCCCAGGTCTGTCTCTAAGCAGACCCTGGAGTTACAGAGCCCTGCCCTCTGTAAGCCAGTTTGGACCGGTGTAATTGTTATCAATGTATCCTTATTTATACTGACATTGTATTCCAGGGCTCCAGGGCGGTGCTAGGCACTGAGTCAGAATCCTTCCAACTTCAGGTGACTAAAACCTGAACTTCAAGTCAGCTCCATGTTTGTTTGGGGGCGGTTATGTGGGATGGGGGGTAATTAACTGCAAAGGCACGTGATGGAACTTTCTGGGGTGATAGAAAGGTTCTAATTCTAGACTGAAGTGGTGGTTATGTGGATGGATACATTTTTTATGCCCACCAAACCGCACAATTAAAATCTGCCTTTTGTTGTATGTAAATTATCCTTCAATAAGGCTGATTTAAGAAAAAAACTAATGTCATCATAACAACACAGAGAACCAGGTTTCCTTCATGCTCTGACAACTTTGACGCTCTAGCCCCTTCCTCTGGAGAGATCTGTCCTAACAGTCAATTCTTGTGACAGCTCACCTTAGGGGTGACAGCTTGTCATTCAGCAAAATAAAACAACAAAACTTTTCCTTTGGGATGTTTTCCTCAAACTGACTGGAAGACTATGGGTGATTGGTGCTAATATATGGCTTCCATAATTTCATCTTCACCTACTGGAGGTAGGTACATTTTTTTTCCTTTACCTAATGTAAAAAGTTAGCTTTCATTACATTAATTTAGCTATACAATGAGAACCACATGCTGTGACTGCAACAACTGTCTGTCTGCCTGTCTTGAGCTGTAAGTCCCTGGCTACAAGGATGAGAATACCTGAGCAGAAGCTCTCATTTTATCTGAGGGTGGTTCTAATAGAACAGGTAACAATCAAGCCCAGAGCATCATTTAGCCCATCCATCAGCTTCCATCCAGTTCTTCGAGAGTCAATGAAACAACTGTGATCATCCTACAGGAAGGAAATATAATCTCGGCGAATAATCACTTCATATAATGGTGGAATGTTTCCTTGCTATGATAGGCTTTTGCTAGATCACGAGAGGAATTTTGAGCTGCTCTCTAGAAGAAAAGGATATATGGTATCAAACAAGATGTTTAAAGACTTACTAAATAACGTTAATACTACCAATATGATGCTTGGTCTGAATTTTCTGGAAAAAAGAAAAAAGGCTAAGTCGTGACTAGATACATGTGATCACCAACTGCCAAGTTGAATACGGGAGACTACATTTCCCCGAGGCTTGGAATAAGGATAGTAAAATATTGCTTTTGCAGAGCCCCTTTCTTGGAAGAAGAGCTCATAAAACTTTATCATACATATATTTGCTGTACTAATTTAATCATTTAATCTCCCTCCTGCTTTTCTGAAGGCATCTTTACTACCGTGTGGCAGGGACCGCAGACTAATTGTGTTTACAGAGAATGTCAAACCAGTCTCTGGCAAGGTCTGCTATTCTGAGGGAACTCCACAGTGAAAAATACCACATGATTCTCCCCTTTATCTAAAAACATTCTCAGCGTTTAAGAAAACTGTAACCTGTGTCCCTATGAAGCAATGAGCTTGTTGTGTTGATTAACCTTATCTGTAGTCTTCTCATTCATTCTCTTGGTCACACAGGCTGTGTGGGAGAGTAAATACTGCCCCAGACCTTACCTTTTCACCTCTTCCTAATCTTCCTTCAGGGGTTCCTAGCAACTGTCCTGCCCCGAGAACCCAGGTAAAACAGGGAAGGGTGGAAACTCAGGCAAGGCATGTAGTCTTTCGACCGATCTCCACCCAGAAGAGGGAAGCTGAGAGGCTCTATTTTGGGGTCTTCCTTAAAGAAGTTAAGCTCTTAGGAGTGTGTCTGTCCCTCCCACACATGCCCCTTTGTTCTTCCATTTTGCCCAGAGAAATAAAAAGCCAAACACTCTCATCTTCAAGGAGAGTGCTGGGGGTGGCCAAAGGGGAAGAGACAGTGTAGGCAAGATATCTCACAGGTGAGGGGTGAGGGCTGCTGGCCCTGCCTGGCCCTCCAAACACAGAGGCCGGCTTTGGGGTGCTCACTCCCAACCCAGGCTGATTTCCTCCCAAGAGATGCTTCTCTGTTGGTATTGAGCTTTTATCCTTTGCACAGTTAATGAAAAGACAGAAAAGACAAAATTACCAGCGGTTTCGGGGCCACGAGAGCATTTCCAAAGCCAGTGCTCAAATGTCTCTAGTCATTACGGTCCTGTTCTCTCTCCTGATAAAACTGGTTTCTAACTCTTGATCTAACTGGAATTCCACATCCACGCCTTAACCCCTCTGCTCTTGATGGAAGCCCAGAGGGCTCCATATATGGTTGTTTGAATGAATGAACAAATACTTTTTTACATGCACGGTATTGTTCCATCCTAAGAACCACCTGGTGAGATAGGAAAGTCAGGTATTCCTCCTCTTTTTAACAGATGTGCAAACTGAGGTGCCAAGGGACCCAATGACATCCTAAGGTTCCGTGGAAAATGAGTTATAGGGCGTTAGACCTCACACTGCTCTTTCCACCCCGGAAGGAAAGATGAAAAGCAGCCAGTGACTAACCCACAGACTGTGTCTCGGTTGTGTAAGTTTTTAGCTGAGTCATTTATTAATAAGTAATCAGCCTGCTACCTTATCTTGGTGTGGCTCCCTTCCCCTCCCCCTTCTGTCCTTTCCACACATTCCCAGTGCCCCCAGGACTTCACAGTCCAACAAAAGCACTATTTCTTCCATAGCACCTTCCTGAGACCTAGCCATGGAAGTTGACCTTTCCCCACCCCTCAGGCATCTCCCTAATGCTGGTCGTGCTTTTCTATCCTGCCTTATCTCCTCCACTAGAATGTCAGCTCCATGTCTGGGTCCTCTTAGCAGTATTCATGGCCCCAGCCTTGCCTGTCGGAACACTCCCACCATCCCTGGAAAAAGTCTAGTTAGAGGAGGTTTTTCCATCCATTATCTTGGAGCAAAAGCTAGTTTACCCCAAGGTTGTTCCTTTTCCTAGGGAGAAATGGGGGCCACCAGGAATCAGGTAACGTGGAGAAATGCATGGAGTGTGATCCACCTTGGGTCTTATTATTTCTGGACACAATGTTATTACTTCTTTGGTCCTCTCCTTCCTTCTTCCTGTTCCCTCAGGCACAGGGTAACCATACAGCAATGGGATTGATTTTTTTTTTCATTCATTTAAATGAAAAGGCTTTCCTTTAAAGTACTTTCTTATTCTAATGACATCCTCATTGTTCAAAATGTATTGCTATCTCTCCTGGCATTTCTCTCCTTGCTGTTGAATATTCTTCTGGGTAATTCTCAAGAGTGGCAAGTTTTCATCCCTGAGGCTGGGTTTGGCCACGTCTATTTAGCCAGATAATAATAACAGCTGTGAATGTATGGAACATTCTACAGGTTCAGAGAACTAAGGCATCCTTCATGTTGACAGAGTCAGAATTAAGACTTACAGCTAAGGTGGTAAGTATCGTTTGAGTAGAAACTTTGACATGATAACGAAGAAAAGGGACAGGTTTCTTGGGTGGTTCAAGGGTAGCCCCCAAAGCAAGGCCAAAGGCCAAGTTCTGGACCAACGATGAACAGCGGCAGCCTCACTGGACAGCTATTGCCACCGCTGGAGGGTAGAACGGATTTGGGTGCATTCATTCCCCTGTGCTGCTTCTTAAAAATCACAGCCACTGTGCTAGGGGCTTTCAACAAGCATTCACAGAGCTCCTACACTGTGCTCAGTGCCGCAGTAATAACAACAGGTACAGGGCTCCAATGTCTGGATTTGCGGTCTCGTGGGGGCAAATGTAATAGTGTGACACGAGTAGGAACGGCAGTCTGTAGGACCAAATGGCACAAAGGAAGGAGTTGTCACATCTCTTGGAGCTAATGGGACGGGGGGGGCTGACGACCAGGCATAGGGTGTCAGAAGAAGACTCCACAGGGCTTGCACCAGCCTTCACAACCACCCCTAAGGTGAGCATCAATATTCCCACCGTGTGAGCCAGAGAAGTTGCAAAGTTGGCCACGGCCACTCAGCTTGGAAGTGTGGGAACCAGGGATAGTCTCTCTCATTGCTGGATCTCCATGTAGTGACACTCAAGGAACGTACGAGGATCTGAATCTGGGTCTGTCTGAGGCCCAGCACGATTCTCTTTCCACTAGAGAAATCTGTCTCTGCCTTCCTTTTCTTGAAAGATCGGTTTTAAAAAGAATTTTTATAGGAATTTTTCAACTAAAGCAAAGCATCTAGAATAGTCTCTGGCACAGCAGCCAGGGAGAACTCGGCAGAGGCTCTGCCTGTTAGTCCCTGGGAAGCCTTGGGAAGTCACTTCACCTTCTAGGCTCCTGGTTCCTCAGACAGAAAAAGAGGAGGTTGGGACTTCCCTGGTGGCGCAGTGGATTCTTAAGAATCCACCTGCCAATGCAGGGGACGTGGGTTCGAGGCCTGGTCCGGGAAGATCCCACCAGCCACGGAGCAACTAAGCCTGTGTGCCACAACTACTGAGCCTGTGCTCTTGAGTCCGCGAGCCACAACTACGGAGCCTGCGTGCCACAACTACTGAAGCCCGCACGCCTAGAGCCCGTGCTCTGCAACAAGAGAAGCCACTGCAATGAGAAGCCCACGCACCGCAACGAAGAGTAGCCCCCGCTCGCCGCAACTAGAGAAAGCCCGCGCGCAGCAACGAAGACCCAACGCAGCCAAAAATAAAGAAACAGATTAATTAATTAATTAATTTTTTAAAAAAAGAAAAGAAAAAGAGGAGGTGGCTAAAGTCAGGTGGGGGCACAAGCCCAGGCACTGTCAACACCTGGATGCACCGTAAGTGAGCTGTGGCCTCCAGAAGTGTAAGAAGGTGGCCCCCCCTCAGCTGTGCCCATGTAGGAATGGGGCCTGGAGTTGTCAGCCAGAGCTTCCAGTATTTCCAGAAAGTCTCTCAAACTTTATTTGAAATCTCCAGATTTTTAAATATTGACAACAAACTCCACTTCAAACAAAGAAACAAGGAAACAAACCCAAACAACTACTCAGGTCCAAAAAGACGTGTCTATCGTGGAGACCTGCCTGGCCTTCAGTTTTCCACGTCAGATTACAGGACATGTGAAGTCAGCTCTAGCTCTGGAATTTGGCAATTAAGTGGAGGTTGCTTGTTTCTCCTCCTGGGAAGTGACACATGAAATAAGAAGGATAAAACCTAGGCGCCTTCTGTCTTTGAGGCCACGCCGCTGAAGGCTGTGCCTGAACGCAGGTGACAGACGTTCTCAAGCTGATGGCGTTTCCTCTGACCCTGGCTGCCAGCCTGGAGCCTCACTCCTCCTTTCACGGTTAACGTGGCTTCCCTACCCCCCGCTCCCACCCAGCTGGAGGCTACCATGTCAGCTGGTGACCCCTGTCATCCCCCAGTGCCTTCAGGTATGTAAGCGTGGTGCTTTTCTTTCCAAAACGGACAGAGAAGACGTACTGTCACAAGGCAGATATGTGCCTTAAAGTCGCAGCTCTAGAGAAAGGTAAGGTTCAGGAAATATTTTGTTGACAAAAATGTGTAACTATGAGAAGGGTCATCAGATAGTATCAGCTTTTACAGATTGGGGCTGCTTAGAAGGGAGTCTATAAAACACTCTTCACAGAGACTCAAAGGAGTATTGATTTGTTAGGAGCAGAGGGGGTCAAAATCACATCCCTTACACAACAGCTGCCACTGCTCCCCCACTCTGGACCTTTTTAACAAAGAACAAGACAGGAAAAGGCAGAAAGACAGAGCCGAAGAGAAGGATGAAGAGGAACGCATCGTCTGGTCCCTGAAAAGCTTCCCCGGGGCCGCAGTGCTGAGGAAGGGTGAGTCTCTTCAGGGAAACCAGAACCTGGTTTCGTGTTCTGGCTGCGGCAGCGGACGGCCGCCCCTGGGGACACGTGCTTTGTGTCTGCAGAAAGGCAGTGGGAAAGTTCACGCAGGGTGGCCAGTGGCCCGATGACACTGGCAGACAAAAATTTCTCAGGTTGGGCTTCCCTGGTGGCGCAGTGGTTGAGAGTCCACCTGCCGAGGCAGGGGACACGGGTTCGTGCCCCGGTCCGGGAAGATCCCACATGCCGCGGAGCGGCTGGGCCCGTGAGCCATGGCCGCTGAGCCTGCAGGTCCGGAGCCTGTTGCTCTGCAACGGGAGGGGCTGCAATAGTGAGAGGCCCGCGTACCGCAAAAAAAATATATATATATATATATTTCTCAGGTTGAATCACCTGTTCCTGCAAGTGCATGAAATGCCCACAAGACACCAGACACTTTCATACTCCAGAAGGAGCGTGATGAAACCGGCCTCCAGGACAATGATGGTACGCTCCGCATGACCGGAATATGCATACTTGCTGATGCTTTTTGGTCTGGAAGGACAGGCACGTCGAAGGGAGAAAAGGGTCACTCTTGTGCTGTTGCAAAAGGTGACTCAGTATTAATGTCCACCATGTGGGCCTGGGAGAGGTCCCTGGCCGGAAGAGGGAGGGGAAGGCTTCTTTAGGAGGGAAGCGGGATTCATAAATCAGAGGAAGACCACTTTCCTGGCTGCTGCACCCAGGAAGATGTCAGAACGAGGAGTTAAACAAAGAAAGCTCAGGATTAGCAACAGAGCAGACACGAGATCCATGGCGCCTTCATTCCTGCTCCTTACTAGAAGGGAGGAGACCTTATTCTCCACACTTCCTCCTTTCCAGGGCCAGCCAGTTGATAACTAGGTCCAATTTACCCAGAAAGGATCAAAGTATTAGCCCCTTTACCCGAAGTGGGAGCCTCCGAGAGGCTGGTGTGGAGAGCACTACAGTGTGCCCTACTTGCCTCCCCAGTTGGAAGTGACAGTCCCAGCCCTGGGCCGAGTCACTGGGAAGTAGAAGAGGAAAAGCTCGCTCCACCTGGGACGGGGTGTGGGTGGCAGGTGTAGGGAGGCCAAGAAAAATGGGCCATGTTGACTGCGTTTCAGTGATGTGAGCCTGTCCTGGAGAGCTGGCCTTGCAGATACAGGCCCCAACTAATCCCATCACACGGCCCT
This sequence comes from Pseudorca crassidens, assembly GCF_039906515.1. Classification (NCBI taxonomy): domain Eukaryota; kingdom Metazoa; phylum Chordata; class Mammalia; order Artiodactyla; family Delphinidae; genus Pseudorca; species Pseudorca crassidens. The sequence continues at coordinate 17,691,356 of NC_090307.1, forward strand.
GAGGACTGGGAGATGAGACCAGAGAGTTCACTCCAATACTGCTCCGCCACATGGAAACATGAGGAAGCGGGAGATAAAGGTTCCCCCATCTCTCACATGCACATTACAGAGCAGAGCTGGGCCCTCCAACGGGTCAAAGCCAATGTGAGAGAACCAAGCTATACAGTTAGACACCAGTTAAAATAGAACGGGGTCAGCAGACCAGTCATCCATGCCGCCTACCGATGAGTGAAGTCAACCGACAGGGTGACACGGCCGAGCAGGGGAGCCGTGAGAATTGGGGTCTCAGGAGCTAGAAAAGAACCAAGGAGAGGAAGGCTGCAAAAGATGGGCAGAAGGGGTTGCTATGGGAACACAAAGAATCTTCAGCCCCGGCAGACTCTTCTTTTGAAAGCCCATAGCTTGACCCCTTAGAACTGCCTTGGTGGTTCTTTTTCCAAAAGATTCAGTCTCCAAGCCAGGCAACTGGACATGGGCCAGATACACATATGGGGAGCCCAGAATGGAAGGCCAGCCTGAGGCGGCCAATGGCCCAGAGTCTGTAAGCATAGAAGAACACAGGCAACAAGGAGAGAGGTGGGAAGGTGTACCGGGATCACAGACTCTGTGAAGAATGGGGCAGGGTCAGGTGAGAAGCTCTAAAGGTGAGAAAAGCCGAGCTCCAGGTAGGGCTAAAGGGGAAAATTCTGACCGACTTCGCACACACTGAACTTCCAAGAATTTCCAAGTATGCGCTAAGAGATAGACTAGACACCAAGTAAGGTCTTCGGGGCCTGATTTGGACAAGATCTGACCAAGATGGCAGCCATCCTGCCTACAGCCTGCAAGTGCTGAGTGCCAGGGGCGCGTTCTGCCTCTGATGGCCTTGAGGCAGAAGGAGACCTCAATTTAAGGTGCCACAGAGCTGCTTCCCCGTTCTAGAATTTTGTGAGTGTGGAGATTCACCTTAGTCTGAAGTTTTAGGAAAACTGGGACATGTCCATGATGACAAATGGGCTCAAGCCTGGATAAGATTCCAGTGAAAGGTGGGACTTTTCCTGAGTGAAGTAAAAAGCTTCCACACAACAGCAAATCCTATTCATTCACGTTTCTCAACTTCATACAATCTCATTCAGTCAAATCTTGCTAAGACCTTGTCTCTTTGTCTGTGTACACACTTCCCACCCCTCCGCTAATAATCCCTTAAGGCTCAAGACTGAACTTGAACAAAAATATTTATAAAATAAAGCTATAAGCAAAGGTCATTATTTAAGGTTATGTTGACACTTCCGTTACCAACCAACAATAGTCTTTCATTAACCAAGATCTCCTTGTTTGGTCACTAGAGATTGATGCCTATCAGTGAAAGACTGAGGGCCTCTGGTCCGTGGACTTGCTCCAGGTTGCTCAGATCGTGATGGGCACCCACAGTCGGGTCAGAGTTTTCTGAGCAACCCAACTCTCGGGAAAGCTCAGGGCTTACTTCAGGTAATAAATGATTATCTATCACAAAAACACCACAAACTGAACCCTAAGAAAAGATTTCGCCAATGGCCCTGCTGGCTTATAAGGATTAGTCTAATCTTCCCCACCAGCAATTGTCTCTCCTCTCTCTACCTGGGGCTCCGTGGTTGGCTCACCCTTCTGAGGAAACACTGGCCGCAGGAAGGAAGGACTGTTTGGAAATTGGACATAGTGAAGACATGTTTATCCTACAAAGGGTCCCCCGTGGAAAAAAAAAATGGGAAATGGGGCTTTACCCTTCTTTGGAGCCCCAAAACCTCCTCCTGGACTCATCCACTCAACAATGGAATGAGGCCGTACAAGAGAATAGGACTTCCCAATGTCACCCAGCGGAGACAAGAGTCCAGATTGGACTCTCAGCTCTTCGGGGCGTGAACACGTACCGCGTGTTCCTGCAGAAGAGAAGCTGGCAATGAAGTGTGCCAGCCCTTAGGAAGTAATAGAACCTAAAACCAACTCCTCACCTAGCTCAGCAAAGAGGAGTCTGGGAGTGCAGGGGAAATCTACACTGACTCTCAGGATGGTAAATACTTTACAAAGATGGATGGGTTCAAGGACATTTCTCCCTCAGCCTTGAATGACCCAGTGACCCATTCTACAAACGAAGAAACTAAGTTTCAAAGAAGTTAAAAGACTTGCCCAAGGTCACCAGTTGATTATCCGCAATAAAACACCCCCAGGCCAATGCTCCCTGCTGCACTGTTTCCCCACATCCAATTGGTTCATTTAATAGCACGAACTTCTGCTTCTTGCCATCTTTAGAAAAGATGTATGTGGAGTTTTTCTTTTAATTCCGCTTCTAAGAAGTTATCCTGCTGATACACGCTCACATCTGTGAAACGTGTGTATAAGATTATACACTGCAGCATTTTTGAATGATTGGAAACAACCTCTAAGTCTCCATCAATAGGGGGTTATTCATATAAATTATGGTATATCCATGTGGTGAAATACCATGAAGTTATTTAAAAGAATGAGGCCGCCCTACTGAAGCATATGCACTGATGCGAAATGACCTGTAAGATACAACGTTAAGTGAAAACGCAAGGTACGCAACAGTACATTTTATAAAATGCTGTGCGTGTGTTTGCCTGCATAGAATAAGTTGAGAGAATGTCTATGAAACTGGAAACAGTGGTTGCCTCCTGGGTGCTGATGTCTGGCACATAGTAGGTATTCAATGAATTTCTGTTATTGGAGGGACAAAGTGCACCCTGGTCAATATTTGCTCTTTACAGAGCATGAAATAGAAGTTTACGTATCCAATTATTCTTATTCCCCCCAAAGTTGACACCAGGGTCAGAGCCGGGATTCCTAGCTTTATAGAGCAGTTATCCATCTGTAGCAAACATCTCCGTGGCATGATCCATCCAAGTGTCTTTCAGCAAAGCATAGACTGAAGTCCAGCCTGATCACTTACTTCATAGTGTCAGAAAGAGAAACTCATCAGACACTTAGTGTCCCACAGGAATACTTTAAAGTGTTTCCTAGACAAGTCTACTGGGAAGTGACAATCTCTTCAGTAAAAAAGAAATGCAAAAGTGGCCCAGACAAAAACTCCAGTAAAACGACACACTCCTTCCTCAAAATCATAGGAAAGAACCAACATCGGAAATGGCTTCTTTTCTTTGTTAATTTCTAAATTTTTATCAAAGAAATATAGTCCCTCATGCTGGCAAGATCACTCCCTTCTGCCGCCACACCTGGACAAACCATCCTCCTGGACCACCCATCCCCATCAAAGTTTAGCCTCTCAGACTCCAGTTCCTAAGGGTTCCTCATCTCCCTTCTCCAAGATGACAACTAGGTGAGAACTGAATAAACTAAACGTATTAGTGGTAGATACATAGTAGTAACCCTATGGAATATATTTTCCAAGAGTTGAATCCTTTATTAGTAGCAGACTAACAGTAAAGACCCTAAACCTAAATAAATAACAGCTAGTATCTATATGGTACTTACCAGGTTCCAGACACCCGTCTGAGCACCTTACCGTGCTAACTTATTTAATCTTCCTAACGATCCAAGGAGGCCAGTATTATGAGTGTCCCACTGTACAGATGAGGAAACTGAGGTTACTTATCTTTCCCCTGGTCCACATTTAATAAGTGATGGAGCCAGAATTTGAATCCAGAGAGTCCGACTCTAGAATCGTGCTCTTAACTACAAGGCAGGAGGCCAGAGGGAGGATTTAAGGCCCTGAGACAAGCCAATAAAAAGATGGTTTAAAATCCTGGGAGCACAGCAATCAGAGCTGCTGTGGATTCCCTTCTGTTCCAAACACACAGAGGTCCTGGACAAAATAACAAAAATACGTTTTAAATTTTGATCCAAGTTGCAAAGAAGGAAAGAAAACTCCCCTGGTGCAAGAGGCAAAAATGGACCATAAAATGGAACCGACGAGGGCTGGAGAGCCCGGCGGATATATGCCCTGGACACAGGTCCCTGTGGCACGCACGTTGGGGGACACAGTTCGCATCACACAGGGAGCAGCCTTGAGACCTGCCTCTAAGCAGGCGCTTGGAAGAACTGCCTCCTCTATGAGAAAAGACTGGGGGAAAATCTCTCCTAATGGCTCCGAGAAATGACAAAGTGGTGTCATCTGCCTGGGGCTCCAGAGGGAAAAATGTCTCCCTTGTGAAACTGAAATCCCAAGACTGAGGTTCCCACAGAGGGGAGTCTGAATGTAAACTTCCCTCGGGGTGCTGGACCCCCAAGCTGTGGAATTCATAGGAAACCATTCACAGATTGCAGAAGCAAACGGCAGGACCCCTTTCTTTGCCCTTCCATGACCCAGGGCAATGGGACTCCTGTAGAAAAAAACTAACCACCACTGAAAAGGAGTCAAAGCTTAAGGCAATATAGCACAGGACCCACCCCAGGAGGTCAGCCGACAGCACCCGGGATGCACCTTCCCTGCCTTATTTTTCTTCAGCGTACTCATAGGTGTTGGCGTTTTTTAATCTTCTTGTTTTTAAATTGAAGTATAGTTGCTGTACAATACTATATAAGTTACTATATAGGTATACAATATGGTGAGCCACAACTTTTAAAGTTTATACTCTATCTATAGTTACTGTGAAATAGTGGCTATATTCCCCATGTTGTACAATACATCCTTGTAGCTTATTTTATACTTAATAGTTCGTACCTCCTATCTCCCTACCCCTATATTGCCCCTCCCCTCTTCCCTCTCCCCACTGGTAGCCACTAGTTTGTTCTCTATATCTGTGAGTCTGCTTCTTTTTTGTTATATTCACTAATTTGTTGTGTTTTTTAGATTCCACATGTAAGTGATATCATACAATATTTGTCTTTCTCTGACTTATTTCACTTAGCATAATGCCCTCCACGTCCATCCATGTTGCTGCACGTAGCCCCAGCTCTCACACAACCCCAGTCCTTCTCTCTCTCTTTACTTTGCATGATTTCTTCAGAGCACCGATGGGAAACTAAGTTATTTATTTTGCGCTTATTTGTCTATTGTAATGGCAACATTTCATTCTTTTTTATGGCTGAGTAGTATTCCACTGTCACGTGTGTTGGTTTTTAATTTGCCTCCCTCCCTAGAATTTAAACTCGAGTGTTGAGATTTTTTTTTCGTTACTCCATCCTCAGTACTTAGAACAGTGGCTAGTGCATACTAGACATTCAGTAAGTAGCTATCTCTCTATTTATTTATTACATTGTTAAAAGCAGTAATACATTTGCTTATGGCCATGTACATAGATGATATATAAAGCTAGGTAGGGAAGAACTCCAGTAATATCAGGAGACAGGTTCCCTCTGGAAAGAGAAAAGGCGAAGGATGGGGACAGGTTGATGATTCTACTGTGCAGCTCCATCTAAAACAGGCTATTTCTTTAAAAAATGATCTGAAGCTTTAAGGCAAAATATTAACATCTTTTACATCTGGGCAGTGGACACATGAGAATCTTGCAGTATTCTCTGTGTTTTTCTGTGTGTTTGGAGTATTTCCTGATTTCAAATAAAAATAAGTAACAGAAGGTATTTGGGGAATGAAGGGATGAGTTTGCGTTCTCCAAGCACCCCATGGAGGCTGGGGGCTGCCCTCATCCCACATCTGAATTCGGACCACAGCCCTGATGAAGTCCAAGGGCCCCAAGGGCAGGAGGTGCCCGGTTTACTTTCAGAACTTTTGGTGGCCGAGTTTGGCAGTAGAGGGAACCAGTCTCCGAAAAGTGACTTTCCCAGCTAAATCCCTCTGGGATGAAGCCTGGGTGAGCGTGGGACTGGGAAGGAAGGAGGTCATTTCCACTCCCTCTTCGGGATTTATAAAAATGACCACTCACAGACCTCTCTGCCAACATGCAGGGATTCACTTAAAGACACCAGCTACCAATGCATCTTGCAAGGTTAGGGATTTCTGCTGGGGTCTGAGAGGGAGCTGCCCGCCGCACGGAGTGGAGCCGGGATCTGGACCCCTCGTCCCATTTTAGATTTACAGAAAAACTGAGCAATAATGAAGATCTCCCATATATCTGCACCACCACCTCCTCTGCCTCAACTTGTTGCCCCGTTAGTGACATACTGCATTAGGGTGGGACATTTGTTACAATTGATGAGCCAATATTGATACATTATTATTATTATTATTGACTAAAACCCATAGTTTACATTAAGGATCACTCTTTGTGTTGTAAAGAAAACACAACACATGGGTTTTGACAAATGTCTAAGTGACAAGTATCACCGTTACTATATCACACAGAATAGTTTCACTGCCCTAAAAATCCCCTGTGCTCACCTATTCACCCCTTTCTGCCTCTCCCCCCATCTAACACCTGACAACTGCTGATCTTTCAATGTCCTCGGGGTTTTGCTTCTTCCATAGTGTTACATGACTGAAATCATACAGTATGTAGCTTTTTCAGATTCTTTCACTAAGTGCTTTCTTTCACTTAGTGACATATATTTAAGGTTCCTCCATGTCTTTTTATGGTTTGATAGCTCATTGCATTTTAACACTGAATAATATTCCATTGTCTAGATGGACCCGAGTTTCTTTTTAGCCATTCACCCATTGAAGGACATCTTGGCTGTGAGATTAATTTTAATAATATATTTTATTTAACTCAGTATAGCCAAAACATTAATTCAGCATGTCATTGATATTCTAAAATGATTAATGAGACATTTTGTATTCTTTTTTCATACCAAATCTTCAAAATTCAGTGTACGTTTTATATTTATAGCACAGCTCAATCTGGCTAGCACCATCTTTCAAGTATTCAACAGTCACAGGTGGCTGGTGGCTACTGTATTGGACAACACAGATCTCAAAAATGAGAAAATAGAGCCCCAACCTTGGAAACCTTATAATTTCACTAGAAGAGATCGAACATCCCCTCTTTTCACCCTCAGTGGCTTGAGAATCGTACACATCCCTTTCACACGGACACAAATATGTTCAAAATTTTGCTAATTTATTGCCTGAACTTTATTTCACCTTTTTCCATGGAAAAAAAATTTTATAATTGTTTTATTATAGGCATCGGGTCCCCCTCATCCCCCCAAATCTGAACCATAATATGTCTAAAGTAGCTATTTAAATTACACAGGAACTATCCAGGAAGTGCAAATAATACCTCCCCTCCCACTGGAAGCTGCCACATTCCTCTTATAGATTTTTAATGTGAAAATTTGTTTTATTCAACAGGTACTAACTGAATACCCAGGGAAGCAGTTTCCTTTCTTTTGCTATTAATTTTTATTGGAGTAGAGTTGATTTACAATGTTGTGGTAGTTTCTGCTATACAGCAAATTGAATCAGTTATACACATACATGTATCCACTCTTTTTTAGATTCTTTTCCCATATAGGCCATTACAGAGTATTGAGTAGAGTTCCCTGTGCTATACAGTAGGTCCTTATTAGTTACCAATTTTATATACAGTAGTGTGTATGTGTCAATCCCAATCTTCCAATGTATCCCTCCTGCCCCCGACCTTTCCCCCCTGGCAACCATAAGCTTTGTTTTCTATCTATGACTATTTCTGTTTTGTAAATAGGTTCATTTGTACCATTGTTTTTTGAGTCCACATATACACGATATCATATGATGTTTGTCTTTCTCTGTCTGACTTACTTTGCTCAGTATGACAGACTCTAGGCAGGGAAGCAGTTTTCAAAGTGTGGTCTGGGTCTCCCGGGAGTCCCTGAGATGCTTTCAGGGGTCCATAGGGGCAAAATTAGTTTTTCATGTTAATGCTAGAGTTTATTTGCCTTTCTCCTTCTCATTGTCTTTTGAGTGTACAGTGGAGTTTTTCAGAGACTACGTGTTGAGGGTTGCCACAAGACCAAATATGGAATCTCGCTAGTTACTACTGGGCAACATACTGAAGAGATATGCAAAAATATAAATCAACGCCAATACATATTTTAAATCTCTCTCAGTTTTAATTCCTAATGTATTAAATATGTCAGATATAATTTGCATAAACAAAGCTCTTTGGCGTCCTCAGTAACTTTGAAGAATGTAAAATAGTTCTGAGACCCAAAAGTTTGAGAATCACTACTCTAGTGTGTTCCAAGCTCTGTGCTAAGCTCTGAGGAAACCAAGATAAATGAGCTTGTAAGTCAGTGAGGCAAGCTACCCGAGACACCCACCTCCTATGTCTCTCTCCCCATCTTGCCATGACTTCGTATGGAGATCATCTCATTTAGGAAATATCAATGAAGGTGTCCTTCCCGCAAACCTGATCATTGAGAGACCAGGTAATTTCGTATACACAACGAGATATTTTATTTGAGTCAAAAGGAACACATAATTCATGATTATGACATCACAATCATACTGTGACAGTCATGGGCAAACCAGGACATGTAATTACCCTAGAGAAAAGTTCTGTCTTCTTGAAAATAATGAGATACAGGTTGGGAAAATCCCCATGGGAGGAAGAAATTTGGCTGCTGTGTGTATGTGGGTGATGATTCTGAGCACATCTGGAGTGGGAGGGAGGCTATAGGGATGGGCAGCTGGGAGGGGGCCCTGAGAGAGGAGTGCCAAACAGAGAACTTGAGGAGAGGCAAGATAGAAGTAGGACATCCCCTTAGCTGGGCTTCACATCCTGGGGGGCAGGCTCGCCTAAGTCCCGGTATAGCCATGCCCTTTCCAGGTGATTGTCATTTACTACAAACTGAAATAAGAACAAACAAAGATGCCTCTGGGTTGTGGGAGGATAGTGGATAGAGGGGGTTCATTCTAGAAGATTTTTTTGTAGGTATCAGGACAACAGAAAAGGACTCTGTTTATGTGGACTTGATGCCCTCATCACCCTCCAAGAGGAGGAGGGTTACTCTACCCCCATTGAGTATGGCCATCATTTTATTTCATTTATTTGCAAGTTTCTAAGTGAATTTCTAAGATGCCTGATGAGTGGCGTTTTAGAAATGTCATATATTTTTATTATCTTAAAATGAGCAAGGGGAAGTAGGTGTTGGGAGGAGAAGCAAGAAACACCATTTGCAGATTTGTCCTGAAAAGTTGATGGCTTTTGACAAAGGATACAGATGGTATCACATCCCATAAGCTGAGTCTCATCAGATCAGCATCAGCATCATGGCCACCAGGCAGCGAAATGAGCTCAAAGCTCAGCTGCATGCCGCTGACTGAATGCACTGACCCGGCCCCAGAGGTGTAATGCCTCCAGGAGCCCAGGGAGGTTGCACGTCCCATCCTAAATCCCGGCCAGCTCTGAACTGTGGGTCAGGAGACCTGGGATCCAGGACCAGCTTAGTCACTGGCTAGCTGTGGGCTTTGCCTCTTATTTCTATGTTTTGCATCAGACAGCTGGAGGTAATAAAGTCTTCCTAGGCTGTTGTGAGGATCACAGGTGAGTTAGTCCAGGGGCTTGGAAGCAATCAATAGCGTACGGCAGCTCTGTGTGTATGATATGCAAAATCAACCCTACGGCAGAGATTTTCTAAAAGCCCGCAAAAGTCTTACTTGAATGAAATAATGATTTGGTCACCACTTAGAAAATGACCACCATTCTTTTAACTGCTGAACGGGATAAAAAAAGAGAGAGAGAGAGAGAGAGAGGGAGAGAGAGGGAGAGAGAGAGAGAGAGCGGAGGAAGGGCAGGCAAGAGGAAGACAGTGAAGATAAAATTAGACAGACAAGATTGGTTCCCTTAACTCGGAATTCAATCCTGTCATCTCCTTGACAACTGGCCCTGCCGGGGGACAGGGTGCAGAGGTCAGGTCCCAGGGGGTCACCTGCCTCAGCAGAAATCCAGGCCTGGGGCCTGCATGGTCGGCAAACTGGAAAACCTGAAGTGGGAAGTTCCTGGCCAGCCTGCCTGCGCCTGCCCGTGATCGTGGGAGAAGGGACAGCAAATGCACTGGGTGCTGCCTCGGGGTCGGGGTGGGGGGTGGCGTGGGATGCGGGGAGCCTCCACAGGGGAGCCAGACCCAGAGAAGGTCCCAGCAGTGTAGGGACAGACCCCGGCTAGGAATAACCAGGAAGTCCTGTCCTGGGCTCGGAGTCTAGAGAAGCTTCCAGAGCATCCCGGCACCCCCCACCCCCCACTCTTTCCCAACCATCAGAGAAACAATGCTACACGGCCTCTGCAGCGCCTGTGTGACCAGCTGCAGCTTTGATGACCTCCCCACGCTGGGCCTGACTCAAATTCCCGATTCAGACGAGATCTCAGGTGCGCAGGGCCGGCCGCATCGTCAGCGTCCGGGCCAGGTGCCTTCCACCCTCCTGAGCAGTGTTCATGTTCAGGTCACGGATTCATAAGAAACCACAGGCTTGGGCAGATTTGACATCAGTACTGATCATTCTAAGGCAGAATGAACGAACGAGCAAACGTCTTCCAAAAGGCTCATCTTACTGTCCTCTCAGCCCCAACTCTTTGTCTACCTTACCTCCTTACCTGCTGGAGCCTTCCTCTGGCTTCTGCTCCCATGAACTCCCCTCCTCCATTTAAAGACACATGTCTCCCTGCAGATTGGGGGTATTTACTCTGCAGTGGATCCTAAACCTGGCCTCAAGTCAGAATTGATTAGGGACACTTCCTAAAACCCAAATCCCCAGGTTCCAGCCCAAAACACGGGTCAAAGTTTCAGACATGGGGTCTGGGTAGCTGGATGGTTTTAAGTTTTCCCAGTGATTCTGATGCAGTAGGTTTGGAAAACAGTGTTAGGAACCACTAGATCAACGGGTAATCATCACTCTTCTTTCTGCAGCATCTAATGTTTATTTTTTCTAAACAAATCATTCAGACGATGCTTATGTTATAGAGTAGGCTTCAAAATTGGCCTGCACTTTTAAGGCAAAAAACTCAAAGAAACTTCACACTTGCTATGCTGTCTGACTCAGTCTGCACAGCCACCCAGAATGTACAGGCTCACTCCCCTCTGCCATTAGAGGGCTTTTTGGGAAAATGTGAAAAGGGTGGATCTGATATGTTACCTCTCCCATGAATACCTGCCTTTGAAGGGGACCTCAGGGAGTAGAGCACATAAGCTGCTCTGGAATGAAATTAGACATAAATAAATAAAAATGATAGTGGGACTATAGACATGGTAGATCAGGCAACACTTGGGAGCGGCAGGAATTCGCCGCCCTTCCACTCACGCCAGGCAGCAAAGAATAATGAAACAGCAGCTCCCATTTAGGAAGCACCTGCTAAGTGGATACAGCATCTGTGCAGGCTCAGCGCTGTCGTCCCCATCTTATCAATGATGCTCAGAGCTGTTAAGCCTCTAACCGCCCGCCTAGCAGCTTCGCATCCAAGTTGCCAGGGCCCTGTTCTCCCTTCCTGTGACGGGGCCCCTCTGTAGGAAGCGAGCAGCAGCTGTAGGCAGAAGACTCACCCTGAAAAAGCAATGACAAGACAAAGGAGCCTCTGTCCCCAAGAGCCTCCCAGGTGAGAAATGGCCCTTTTGAGCCAGGAACTCCAGGGCAACTCAGGAAGGTCGGGCGCCTGAAAGCCCATAGGAAGCTAATCCCCACCAAGGGCGGGGTCTGGGCTGGCATCCTTAAGTGAATTCTCCTGCTCTTGTGGCTTCCCAGTAACCTGCCCACTGTCATCGCTCGCTCCAGTTTGCTCAGGTCCGTAGATAGACCATGATTAGGTTTCCGGACAGTCATAATGTTATACCTGGATCGTACGTGGGTTAATCGCCTGAAGCTGGGCTAATGTCCTTCCTCTGCGACAGGCCTCACCCCCGCTGAAGGCTGGACCCCTCTTTCTGAGGGACTTGACCTGTGTGAGTTGTGAGGGGCAGTGGGGTTCCTGTCAGGCACCTGGTGCACGGCACCGGAGGGAACAAAGGGTGATAATGGGACGAGGAGCCCAGCGATTGCCCCTCTCTAATAAAACCACCTGGACAGCTAGCTTTTTGGAAAAATAAATGCAGGGAGACTAAAGAGAGTGATGTCTTGGCATCCGGCTCCCCAGAGTGAAAGCCCCTGAGACCCACTCGCCTGACTCATCCAGGCTTGATGTACTGTCCCACGCTGCACCTCTGCCAGGAACCAGCTACAAACCTTCCGTATCTCTCCCGAGTCTCATTACTATGCAGACCAATTTTTCATTCATCTGGAATCCACTGTAGCATTTTAATGTGGAAAGCCTGCTACTCCATTTCTCTCCCCGGAAGAAAAATGGCTTAATTTCTCCAGTTGATAGATTTTTTTTCTGATCCTTCAGACAGTAGAAAAAGACCCTGGAAAATCAGCCATTGGACTGTCCACAGACATTTTATGATGGCCATAAACAGGGCTGTGGAGGGGTGACACGCCAGGCAGCATCCTGGTCGGTGGCCCCAACATTATTATCAACCTGCAAAAACAATGGCTAGATAGATACACAGATAGATAGGTGATAGAGGACAGATAGAGATAGATGATAGACAGATAGGTAGATATAGACAGATAGATAGATGATAGATGAATGGATGCGGGGTGCATGGACGGATGGATGGATGGACGGATGGACGATAAACCATGAAAGAAGCTGTAGTTTCCCACCATATTCGAAGCATAAAATCCCTCCCCATATTTTTCCTGGCAGATATGTGAGACCTTCTGACACCAAATCAGTCCAGACTCTCCTACCTACAAGCCCACCCCCAAACTGAGACAGATTTCATCAGCAGAGGAAAAATCTATTTAGGAAGGAAATTAGAGACAAAATTGGGGGTAATCTTTTTAGGTGTGTTTTCGATTGTTCGTTCAGCCTGCAAGGCTCAGATGGATGAAATCAGCCCATCCTTTCTGGGGTTCTTCCTAGAAGGTTGAAGATAGCCTGGTCTGGCCTGGGGCAGAAAGGACCAAGGGCAGAGAAATGCCAGACCCACTTCTGGATGAAAAGACTGGAATCTCATTAGAAGAGTGTGGTAGTTTAAGGCATAGACCCTGGCACCAAACCACTTGGGTTCAAACCCCAGACCTGCCATGCGCTAACTTTGAGGCTTTGGCACGTTACTTAACCTTTCCGTGCTTAGTTTCCTCATTGATAAAATGGGCAGAGTGATAGTATAGACCTCAGACAGTTGGGATTTTGTGAGTTAATTTGCCTAAAGTGCTTAAAACAGAGGCTGGCATGTAGTAAGCACTATGGGGGGTGAGTCAAACCTCTCCTCTAGACCGCAGTCCCCCCCAAAATTAAGCAAGTTCACTATACAAAGATGAGACTGTAACCCCAACAAGAAGATAATCAGATTTCATGAACTCAGCCTTAGGTTCAAGGCAGAAGGTTGCACTTAAGTATCATCTTCTTCCCTTACACTGTTTATTGATCCTCCCTAGGAGCTAAAGCCACACTCATTCAAAGCAATAGCCCGATCTGGGCCTGGACTCAGAACTCAGAGGAAGCGAATTCTCAGACCCAAGGGCTTGAACATCCAGGGCTGAATTCTCTACTTTCAGCTGCTACGGCCTTGGAGGAAGCACTGGGCAGCTCAGTGTCCCTCAGAAACCCTGGAAGAGTCAGCAGACTTTATCCTGCAGGTGATCAATTTAAAAGGCCTATGTTGTTAGGTATGACTTAGAAGTCACCCAACGCCTACGTTAATGTTAGTTGCCCCTTTGTTAAATGTCCTTACTGACATGTGGCCTCTCTTGGTGTCTGGGACCTCAGAGGAGCTGAAGTTATAAAAGCAGAAGACAGGAGAGAGTTAACATTGAACTTCACCGTGCAAAAATGTGCACTGTGGCAAAACAGAAATAGACACACAGACATAGAAAAAAACTTATGGTTATCAAAGAGGAAAGGCAGGGGGAGGGATAAACCAGGAGTTTGAGATTAACAGATACACACTACTATATATAAAACAGACAACCAACAAGGACCTACTGTATAACACAGGGAACTATACTCAGTATTTTGTAATAACTTATAAGGGAAAAGAATCTGGAAAAGAATATATATATATATATCTGAATCACTTTGGGGTACACCTGAAACTAACACAACATTGTAAATCAACTATACTTCAATTAAAAAAAAAAAATCAGGGCTTCCCTGGTGGCGCAGTGGTTGAGAGTCCACCTGCCGATGCAGGGGACACAGGTTCGTGCCCCGGTCCGGGAAGATCCCACGTGCCGTGGAGCAGCTGGGCCCATGAGCCATGGCCACTGAGCCTGCGCGTCTGGAGCCTGTGCTCCGCAACTGGAGAGGCCACAACAGTGAGAGGCCCGCGTACCGCAAAAAAAAAAAAAATCAGTTCTGATTGTTTCGCTCAGGCAAGACATGCTATCTCTAAAAACAAAACCAAAATGTATTCCACCGTCTCTCCGTGCCCCTCATCTGCATACATCACAGTGACCGGTTAGAGATTCAGTTCCCAGACTGAAACACCAGTTACTGATAAGCTTTGACCCAATGCCCAATGCTCTCTGCTCCTCCCGCAACGGGAACCAGCCAGAGCTCTCCCTGCTGGCCTGGAGTCACGACAACCATTCTGCACGAAGCCAGGACATTTTCTTGGGAGAACAGGAAGTAAAACTAGAGCATGTCAACATGGTGGAATACTATGTTGCCATAAAAAATGATAGGCATGTGGCTTGAGTCAATATATGGAAATGAGTATGTGAAATAATGTTAAATGGAAACAAGAAGAACACCCAATAGTTTGCACGCACTGATTACAGCTCCATCAATACATATGCCTACATACTCATAAGCAAGGACTAAAAGCAAATTTAGAGTAGTGTAAGGAGAGGATTATTTACTGGATTCCTTTTTTCTCCCATAATATCTTATATATTTTTTATTCTTTTATGAGAAGAATAGGAAGTTTGGCTTTAGACCAACAAGAGTAGAATTTAGCTGCTCATACAATGGCTCAGACAGGAAGGGGCATTTGCTGTGGTTGAAAATATGCATCGACGGAAGTTATCATCCTGAAAACACACACAGTTTTATGAGCTGTGCCGACCCTGCCCCTGCCAGGCTAGCTGCAGCTCCAGGCTGGGTGGGGCCTCCAGGACCACTGGACAGAGAACAATGCCCAGGGATGGAGAATACAGAGGAGGCTTCAAATGGATACAGCCTCGCTCTCTACTAAGTTTACGTCTTGCTCTAAAGGAGGGTGATCATATAGTCCTGGTTTGTCAAGGCACAGCCCTAGCTGTGCCCACGGTCCTAGTATAAATATGAATGACATCCCCTTTTATCACAAATGCATCCCTGTTATGATGATAAAGAACACAGTCATCCCACTAAAAGAGGCCATGAGGGCCCCAGCTTGCTGCCTAAGATGTAAGGGATACCTGTGTAAAACACTTGGGTACACAGCTGCTCTCCTCACCTCACAATGACCAGGGTATCAGGATGGTGTTTCTGTCCCCTCTTCATGAGGACGCCCAGCCGTGGCTAAGTGTTGGGATCGCTGGCAGTGCTGAGCTGGAGCCGACTGGCTCATCTTTCCAACACCACGTTCAATGACGTCATGTTAGCAGCCTGAGATCAGCACAGATGGGAGTATTTACACGGTGGAAATCAGGAAATGCCACTGACCTGGGCTTTTCTTTTTACCCCCGACCCTCCCCGGGAGCTGGTTGTAAAATATTTAGCAGCATGCCATGGATTGCTGGAGTCAGTGAAGCCAGAATGGAAACCATCTTATGGGGTTATGTGATCACACAGGTCCACACTTAGCCCCAGGCAAAGTTCACAGCCACATTTTACACGAAGTACCAAAGAATAACCAGAAAACTGTGGGATGTGGTGGTCCCTTTGCAGAGGGAGAAAGGGACAAGCCTCTCTTTTTATTTTCCACACATATGGAATAAAACAAAATGAGAACGCAAACACAAATCAATTCAACTGTCTCAGAATATGACAGCTTGACTCACGTCTGCTACCTGACAAGGTTATTTGCATCCTGTTAAAGCAGGTGACTGGTGTGCCATTGATACAGCGCTGAGTCTTCCCACAGTGACAGCTTTTGAATCACGACTCTTTGTTCATCATACAATTCCCTGAAGACCCCTGCCCAAGTTGACACCATGACGTGGGTGTCACTATAAAAAGTGGCTTATTCCTTGGCACCAACAACACCTAGTTAATTTTTCCATCACTGCGTCACCTTCCTCCTGCAGCTCCTCGGTAGAGCCCTTTGTGAAAGTCAACATTTCATGGTCATGGACAATTCATTACTTCCTGTCACATGTTATTTATTGTCAGCTCCTTTGGAACCATGGCAAACATACGATGAACTCCTCAAAAGTTTTAAGAAGTTTTTAAAGTAACTTACTCGCACCTGCACTTCAGCACTTGGTTAGTAAGTCAGCTAAATCCAAAAGGGTCAATGAAAGAACTGAAGGTGAAGGAAATCCTGGTCTGATCATGGAACTCAAGGTACTGAAGAATAAAGAGTGGGAGGGATGATCACCAGCGCCGATTTCATAATAACCATGCTTGTTTGGTTGTGTAAGCTTTGAGGATGAAAGGAGAGCTATGCTTGCATTGACCAAGCATCTCCTGGGTGCAGAGCACTCAGCTTGGTGGCAAGGATGATTCAGAAAAATTAGGATACATGCTCTTTGCCTTTATAAACTTGCAAATGAGACCAGATGGAGGCAGAGGATATATTGAGGTGGTAGTGAATGGGAGAGAGAAGACAAACCCAAATCGCAATCCTTGACTTACCATAGTGATGGAGGGAGGCTAAATTAATTTAGTGTTTGTGGCTGGATTGGATTAATCAGGGCTATCTTCTGGAGGAGGCTTTTGATCAGGGCCCTTGAATGTATTCCACTGACAGCTATGGGGGGTTGTAATTTCATGAGCTGAAAATGAACCAGAAATTATGAAATTCTAAAAATGAGAAAAGATCTTAGCACATTTTTCTTCAGTTCAACTCTTATTATTCCAGAATGCTCTCTGGCAACGTTTAAAATTTTTTTCTCAATGACAATTCCACTACCCCCAAGTTTCCCCCAAATTTCAATGTGTCTAGGACCTATGAGGAAGAATTAGAGTGGTGATTGTATAACTCCTAGAGTGATAGCTATGCTCACCGGGCTTTATATACTTGTTTGCTTGTCAGCTCTTCCCACCAGCATGTGAGCTCACTAAGAGTGGGCACCATGCCAAGCTCTGCAGGTACTGTGTGCCCAGTGCCTAGTACAGAAAGGGAAAAGCAGCCTCAGCCTTTGTTGAAGGCTTGGATGACAGTCATACTTGACCCTGGGATCACTGGGATTAGCAATATGTTAGTTTTACAATGTGTAAATCCTTGCACCTCCCTCAAGCAAACTCAGTTCTCCCAAGAGAAATTTATCTACTCATGTCACCACCTTACCATCAAGCAGAACACATATTCATTCTAGGTTCCTTCATTCCCTAAGAATTTAAAGTTCTGTGGTAATTTAAGTTTCAAATTATGTAGAGCAAAACCAAAATTCTTTGAAACAGGAACATTTCTTTTTAGTGATTATACAGAGTTGGGTCCAATATAATCTCATGATGCTGAGTTGATACAGCCTTTAAAAGAGGGAAGTTATAGGCAATGACACTGATTTCCATGTTACACCTGGATTTCTGCATGCCCAAGGCGGTCAGCTTTAAATTATATAAGAATTTGAAGAAAAATGTTCATATAAGATTGTATTTCTGTGAGCCCATAGTTCACAAAAAAGGGACTGGGGTGATATTCTCCAGATGTGTGTCCCTCTCCTTTGGCACAGTTGAGCTCATTTATCACAGCCTGGAATAGTTCTTTCCATGGATGGCTGTGCTGTAAGTGGTGTCTTCAATGACTTCACTGAAGTTCCTTAAATATCTGCTTGTGTTTCAGAACAGCGTTTAGATCATATATCAATGCATGACCTTCTCATAACAGATCACCTGCCCCTGTATTCCAGATTTGACAAAATGTGGTATTTGATTCTAGCCTATCACTCATAGGCAGGGTGACATCTCTTAAAAGAAGGAGTTGAACTCTATATAGTTCCTTTCTTGTCTAAATGATTTTTAATGAACATCAATAATATAAACTCAGGTGAAGTTTTCTGAAATTCAGTTTCATTTTTTCAGTAATTCTGATAAATAATTGACCAATTTTCTTGACCCACAGCTCACTAATCTCTATCGTTGGCTCTGAGGATATTTCTCTGTAGACATAGTTTCTGAACTTCTCACTAGGGTGTGTGTGTTGTAGTTAAGAATTCCCTTTGTTCCACTGTGTATCTGGGTTAGCCTTAGACTTTAATATTGGCACTTAAAACTAGAAATGAAAAAGAAGTAACAACTGACACTGCAGAAATACAAAGAATCATGAGCGATTACCACAAGCAACTATACGGCAATAAAATGGACAATCTGGAAGAAATGGAAAAATTCTTAGAAAAGCATAACCTTCCAAGACTGAACAGGAAGAAATAGAAAATATAAACAGACCAATCACAAGCACTGAAGTTGAAACTGTGATGAAAAATCTTCTAACAAAAGTACAGGACCAGATGGCTCCACAGGTGAATTCTATCAAACATTTAGAGAAGAGCTAACACCTATTTTTCTTAAACTCTTCCAAAATATAGCAGAGGGAGGAACACTCTCAAACTCATTCTACAAGGCCACCATCACTCAGATAACAAAACCAGACAAAGATGTCACAAGAAAAGAAAACTACAGGCCAATATCACTGATGAACATAGACGCAAAAATCCTCAACAAAATACTAGCAAACAGAATCCAACAGCACATTAAAAGGATCATACACGATGATCAAGTGGGGTTTAACCCACTTGATGCAAGGATTCTTCAATATACACAAATCAATCAAGTGATAAACCATATTAACAAACTGAAGGAGAAAAACCATATGATAATCTAAATAGATGCAAAAAAACCTTTCAACAAAATTCAACACCCATTTATGATAAAAACCCTCCAGAAAGTAGGCATAGAGGGAATTTACCTCAACATAATAAAGGCCATATATGACAAGCCCACAGCCAACATCGTTCTCAATGGTGAAAAACTGAAACCATTTCCTCTAAGATCAGGAACAAGACAAGGTTGTCGACTCTCACCACTATTATTCAACATAGTTTTGGAAGTTTCAGCCCCAGCAATCAGAGAAGAAAAAGAAAGAAAAGGAATCCAAATTGGAAAAGAAGAAGTAAAACTGTCACTGTTTGCAGATGACATGATACTATACATACAGAATCCTAAAGATGCTTCCAGAAAACTACTAGAGCTAATCAATGAATTCGGTAGAGTGGCAGGATACAAAATTAATGCACAGAAATCTCTTGCATTCCTATACATGAATGATGAAAAATCTGGAAGAGAAATTAAGGAAACATTCCCATTTACCACTGCAACAAAAAGAATAAAACACCTAGGAATAAACCTACCTAGGGAGACAAAAGACCTGTATGCAGAAAACTATAAGACACTGATGAAAGAAATTAAAGATGATACAAACAGATGGAGAGATGTACCATGTTCTTGAATTGGAAGAATCAACACTGTGAAAATGACTATACTACCCAAAGCAATCTACAGATTCATTGTAATCCCTATCAAACTGCCAATGGCATTTTTCACAGAAGTAGAACAAAAAAATTCACAATTTGTATAGAAATACAAAAGGCTCCAAATAGCCAAAGCAATCTTGAGAAAGAAAAATGGAGCTGGAGGAATCAGGCGCCTTGACTTCAGACTACACTACAAAGCTACAGCAATCAAAGCAGTATGATACTGGCACAAAAACAGAAATACAGATCAATGGGACAGGATAGAAAGCCCAGAGATAAACCTACACACATATGGTCACCTTATTTTTGGTAAAGGAGGCAAGAATATACAACGGAGAAAAGACAGCTTCTTCAATAAGTGGTGCTGGGGGGCTTCCCTGGTGGCGCACTGGTTGAGAGTCTGCCTGCCAATGCAGGGGACACGGGTTCGTGCCCCGGTCCAGGAAGATCCCACATGCCGTGGAGCGGCTGGGCCTGTGAGCCATGGTCGTTGAGCCTGCGTGTCCGGAGCCTGTGCTCTGCAACGGGAGAGGCCACAACAGTGAGAGGTCTGCATACCGCAAAACAAAACAAAAACAACAACAACAAAAAAAAGTGGTGCTGGGAAAACTGGACAGCTACATGTAAAAGAATGAAATTAGAACACTCCCTAACACCATACACAAAAATAAACACAAAATGGATTAAAGACCTAAGTGTAAGACCAGAGACTATAAAACTCTTAGAGGAAAATATAGGCAGAACACTCTACGACATAAATCACAGCAAGATTCTTTTTGACCCACCTCCTAGAGAAATGGAAATAACAAAAATAAACAAATGGGACCTAATGAAACTTAAAAACTTTGCACAGCAAAGGAAACCATAAACAAGATGAAAAGGCAACCCTCAGAATGGGAGAAAATATTTGCAAATGAAGCAACTGACAAAGGATTAATCTCCAAAATATACAAGCAGCTCATGCAGCTCAATATCAAGAAAACAAACAACCCAATCCAAAAATGGGCAGAAGATCTAAACAGACATTTCTCTAAGAAGATATACAGATTGCCAACAAACACATGAAAGGATGCTCAACATCACTAATCATTAGAGAAATGCAAATCAAAACTACAATGAGGTATCACCTCACACCGGCCAGAATGGTCATCATCAAAAAATCTACAAACAATAAGTGATGAAGAGGGTGTAGAGAAAAGGGAACCCTCTTGCACTGTTGGTGGGAATGTAAATTGATACAGTCACTATGGAGAACAGTATGGAGGTTCCTTAAAAACTAAAAATAGAACTACCGTATGACCCAGCAGTCCCACTATTGGGCATATACCCTGAGAAGACCATCATTCAAAAAGAGTTATGTACCACAATGTTCACTGCAGCCCTATTTACAATAGCCAGGACATGGAAGCAACCTAAGTGTCCATCAACAGATGAATGGATAAAGAAGATGTGGCACATATATACAATGCAATATTACTCAGCCATAAAAAGAAACAAAACTGAGTTATTTGTAGTGAGGTGGATGGACCTAGAGTCTGTCATACAGAGTGAAGTAAGTCAGAAAGAGAAAAAGAAATACCATATGTTAACACATATATATGGAATCTTAAAAAAAAAAAAGGTTCTGAAGAACATAAGGGCAGGACAGGAATAAAGACGCTGTTGTAGAGAATGGACTTGAGGACACAGGGAGGGGGAAGTGTAAGCTGGGACGAAGTGAGAGAGTGGCATGGACATATATACACTACCAAACGTAAAATAGATAGCTAGTGGGAAGCAGCCACATAGCACAGGGAGATCAACTCGGTGTTTTGTGACCACCTAGAGGGTTGGGATAGGGAGGGTGGGAGGGAGGGAGAAGTAAGAGGGATATATGGGGATATATGTATACGTATAGCTGACTCACTTTGTTATACAACAGAAAGTAACACACGATTGTAAAACAATTATACTCCAATAAAGATGTTAAAAAATATATATATTGGCACTTAAGTGATGCTTGGTCTCAAATAACTGTAAAGGTAGAGCTGATTTCTGAATGATAACAATGCATTAAGGAGTAGACAGTAAAATCTCAGTGTGTTTCAGCTTTAATTCATTTGATGAATAGTCAGTTGGGAATAGCCATCGGTTAGGTTCTGAGTCTCTGTGGGATGGCGGTATTTTTTTTCTGTCTCTCCCCAAAAGCCTACTCCAATTTATTGTCTCAATGAAATGTGAAATCCCAAGTCTCAACGGATTTCATTTTAAGTTTTACTCCAGTCGAAGGTTTCCACTTAATGGGTTGTACTCCAGTTCCTAAGAGGGCATGTAAGAAATGTCCTGGCTTAGACAAAATTCTCCACAAAGTCATAGAGCTAGTGGAAACTTCAGAGATCATATAGTTCAATGTCTTCATTTCACAGACGAGAAAACCAGAGTTTAGAGAGGTCAGGTGATCTGATCAAGGTCACTTAGCACATTAGTAGCAGAGCCAGGGCAAGACCCATCCAGTGCTCTGTTCATCAAAACATACTCTCTGCCTAGTATATAGACCACCTTGCTGCTACCTTCTCCTTTTTATCGTACTTTCTCTTACTCATCCTCCTAGTTCCCATGAGTCAGCTCTTTCCTGGCCACGCATTTTACATTTTGCCCTTCTATTCTACCATGGAACATTAATTTTTACTTGAGTTCTTACTAATTGCTTTCATGAATTATTGTATAAAGTTGGTGCTCTCATTTTTGTTTATATCCATGGTTTCTAGTCTCTGCTTTGACCCTGACGCTTGAATACTGGGAGCATCACCTAGTAAAGGACCTGGATATTAGTAAATATTCATTTACTTCTTCCTTGATCCTAGATTCCTCACTGTCTTCTACTTTTCAACCCACTGCCAAGTCCAGACCCTTAACTTTGAGATATTTTTGGTTCTAATCGTCCCCACTTTATGGATTTGCTGTCTCTGTCCGTGGTGCTGATATTAGCAACAGCAGTGACTGTACAGCCTGAGTGGGAAATGCAGTTAAGAAATCGTCATAACACATTTGATTATTCTGGTGGACTATTTGGCCAAACAAAATTAAGTAAAATGATAATTAGAAATTATAATTCTTCATGTATACTTAAAATAGACATATCAAAATAAGTTCCACTTTTCAATGACTCTCCAGAGAAGGGCTGTCAAATCAAGTGAGTGGTAGCTAGTGATGTGCTGGTAGATGTGTAACAAATTTTAAACATTTTTCTCCAGGGGGGAAAAAAAACATATGATTTGTAATGTTTTCTAATTTCCGTGATGTAAATAGTACTCTCACAATGGCTGACTTCAAGCTACCCAAAGACGTCACTGAATATGAAGGTGGGAGGAGATATATACAATCAGCTCTTGTGAGCTAGTGTAAACTGGCTCCATCACACCACTGGCCATAGCCCAATATTGCATCTTAAGTTATCCAGGATGCGACTTACCTAAGGTGGTCCAGAGCAAAAATATCTGGAAGGACATGTCTCTGAACTAAAGCCCTTTAGTGAGACCCTAGTGTAAAGCTAGAGAACAATATACATCTCAAGTGCAACAAGGCAGACAGAGTTCCCCCAAAAAGAAATACGATAGATATTATCAAAAGTATTTTAAAAGCAGGAATGAATTAGGATAAACATAATCTTGATATTATTAAAAAAAAAAAAACAGTTGGAGTCCTGTCCTCATGATCTGTGGATGGGTGGTGTGGGAGCATTTCACATTGACTTAATGGTACATGGCCAAGACAAACTCCCTCAGTGTCTCCTGTGACAGGATTTTCTCAGCTGTAGATAGGAAGAGTGATATCCAAGTTCTAGGAGGTGTGTTGAAGTTCATTTTGCAATCACAGATAAAATTTCATTTTTGTAAATACTGTTTTATTTCTAGTGTTTTTAATTAAAAACTATTTTAATATTTTGGCAATGATAATAGTCAGGACAATATTTTGGTTACAAATAACAGAAACCGACTCAACCTAGAAAAATGAGGCATTAATTGGGAGAAAACTGGGGGCACAGAACAACCAAGGCCCCAGAGGGCAAGGATTCATCTGGGATTCAGAAACAGTTGGTACCAAGAATATGACAATATCAGGACTGCTGCCTCTTATCACTGCCGCATCATCAGCTTCATTCTTCCCTCTTTCTACAGAACCCATTTCTCCATACAGTAGAGAACAGAGCTTCTTTCAAACTTTGAAACTTATAGCCACAGGGAAAAGAAATACTGACCCCTTTTAGTTCCAAATCCAGGAATCTTAAAGAAGAGATTTATCATCCCAATGAAGTAACATCTTTCTCCTTGGACCAACCAACTGTGGTCAGGGTGGTAGGATAACATGAGAACCATGTAGGGGGTGGGGAAGTTCCTAGGCAAGAGATGTTGTTGGGCAGGAAATCCATTAGGCATCTACCCTACTTCTTATTTCTACATGTCATAGGATTGGTACACAGTACTAAGGCTCTCCTAATGTGACTCTTAACAAATTATACTCCATGATGAATAAAGACTATCATAAGACCAAATGCTTGTAGTACTCCACCAATTTTTTTAAAGTACTGCTACTGAGTACTGAACCAGTTTCTTCCAAACCTGTTTGGGCATAATGTACAAGGTTTTAAAAAATGTTCAAATTCTCAAGATGACTCCATTTCTATTTAATTAAAATATTTTAATGTGGACACAGAAATGTGCTTTAAAACTCCCCAGGTGTTTCTGGTGCAGCCAATCTGATGGTTGTACATTGATCAACATTTGGAAATCCACAGTCTGTGCTCTAAGTGTGTGTGAATCAGGATCTCAGGGAAAATGAGAGTAAAAAAACCAAACAACAACAACAACAACAACAACAACAAAAACTGAGAAGTAGGAGAGGGGATGTAGGGAAGCTTAGATAAGGAAAACGAATTACTCTTTCACATGACAGCCAGAACTCATTACAGGTATACCTTTCCTTAGCCAAAACCCTTAGGGCCAGGTCTGTTTTCACAATTCAGAATTTTTTGAATATTAGAGAGAGAACACAGTTGCATATGCCATATATTATCTAATACCCTCAGAGAATCTGTGGTAACACCCCATAATCAAACTTTGATATTTCTGCAGCAAAATGTATGAATATTTACACCAAGTAGGATAAATAAAATATTATACACAGCCCCATGTCAGTTCCTTTCAGATTTAGCTACTGAATGGCTTCAAGTCAGGTCACTGGCACCAAATGAGTTATGAAAACACTTCCAAGCTGGAGGTATCATATTTCCTGACTTCAAAATATACTACAAAGCTACTGTCATCAAAACAGATTGGTATTGGCATAAAAACAGACATATACATATATAACATATATATGTGATATATATATCAGATGGTATACCATAAATATATACAATTTTTATTTGTCAAACAAGAAATGAAGGAAGGAAGAAAGAAAGAAAATTTACAGAACTTTTTTTGATTTCCAAATTGTAGTAAAGGATTTAGGGACTTACTTTTAAGTCAATAAAACTACATTTGAAAGGGATTAGAGAAAGTTAAGACCAACATAGCCAAAAGCAGCTCCTAAGAGAAGCTGGACCATACCTCATCGCCTCCACTCATGTTTCCCTCTAGCTCATCCCCCACTTTGCCACCAGAATGGCTCAGGATCATCCCTGCTTAGACTCACCCTCCATCACCCTAAGAATACATCCACACTCCATACATGGTCTCCTTAGCAGCATCCCTCATGACCTTGACTCTCCTCCTGGAGTCTTGTCTCACTTATTCCCCTGTCACTTTATCTTCTAGTCTTATGCCAATATGACTTTGCATAGGCTCCTTCCTCCTCCGTGCACATCCTCTTCCCTTCTTGTTTACCTGGGAAACTCCTAATTATATCTCAAAAGCCCTCCTTGGGTGTTGTCTCCTCCATGAAGCCTTTCCTGAACCTTCCAACCCCATCCCACCAAATGGTAAGCTTCTCCTTCTGCTACACCCTTTCTCTACGTTGTCACACCTCGATGACTGCCCTGAAAAATGGTATATTCGATTATTTACTTTCTTCTCTTCCTTTTGAAGGCAAGGAGGACTTTTTGTCTCTATACCCCAGTGCCAAGGACAGAGCCTGGGATATGCGGTAGATGCTCAATAAATATCACTAAGATTGAGTTCTCCTTTGAGGTTGAAATTAGAGGGTTCGAAGGTATACTATGGATCCCCAATAATAGGGGCCACTGAGAATTCCAATAGGTTTCTGTGTAAGTCTATCTCCAATTCAAGGAAGCCCAATAGAAAATATTTATTGAGCACTTGCTTTGTGCCAGGCATAATCTCATTCCCACAATAACTCCATGAGGTCATCAGTACTGTTCTTATCCTCATTTTTTAAAAGATGAAACTGAGACTTTCAAAGGTTAAGAAATGTGCACCATGTCACAAAGCTAGAAAACAGTCAAGGTGGAATTTAAGCCACCTCCCAGGGATGCCATTTTGATGCCCATCGTGGGCATCAAAACAACTTTTCCCTCAGACCTTGCACTCAACAAGCCTCCACATGGGTGGAGGAAAGGTTTGTTCTGTACTGGAAGGGTTTAAGGTGTTGGAGAAGGCCCACTGGCCAAATAAATATTTTCCAGCTGGTGTCAAAATTGTTACTATTAGTGATTTCATCTTTGAAGGGAATATCAGAGTAAGTTCCTAAGACTTCACAGTATGAATGACATGACCAGACGTATCCCCATTGTAAAAGGAAGGTAGTCACAAGGGCTTTTGGGCACGAGCGAGGGAGGTGAAAGCAAAGATAGGGGAGTTATCACTGAAAACATTGGAGGTGGGGGGAGAGCTGGACAGCAAAGGTCAGCTTCGCTGATTTTACAGTTTGGCTTCTGGACAACATGGATCTCGTCATTTGCCGCAGGGAATTTCTCTGCCCACTGGCGTATCAGGCACAAAGCTAGAAGCCCCTGCTAAGAATAGAACGACATAGAGAAGGAACCAACTCCTCCAGAATGTACTTTAAGTGTCTTTATTATGTTCCAAGCAGTTCATCCATATTGTGGGCTTTCTCCATCAAGCAAGCGCCTTCCTTCAGAACAAACTAGGTCCCAAATCCACCCAGAAGGATTCAGCCCGAAGGTCGAAGCGTGTGTCCACACTAGACTCACCCTATCTCACAAAACCACTTTTCTTTTAGTTTACAAGGCCATGCGTCTGGTTTTCTTGCTTCTCTTATCACTGCTTCCAGGCTGTCTTCCCACGAATCACTCTCTGTTTCCCACTGTCTGACTTCTTAACCTCAGTATTTCTGCCTTCTCCCTTTGCTCTCTGAAGGAAAAAAGTCTCTTTCACCTCTGCTGAAATCAAGAGATTTCACCTCTGCTGAAGCCTGACATCTTTTCAGCACCTATCAGAGCATCCAAGAATTCTTCAGACTCTAGCTTCCTCCAGCACATGTGCTTGTCAGCAGCCATCGTGAAGGGCATCCAGCTCAGGGCAGCACTAGGAAGCTATTCAGAGTGGTCCCTCATCCGGGCTGCATGTACCTGGTGCAGATTTACCTGTGTGTAGTGCAGGTTTTAGATACATCCGAAGGCTTTGCCTTTGTTCGGTCGAGTGGGGGTCACCACTCAGCTCTGCCCCATTCACCCAACGTGCCCTATTTATAAAGAAAATGCCTCTTTGCACTTTTAAAAAGAGATACTTGTAGTTGAGTGTCTCAACATGGAATGCTCCCCATGCCAAAATTAGATGGGAGAAGAATTAAAGAGAAGGGCTAATTACTTTCTCCTGGGAAGTGCAGCAGGGCAGCCAATATCAAATTTGGACCTTACTAAACAGTATGTTGGGGCCTCTGCTCTCCTGAATTGTAGGTGTTGAGCTGGAGCCCGGAGATCTGCCCCCCTCATGTCACAAAAAGGCTGCCCAAAGCCACCCAGCCAGTTAGTGGCAGAGCTTGTGTTAGACCCCTGGTCTCTGACTCCCTGACCAATATCCTTCCAATCGTGTGCCCGAATTTCTCCTTTTGAAAACCAAGAACATGAGGATCCCTTCGTGAAAGTCATTCTCCCAAGGCTTAGAGAGGAAAGAGCCCCTGG
The DNA here is from genome assembly GCF_039906515.1 of Pseudorca crassidens. Taxonomy (NCBI): domain Eukaryota; kingdom Metazoa; phylum Chordata; class Mammalia; order Artiodactyla; family Delphinidae; genus Pseudorca; species Pseudorca crassidens. Next base: position 17,718,907 of record NC_090307.1, read on the forward strand.
AGCAGGACCCTCTCCTCCAGGACCCAGGACCCCTGGTGGGACCCGAAGGGATAGAAACATGAGAACCTCCTCCAGGAGACCACACGTGGGGTCACCCTCCCTACCAGGCATCCATCCAGGGGGGATGGGAGATGAGACAGAGAGTGGGGCACAGAGGTTTGACCTTTGACCTGAGAGCTGGGGGAAACCAGGGAAGTATTGTGAGGAGTGGGGCACCCGATAGGGTGACACCCGGCAGCACTGGAGAAAGGGGGGAGGGTGGTTGGAGCTGGCCAGATGCATGGGATGCAGAGGGGGTGGGATGTGCAGGGTCCCTGCCAAGGAAGGGGGCAAAGTGAAGCCCCAGCTGGGCTCTGTGATGAGGCTCAGTGCCCCTTCCTTGGGCTGAGTGGCTGTGGAGCAACTTCCTGCTGAAGTAAAGGGGAGCGAGGCCGAGGGCTCGGGGGGGGGGGGGTGGGGGTGGGGGTGGGGAGGGGCAGATCCCGAGATTTTGCAAAGCCCAGAGCGATCGTCGTGGAGGGAAAGGGGGCAAAGTGGGAGGGAAGGCAGCCTTCGTGCTGCAAGAGCCCTGAAAACACATGGCCAGACTTGCCTTCTCCTCCCCCAGCCCTTTTCTGGAGGGTATTTGAGAGCAAGACGGAGCCCACCTTCCCCATGTCCCCGTGTGGAACATCTGCCTTCTCTCTTTCTCTCCCTTCCTCTTTCCCTCACTCCCTCTCTCTTTGCCCTCCCTCCCCCTCGCCGCCACCCCTCCCTCTTCGACGGCGGATTACACCCTGGAGCAGCTGTGTTGTATTTTGCTTCTCCAGTTTTCTCATCATCAACATTTAGCCGCGTCTCCTCCCCATGCAGGTGGCTGTACCCCCTGACCCAGGTATGAAAGGGGCACAAGAAGCCCTTCTTTCCTGGGGACCACCACTGTGGCACCTCTCTGCAAAAGGCTACTTCAGATGATGCCTGCTAGCAGCTTGCAGTGTGTGTGTAGCAGGGGAAGAGGGGCTGCTGGTTTGAATATTGTTTCTGGTTTGCTCCAGGGAAGTCTTGGTTTTCCTTTCCCTTCTCCTCCCTGGCCCTGCTCTAGACGGGAATATTCCATTCCTGGGACACATGTACTCTCCACCCCACTCCCCTGCTCCCCCTGCCCCCTACCCCAGCACTGCGGGATTGTAAAGCATGAAGGAAAGCTTCAAGGTTGAAGGATGAGAGTACTTTCACTGTTTTTGTCCCAGTATCTCTCCCGACATCTGTGTAGTCAACCATTCCGCTCTCCTTGAATTGCCTTTGCAAAATGCAAACTCATGAGCCAGGAATGTCACTCAAACCTTTCAGCACTTACCTTTATGAAGTTGTTAGCTTCAGGCCCCATCAAGGTCCTGAAGACCTGGGACTTAAGCTTCAAGTACCGGCTGGTACTAGGAGGTCCTTAGGAGCACCTGCTTAATACTGAAGGTGAGGCCGGAGAGAAAATGGTAAAGAAACAATAGCACACATTACCACGATGCCTAGGACCACCGACCCAGCCCTGGCCTCTCCCCTAAGACATGGACATTTCTGTATCTGCGTCCCTTCTCTTTCAAAATGAGCCATTGCCTCCTTGGCTGGTAATGCCACAGAGCACATTTCTCCTTCTGCTGTGCGTCAGGGGCAACTGTTTATAACTCCATCTCCCAAGAGGTTCAAATCGCTCCACTGCCCAGCGAGAAGAAATGTCGTTCTGAAGTAGGATGAGCTTGAGTTTGGGAATGACACAGACTTGGCATCTAATGTCAGCTTTGCCCACTGGAGTAACCAAGCCACCATTTTGTCACATGGAAAATGAGAAGCATGACACCTACTCCCCAAGCTGCTGGGAAGAAGACAGACTTTTAAAAAAGAAAGAACCCTCATCTGTGTCTTAAGGTCCCTCTTCTCTGTAAGTCTAGCGTGTTATAGGTGCACAAAAGTATCACATCAACTACTAAGAATGTAGTAGGGCTTCAGAAAACAAAAATAGAATTTTTAGCATAAGAAACACAGTCCATTCATCCCAGTGTTTTTGTTAAACTCTGCACAAACGATGCTGGGAAGCAGCCATGGGGGCACTGATCCTCCGTGGAGGGTCAGAGCAGAAGATTCTCACCAATGCTCTTCCTTCATTGGTTTTGCAATTGCCTCCCAGCATCCAGGCCCAGCCCCATCATGGGGTAGCAACCTTGATGTTCAACCAGGTGCCCCTCCCCTTACCATGGTGACTGATTTAGCTAATGCAGTTTCATCCATCCAGTGTCTGACATTACCCTGCCCGCAGGGGTTGGTTCAGGGTGGTCCATCAACCCAAGCCTCATGCTTCCTGTTCCGCAGTTGTGGACAACAAGTTGCTAGACCCCAGCTGCTGCTGGCTACCAGGAGGGAAGCCAGTCTTTAGATGGCATCGATTCCCAGTGGCAGAGAAAGAGAACAAAGAACCTGGGTCCCTGGGAGAACAGGGACCTGGACCCATCTGAGCTGCTGGATCAACCATTCCTGAAGCCGTCCACCTCTGGAACTTTCAGCTATGGGAGCCTCCACAGTCACTTATCGTTTACACCAATTCAATTGAGAGTTTCTTTTATTTGCAACCAAAAACATCCTCTCACATGTGATTCTGATACTGATGTTTCCCCTACACTTTAGGCTCAGATATCAGAGTCTCTTAAGTGGGTTGGGCAACCTACCTCCCATCTGTGTGTCTTGCCCCACTACCTGTTTGCTGAGCTGTTTCACCCAGAACTAGGTCTCGGGTTCTGAATTCCAACTTGATAAATCAACTACAAACCTTCCTCATTCATTCACTCAAAGAATCTTTCTGAAAGCTTCATTGTGTGCCAGGCCCTATAGTGAGCACTAGGAATAGGAAAGAAAGCAAGAACTTCATCCCTAAATGACGTCTTGACACCGTTTGCAACTTACTCATGTCAGGTGTGTTTCATCTGTGAATTCCTCCATGGGAATGTTTCTTTGTGTTTGCAAAAGGGCGTTGCTGTGGAGTTTTTGCCTGAGGTTCTCAACTCCATGAGAGTTGAGGACTCTAGCTGGTGGCAAACAGACTGGAGCCCACCTTCCCTTCCTGAGGAAGCTCACGTGGAGTGGGGAAAGCACTAGTGAGCCGTGGGCATCACAGAGGGCGGGCAAAGCTGTGCGAATCATGCTGTAAATTCAGCCCCGTTACCCACCAACCTGTGCGGTGAGCCCTGAGGTCTAGGAAGGGAGGGAAGAAGCCTCCAGTCCTCAGATGGGTTTCTCAGCAAATCTCCCTTTTCACATAAGACCGCCTTCAGCAATTGCTGAAGCCCAAATATATATAAAACACTGATTATAAAACACCGACTCCGGACTCATGTCCATTAGGAGTCGGTTTCAAAGATGAGAGGTCTAGGCAAAGTTCCAGAAACCTAATCTCCACGGGTTTGCAGTTTTACAATTTGGTCAGCATTCAATTTTTCTGGTCCCTCTGCTTCACTCTCAGAGCTGTCTGCATCTCTACATCAGCACGCATCCCAGCCTGTCAGGCGGGACTGTGACTTGTACACCTGTCCACCTGGCCAAACTGTACTGTCCTTGAGAGAAGGAAGGGCTGACACAGATATGACACCAGCAAACACTGACCTGGTGCTTACTTTGCACCAGGCAATGTTCTAGGCACTCTACCCATATTTAATCCCCACCACAGTCTTTTAAGGTTATTATATTATCTCCACTTTACAGTTGAGAAAACGGAGGCACCTAAAGTTTAAATACAGTAGCTTGGCTGCGACCTTCACATGGCTAAGAAGGGGCAGAGATAGGATTCAAACAGGCAGTTGGACCTGGGGGTTCTTGCTCTTAACCCCGATGCTACCATACCTGTTTGTAGACAATGCCAGTGTGCGGGATGAAATTAAAGTTAACAGAGGAGATGTTTATAACAGATATTAACAGCAAAAGTTCATGGTTTTCTGATGTCCCCTGGCCTCTCGCTGTTCAGGAGATTCTGAACACCAGAAGGAGAGGCAGTTCAGGAGCAAGAAACTGGAAGCCAGGTTCTTAGAAAACAGCAGTCTCTTTAAACGAACGTTTCTCTTGGACCCTTTCAATGCCTATCGTGGAAGCCAGGGCACTCCAAGTACATCAAGTCTAATATTCTTATACTCACTGCAAAACTCTGACCTTAGGGGCTTCCCTGGTGGCGCAGTGGTTGAGAATCTGCCTGCTAATGCAGGGGACACAGGTTCGAGCCCTGGTCTGGGAGGATCCCACATGCTACGGAGCAACTGGGCCCATGAGCCACAACTACTGAGCCTGCGCATCTGGAGCCTGTGCTCCACAGCAAGAGAGGCTGCGATGGTGAGAGGCCTGCGCACCGCGAAGAAGAGTGGCCCCCGCTTGCTGCAACTAGAGAAAGCCCTCGCACAGAAACGAAGAGCCAACACAGCAAAAATTAATTAATTAATTGATAAGAAAAACTCCTACCCCCAACATTTAAAATTTAAAAAAAAAACAACTCTGACCTTGGGCACGTTACCTGACCTCATCCATTTTCTGTAATTCGGTGTGGCGGTTTTAAATCATGGTCACAAAGTCTTGGGCATCCGTCCGTGGAGGGTTGGAATCTAGGTCCTCACTCTTGAATCTGTGGTTGGGGAAGGTGGCTTGTAACTGCTCTGACCAAAGCACTGGGACGGAAATGACACTAGGTGACTCTGAGGCTAGATATTAAGGACATACAACTTCCACCTGGGTTGCCCGGAGCACTCATTTTGGCGCCCTCAGCCTCTGTGCCAGAAGTTTGATTGCCCTGAGACCACCATGCTGGGAGCACCACATGTCGGCACTCTGGTTGACAGTCCCAACTAAGACTGTCCTTCAGCCAGGCCGGTGGCCATCTTGTAAATGGATCCTCCAGCCCCGGCTCTTCCAGCCTGCCTGTTTGAGTCATTTCCAGCCATTTGAGTCCACCTAGCTGAGAACCCAACGTCATGGTGTAGCGAAGAAACATCCTCACAGCTTCCTGTCCCGCAGAATCTCTGAGCATCATAAAGGGTTGTTGTTTATGACACCAAGTTTGGAGGTAGATAACTAGGGCACGTGGGAACAATGTTACATATGTGTTAAGATTCGGTGAAGCCTCATGGGAACGCACCTGACGTAGGGACTAACTGTGATGTAGTTTTGTGAAATACTGTCTTGACTCAGTTTTGAGGTCCTGACTAGAGGCTGGTGAGTTTCCCTTCTTGAGCAGCCAGTTAAATCCACAGGCCCAGCCACCTTCCTCGTCAGGGTCTTATAGTCCAGGCTACTATACACCTGCTTTAATCACCCCAGGGCCAGCCCCCGTGCCCCAGAGCCTGCTGGAAGGACACAAACTAGCCCACTCTAAACCTGTTTACCCTGCCTCGCCCATTCCTTCCCCCGGAAACTACAATAAAGTTCCTCCCCACAGCTGCCCGCCCTCTGTCTGCCCTGCAACAGACCCCAGGGCTTCCCCTGAGGGCTTCCATGTGGTGGACTCCATACCCCACCCCCAGGGAGCTGGGAGTAACCAAACCATAAAACGCTTTCCGGTTTCTCTCTCTTTGATCTGCATCTGGCCTCACCATACCTGACCCAAGGTAACACGGCTAAAACAGTGATAGACTAAGTCATTGATCTGGGTTACTTTCTCTTCCATTGCCCCTTCCTATCATTTTAAAATTTTCATCATTAACAAATGACTACGTTTCTGGGAAAGTAAATATAATCAACTTGATGGGAAGACAAAATAGGAGACGAGAAGGTGATGCAGTAGAAGGCTGAGGAGCAAAGATGGAACCAACTCCATGGACGGTGGGCTGGCTGGGGGCTTTGGGAACCACAGTGATGGGATGGGGGCAGGCGAGGTGGTCACAGGCAGATGATCTGGGGGTCTCTAATGGACTAGGGACTCTGTCGTGTGTGCTGTGTGAGGGATAAACTGTCTGGAAAACTTCATTTCCTTCACGTTGGGAATGTCACCTAGCCCTGGGGTCATCCACCGCCTACGTAAGTGCTACTTAAACTCTCATGTGCGTGTGGATCCCCCGTGGAACCCCCTAAAACGCAGCTTCTCTGCATTAGGTCCAGAGTGGGGTCTGATGAGCTTCCGCATTGCTGTCAAGCTCCCAGGGGAGGACGAGTCTGTGGGTTTAAGAACTCACTTTGAGCAGCCAGGACCTGCGAACCTTCAGGACCCAGGGCGTCAGAGCCAAAGGGCCTGGGAGGACCCTTTGGGTCTGTTTTCTCTGAAGCAGGGTGTTTTCAGCTCTGAGGAAACTTTCCATTGCCCCTAGATCACCCCACAGCCATGTGAACATGGAGGAAGGTCTGACTGCCACCTCCTCCCCACCTGCCCTCCCCCAGAAGCGGAGGGTAAAGGAGACCTTGGGGGTTTGGCTGTTTCTCTCTGACCCGGCAGTGGGGACACAGGGCCCCAGTTTCTTCCCATGTGCCCGTCTAAGGATGCCCTTCCAGCCCCCAATCTCTCTTCCCAGGGCTGGCTTTCCAGGTGAATATGGAGTGACAAGGACTCCATACCCTCCCCCAAATCATTCTGAATTTCTTTAATTGCCTGACTCCTAGAAGTCATCTTCCATTTTTTACTGGGCTTAGAGTTAACTAATATTAAGCAAATGTGAGATTCCAGTTCTGCCTCTACCCTCCTGCCCCTGTGGCTTCGTGGATTTGGAGACAGGGGTAAAGAAAAGAATGTGTCCAGATGCCTAGGGAAGAAGGAGGTTTGACTGTCAGGTGACAGTTAGGGCTTGCTGGCAGAGGTCCCCAACTATACCCGCAGAATCAAGGGATTAGTTCCAACAAGTATGAAATTTACTGGCTCAGTGAGAAAAGGTGTGGCTAAGGAGGTCTGGAGAAACCATTTAGAGAAGGAGTCTTCAGAGAAATCTATAGAGAGCACTCTGCCCCCTGTTCAATGAGCACTTCTGCAAGCTTTCCTATTCTCCCTCCAGGAGACGGTCGATGCCATGGGTGGCAACTGGATTTGGCCTTGCATTTCTTTACAGCCCCTGCTGCAGTGGTTCTCAAACTTAGCCATGAGGCAGAGCTCTTGGTGATGCAGGAAAAGCCCAAGAAATAACTTTTTTAGTGTAAATAAAACTAATTTTATTCATAATTTTATTTAACTAATTCAGATATCTTACCCACCTCATCTCAAACGGCCACCCTGTTATATTCTCATTGCCCTGTTTTAACTATCCACCAAGAGCTAAACTAGCAGATATTTCTCTTGTTTACGTGTTTGTGCATTTCTTGTCTGTCTCTCTAGCACACGGGTTTTTAACCTTTATTTGCGTAACTCAGTCTTCTCTCCCTTGTCTTTGATGCACGCGATGCTCACCACCTCTTCTCCAGCCCTGCCCTCCAGGTGGAGGTGGTGGGACCACGCGTTGCTTTGCCTCTAGTTAGCCTAGTTACCCTTTACTTCATTTGCATGTGAGTTTCCTCACAGGATCATTATCTTCAGGTTAGAATCTCATTGCCAATTGGCAATGTGGGTGGTACATGGGTAGTGTAGCCCTCACCCAAATTTACCTCTACTTGATCGAACGCTACTAGTGTCCTCAGTTCCCCTTAATCCTTCACTTGGGATAATGCAAAACATTTTACACGTCAACCTTTCCCACCTCTACCGGCATCAGCTCACATCCACCCCACATTCCTTCCTAAAGTGACTGCCTTGACTCATTTTATTTTTACTAAATCAACATGATACTTCCTTCCTCCAATACAATAGATTCCAATTCTGAGGAATACTGCCCATTCAACAACCAGGAAGCTCGACCAGGGTCTGGTACACTGTTGCCATCTGACACACAAGGGTGGGTAGCAAATTAGAAAAGGATAAAAGAGGCCCAAGGAATAATAGAGAAGTTGCAAGAATTAGCACTGGGGAGAGAGGATCTCGGTGAATTGAGCACTGAAGTTGGAGTTGGAGACAGAAGAAAAAAACCCAGGGAGAGAGTGAAATAGAAAACTAGACTAAGGATTATTTCCCTATTCCCAGTCTCAGACTATGATTTCTCTTAGTTAAGGTCTTTTAGTTGTGATAGGAAACAACTCAAATAAGCTTAAGCTTGGGGGAGGGGTAATTACAAGGATACAGGGTATCTCTCAGAACCCAAGGATGGACATGTCCCTTCCCTGAGGGGCCAGAATCAGAATATTTCACTCCTGGGTATATATCTGAAAAGAACAAACACACTAATTCTAAAAGATACATGCACCCCAAAGTTCATTGCAGCATTATTTACAATTGCTAAGATATGGAAACAACCTAAGTGTCCATCAAGAGATAATAAAGAACATGTGATATATATATATATATATACACACACACATATATATATACACACATATATCTATCTATCTATCTATATATCTATATCTATATCTATCTATCTATCTATCTATCTATCTATCTATCTATCTATCTATCTACATATATATATCTCTATCTCCAAAGGAATACTACTCAGCCATGAAAAAGAATGAAACTTTGCCATTTGCAACAACATGGATGGACTTGGAGGGCATTATGCTAAGTGAAATAAGTCAGACAGAGAGAGACAAATACTGTAAGATATCACTTATATGTGGAATGTAACAAATATAACAAACTAGTGAATATAACAAAAAGCAGCAGATTCACTGATGTAGAGAACAAACTAGTGGTGCTCAGTGGGAGGGAGGGGCTTTATAGGGGTGGAGGAGTGGAAGGTACAAACTATTAGGTGTAAGGTTACAAGGATGTACAACACAGGAATATAACCAAGATTTTGTAATAACTGTAAATGGAGTGTAACCTTTAAAATTTGTTTAAAAATCAAAATTTTTTTAAATAAAAATTTAAAAAATAAAGATGATAATCAGAATGAAAAAAAAGAGCCCAGCAGGAACCCTCCAGCACTCACGCTTTCTCCCCTCTGCCTCTTGCCTCACATCTGCCTCATTCCTCTCCCTCCCTCTCTCTCTTCCTCTCTCTCTCTTTCTCTCTCTCTCTCTCTCCTCTCTCTCTCTCTCCCTCTCTCTCTCTCTGTCTCTCCCCCTCTCTCTCTGTCTCTCTCTCTCTCTCTCTCCCCCTCTCTTTCTCTCTCTCCCCCCCCGTCTCTCTCTCTGTCTCTCTCTGTCTCTCTCTCTCTCTCCCTCTCTCTCTCTCTCTCTCTTTCTCTCTCTCTCCCCCCCCCCCTCTGTCTCTGTCTCTCTCTCTCTCTCCCTTCCCCAGTTGTCTCTGCTTGCCTGCCTGGATCGGGCAGATGAGGAACTTCACAGCTCTTGGCATCACATGTGTGCACAGTCCCGGGGCTAACCAACACTTCTGAGCCCCAATTCTACATTTCTCGACTGTCCTAGTTTCTACGAGCCATGACTAGGCAAGACATCTCAGGGAGATAGAGTGAGCCTGGCCAGATCACCAAAGGTGTATTCACCCCTCCTTCAGAGCAAGGGGCTCAGATGGCTGTTCCTCAGTTCTCCTTTTTCTCACATGTCTGTCACAACCACTTCCTTCTCCTTCTTTCATTTCTGTCTATTGTGTTCAGGCTCTTGTTCCTGTCCTTCTTTTCAGAACATAGGGCACAAGGTTGCCTAGAAAATGTCGCTCTCATTCAAGGCAGCCATCACAGCTTATGACAGTCCACATCTGAGTGCACATCCCCTGTATTTACTGTTTCGTTTGCAAAAAGAAAAAAAAGCCAGTCGACCAGGAAGCCACACTTTCCCTCTTTCTCTCCTTCTTTGTTCCTGCTCTAGCCTGTGCAACTCATATTAATACCCTTTAATGAAAGCAGCCACTGAAAAGTTCTCCTGGTGTAGTTAAGACAGGTTAATAATTGTCCTGCCACAACGTGAGGGCATCTATGATGAACGTGGGGCGGATGAAAATGTAAAACAATCAATGTTTTCCATTTTCTAGTTCATTCATTCATTCTATATCTCAATCTTCCAGCTGAACAGTCAATTCACCGACTTCTGTGTTTTCATCTTCTGGCTGTCTTGTTTACATTGTATAATGAAGGAACGAGACACGGCAAAGGACAATTAGTATAATGAACCGCTGGTGTATAAAAGGGGAGGGAAAGGTTATGTGGCAGGAACATGTGGCAGGAACATGTGAGCCGACTCTGGGGCTCTGCTGAGCCGCTAATGCCTCACATGTCAGGGTTGGCTGGTCGTCAGCTGATCTCAGCCGGCCTCCTCCAGGCAGTTCAGCTGGATTGCTCCTGTGTTTTTTGACATCCCACTGGCCAAAGCAAGTTACATGGCTGAGCCCAGTGTTAAAGGGTGGGGCAGGTCAGGGAAGGGACTCAAATTCATGCGTGGCAAAGGGTATGAAGAACCGAGGCCATTGTTGCCATCAAGCACAATTACCACACTTACAAAAGTTCGAGGGCAGCTGCTTCATCAGCAACTATCACTTCTCTGAGTCTCTAATCTTTGGGCTCTGAGCTGGGCCTGAGAACATGGTCATTAAATACACCCCTGATGGGCATAGACATCCTGTGCAGCTGGAGGAGCTGGACGCCAGCAAGCACTACACCAGCAGCGTGCAGATGGCCGGGGCAGCAGCATCTGGGTGGAGACTGTGGATTTGCCTTCACTTTCTAGCTTCAGAGACCCCAAAGACCTTTCCCTTTTACATGAGGGTATGCTTCTCCTGGGGGCTGGTGGAGTTATATTGTGCTCAACCACATGGTCCCAAGAACGTTAATGACTAGTCTTGAAACAAATGTATATTTCCATTTTCCTCTCCAAATAAATAAACACATGAATCATATTTATAAAACATGGTATTCAGAAAACTTTGTGGTTCCTTCTTACATAACCTTACCCCTGATTTTTATCAACAACTGACCCAAATGCTTTTTAAAAATTTACCATAGTTCCCTTCTAGAGGGTATAATCCTTTCAAGTCAGCCCACACCTGGAAGACTTCAGGTTAGTATTAAAATATCTGTGTGTTTCTTTTCTTCACCTATTATGATTCCTTTCCTCCTAAGTCACACATTTGGGTTTTTGAACTAATTTTTAAATTGCCTTTTGTCTCTACAATGCAATATTGTTTGTCATTTAAAAAAATTAAAATACTGATCCACACCACACCATGGATGAGCCCCAGGAACACTGTGCGAAATGAAAGAAATCAGTCACAAAGGACTGCAAGTCCGCTTATATGAAATGCTCAGAATAGCTAAACCTATAGCAATAGAAAGTAGCTTTGTGGCTTCCTAGGGCTGGGGGAGATGGGGAGGTTGGGGAGCGATGGCCAAGAAATAGGGGGCTTCTTTCTGGGATAATGAAAATATTCTAAAATTGATTGTGGTGATGGAAGCACAACTCTGTGAACATACGAAAAAACACTGAATTGTACACTTTAAATGGATGAATTGTTCTGTAAAAAGTCTCAATACGACTGTTTTGGTTTTTTAAAAGTTATCCTTTCTAAGATTCCAGATCAACTGCTGCATCCACGGCAGTTCTGTGTGCCCTTTTTGAACCTTTTCTGTCATGTAGCTGAAGAAAAAAGGAAGGAAAGTGTCACATTGAACGTTTATACAATAAGAAAGCAAAATCTGCCAGGAATATTTTTGTGTTGGGAAGGAGTAATGTTCCATTTAAAAATTTTAAACCATTTACTGCCTGCTGGACACGGTGGCTCTGGCACAAATGTCCAGAAATCTAACATCACCTGTGGAGCTTCCTTCTGGCTGCGTTTTGAAACGCTAAGTGGTTCAAGGCCACCAGAACTCTTATGAGGAAACGACTCCGTAGAGGTTTTTGTATCACTGACAACTTAGAAAAAGCATTTGCCAGGAAGACACATTTGCCTTGACTGCATTGCACATCCTTTCCTTTCCATCTGCTCTTTTCTCACTTCACTCATTAAAAGGTTGATTTGAAGGAGGGTTGACATACCCAAAGCCTTCTGTGGCCCACAGCCGTTTCTTTCTCTCTCTCTCTCTCTTTTTTTTTGTTTCCTTCTCCCCACTCTACACCCCTTTTTTTTCTGATTCAAAAGAGCAATTCCAATCTTTTTGGTTATAATATTTACAGTTTCCTGATAATGGACCCTAAGCTATAGATTAAATAAACATTTATTCAGGAATTACCTGAGACTTGAACATTATTTCAAATAACATGATTACCTCCAGAATAACATGATTGAGAAACACTGCCAAGAGTGAGGGGGGACGCAAGGGTAGAAGAGTTTGAAAGTTTGAAGGGAATGACAAAGTCCTGAATGAGTAATTCTGAAGAGTGAAAGAGTGAGAGATGGTTGGAGAAACACCATAGGATTGCTGTTTTTATATTTTGGAGATTAATCCTTTGCCCATTGCTTCATTTGCAAATATTTTCTCCCATTCTGAGGGTTGTCTTTTCGTCTTGTTTATGGTTTCCTTTGCTGTGCAAAAGCTTTTAAGTCTAATTAGGTCCCATTTGTTTGTTTTTGTTTTTATTTTCATTACTCTAGGAGGTGGATCAAAAAAGATCAAAGAGTGTTCTTCCTATGTTTTCCTCTAAAAGTTTTATAGTGTCCAGTCTTACATTTAGGTCTTTAATCCATTTTGAGTTGGGTGTGGTGTTAGGTAGTGTTCTAATTTCATTCTTTTACATGTAGCTGTCCAGTTTTCCCAGCACCACTTATTGAAGAGACTGTCTTTTCTCCACTGTATGTTCTTGCCTCCTTTGTCATAGATTAGGTGACCATAGGTGCATGGCTTTATCTCTGGGCTTTCTATCTTGTACCATTGATTTATAATTCTGTGTTTGTGCCAATAGCATACTGAAACACTCCCATTTACCATCGCAACAAAAAGAATAAGATACCTAGGAATAAACCTACCTAAGGAGGCAAAAGACCTGTATTCATAAAACTACAAAACACTGAGGAAAGAAATCAACGATCACACAAACAGATGGGGAGATATACCATGTTCTTAGATGGGAAGAATCAATATTGTGAAAATGACTATACTACCCAAAGCAATCTACAGACTCAATGCAATCCTTATTAAATTACTAAGGGCATTCTTCACAGAATTAGAACAAAAGATTTTACAATTTGTATGGAAACACAAAAGACCCTGAATAGCGAAAGCAATCTTGAGAAAGAAAAACAGAGCTGGAGGAATCAGGCTCTCCAACTTCAGACTATACTACAAAGAGAGTAGATCTTAAATGTTCTCATCATAAGAAAAAATTGTAACTATGTGAGGTGATGTATGTTGATTAAACTTACTGTGGGGATCATTTTGCAATATATATGTATATCAAATCATGTTGTACCCCTTAAACTAATGCAATGTTTTACGCAATGTTTTATGTCAATTATAGCTCAACAAAACTGGGAAAAAAAGATAGAAGGACCAGAGAGCTTGATGTATTGATACAACCATCTTCACCATACCAGCCATCTCTTTTTTAACAAAGAGAAAAAGAGGCAAAGTCCAAAAACCAAGTGTGACACTTGGAAGGCACCCTCTGCCTTCTCTGTGGCCTGAGCTTCGGAAGCCAGGTACCTGACAGTACCATCAGAATCAGCTCTTTGTGGCCCAGGTGCTGAGGAAGTTGGCACGAGGTCTGCAGCCTGGGCCTCCTGCCCTCCCCTTAACTCAACAGGGCAGCAGCACCCTTTAGCTGGGCTCTGGGCTGAAGGTGAGCGGACAGGGGACCAGGGCGGGGGGTGCATGAAAGGATCTGTGGAGCAAGTCCATCCGACGTGAACGGTCCAGATGCAGTCGTATGGCCCTGTGGCTGCTTCCCGTGGCTGTCAGGCGGCTGCAAAGAACCAGGGCTGCATTCAGAGCAGGTGGGTGTCGAGGGGCTCAGGCAGCATCTGAGCCGTTAGCTGGCACTCCCCAGCATGTCTGGCCTAATGACAGAGACAGGAACGCCCGAGGTCTTCACGCAGGAAAAGTGTGGGCAGCGGTCAGGTGCACCTGCTCTTTCAGAAGGGGGCTTCTCACCTGTGGGAGTCACCAGTGTTGTCCACCTAGTAGATCTGCTCCCCGTCCCTGCCCCCGCTCCCAGCACACAGGAGGATTGCTCTTCTTGCTCTGCTGAAGTTAAGTGTGGCTGTGAGAATTTTCAGGCCGATGAAGAGCGGGTGGGAGTACAGGTGTCACTTCCAGGCAGGAGATTTCAGAGAATGTCAGTCTGTGATGTGCTCTCTGTCTACAGCAGGGGATGTTAAAGGTGGCGCCTCTTCTACCAGCATCGTAGAGCAAAGAGAAGTGGAACAAAGCCCCCAGCCACGGGCCACGTACAGCATGAAAAAGAAATAAATCTTCATTACGGCAGCATATTGTAGAGATGACCCTTTTCTGTTACTGCAGCATGACCTAGCTCGTCCTGTCCGTTACATCATTTGATTGACAAGAGCCCCAGACTGTGTGGTGAAAAAATGAAAAGAAAGGAAAGGGAGGAAAGGAACGTTCGTCGATACCTATTTTGTGTTTCTCCATCTTCTCAGAGCTGTTTATCTCTGCCTGATCAACCATGGGTGGATTTCATGGCTTAATCCTGAAAGGTCTGAACTGGTCGCCTTGTTTCCATTTTCCTGAGATGAGAGGTGGCTCACGCCGTCGCACAGAAAGTCCATCTTGACGTTTAGGGAAGTTTCAGCTCAGCATCAGCTGTGACCAAGTGTTCTGAGCTGGGCCACTTGCTGAAGGATGGGGCTGTGCAAGGAGTAAGGTCTCTTTACTAAACGTGTGGGCTTGGGTCTAGAAGAAAAGAGAGAAGGCAAAGGTGGGAACAGGCAGGGAATGGTCATGCACCCAGAGGAGGAGGATGAGGCCGGGCTGGACGGGGTAAGCACGAACCGCACAGCAGCTAAGCAGGGGGGTCCTGGCAGGCTCAGGTCAGCAACGGGAAGGGGGACCCCGTCCCTCTCGGAGATGGAGACAGAAGCGCTGCGTTAAGCTGAGGAAGAGCCTCCACCTCCGAGATATTCATTTATTCAACACATACTTATTATTCACCTACTCCATCCCAGGCAACTTTTCAGTTGCTGAGGGGGAAAAACACTGAACAGGAGAGACCATAACCCCTGCCCTCTTGGAGCTTGCGTCCTACACAGCAGGTCCGACGGGAGCAAAGCCCTGGAGGAACGGCCGGCAGCGGGTCGGGAATGCAGGGTGGGGGCAGCAGCAGCATGAAATGGTGCACAGAAGAGCTGAGTAGTGACTCACGAGGTCCCGGCACGCTTGCAGGCCCTGCAGGGTCAGCACACCCACCTGTGGACCAATCAGGACCCCAAGGGTGGCCCCTGCCCCTCCCTCACCCCCGCCAGTAGCAAGGCTATGGAATCTAGTGCGCGTGCTTGGCTGGGATACAGCCCCCTCTGCACCAGAGGAGGCATATTCATGACCCAGCTTGGGCCTGGGTCTCGCTTGGCGTCAGAGGTGGGGACGGGGCTCTCTGTTTCTCCCGATGATGATGGCCGCTTGTGGGTCACAGTCCTGGCCCAGACCACGGGGCCCGAATCCCTCCTCCAAGCCCACTGCTGTTCCTCATGCCGGCATCTTCCTCCGGCCTCAGCTGGGCACACGGGCTGGGCCTCCGGCAGGTCATCCGCAGGTCCTTTTCTCACGCCTGCGTCTGTTTCCCTGCCTCTGACTGGCGGGAAGGGAAGGACGGCTAAGCCAGGGCTGCGTGGTTAGGAGCGGCTGTAGCAGGACGGCTCCCGGCCAAGCGCCTGGAGGATGGATGCGCTGGTCAGACCTCCTGTCCATTAGTAACTCCAGATCCATTTTCCCGGTTTACATTCTCAATTCATAAAGGTTTAAAAACTATGGATTTTCATTTTGCTTGTTGCACCTGTAACCTCACCAGGCGTCCTCAGGGGTGTGGGCAGTCAATGGCTAGCAGCCAGGCCTGAGAGGTAATGTAGCACCTCTGCCGCCGCGATGGGCGCCCAGGGAGAAGGGACATTAAACAGATCAGCAGCTGCAAATCAATCAGGCCTTGCCCGGGGACACGGGCGGTCTGTTCTGGTCTGCCCCGTCACGTGCTAGAGCGCGGGCGCGCGCGCGCGCACGCGCGCGCGAGAGAGAGAGAGAGAGAGAGAGAGAGAGAGAGAGAGAGAGAGAGAGAAAGAGAGAGAGAGAGAGAGAGAACAGGGGGGGTAAGGGGGGGTGGAAAATTCTGGAAAGTGCCAGAGTTTCTAGCCCTAGCGAGGGCCGAGGAACCAGGCTGAAACTCTCACTGTGGAAGAACTGAGTCCGCCCAAGGATCCGTACTTCCTCCCGCCCTGCCCACCTCACACCCATAAGCCAGACTCGCCCTCAGCACACCAGCGGCCCTCAGACCCTTGCCTGGGGCTGCCGCAGTGCAGGTGACAGGAGGGGAAGCAGGACAGGTGCGGGGACCCCTCTGCCCCCTCCCCCTCCCTCCTCAGGCTACAAGTGCACGGAAACACACGCATCACTAAATATTTCAGGAGATGAGTGATTTTGGAGGGGGTGGGGAGAAGGCCAGGATAACGATTTATCGAATTTTAGAAAAACTTGATTCCTTAAGTCTACTTCACAGCAGGACTGTCACACACACAAAGGCAGAGGCTCAGGATTGATTCTTCAGGAGGAAGAAAGGGAAACCTAAGAGCCCTTCACGCGCCATTTCTAGGGCACTTAACGACCGACCGCTCTGGATGCCCCCAAACCCCACCCCACCTGGGTCCTGGTCCCTCACTCTCTGCTCCACCCTTGACCACTCTGGCCAGCGACAGCGGGTCTGCTCCCTCCACGGAGAGCTTAACGTCCCCCGGGGGGCTTCTGGCCCCCAGGCCCTCTGTGCCCAATCCCAGCAGCTCAGTTCTGCCCCCAGCCTCTCGGGGCTTTCCAACTGGCTTCCTGACTTGATGGGAGCTGGCCCTTGACCCGAGGAGTCCTGCCCAGAACGGCCACTTCCAGGCCTGGCTCCGCAGCCCCCAAGCCCAGCTGGAGCCGCGCAGGGATCAGGCAGGACCAGCCGCTGGAAAACCCAGCCCTCTGCCCTGCAAGCCTGCCCTCGTCCCCGCAGCCACCGCCCGCTCGTCCTGCAGACACCCGCGCTCCAGGGTGCAGAAGACAGAGAGGCACAGCTGTGCAGCCACGAGCCCCAAACAGAATCGCAGCTCTGCTAGCACCTTCGCAAGGAGCCTCCGTCTCCTCATCCGCAAAATGGCGCCGCAGCGTCAGGCAGGACCCCCAGGAGCGGCCAGTGGGCATCTCCATACCTTGCTGTGGGGAAGTAGTCATTCGGCTCTCACCAGGCACCGCGAGGCCAGAACACTCATGGGGCTGTTTCTGGGTCTGAAAGTGGGACCAAGTCACCCTCGGGTCAGCCCAGAGCATGTGAAGGACGCGACCCCTTGGTTGCTTCCTCCCTCCCCAAGCTGCAAATAGACCAACGCCTGCCAGGGAGGCGTCGATCTGGGGTCCCTGACCTGGGCAGCCCAGTCCCTCCAGGGGACAGCCCTCCACGTGAGCGGGGATCCAGGAGAGGACTGTGGGCACAGCGGCTGGCAAAGGTCCCCCTCAGGCCAGACCATGCGACCACTTGGCCATCAGGCTGGTCTGACTCAGGCCCGGTGCTGCCCGAAAGGATCTGCCAGGGAGAACGAGGGGCGGAACCTGAACGGCCACCGCCCAGAACAGTCATCAAAGGCTTTCATGTTTGGGGACCAATTAATTATCCAAACCTCCCGATTTGAAAAGGAAGATGTTTAATCTCCTGTTTTCCCCAGGGTCTCAGCTCTTTGACCCCGCTGCTTGACCCCTGCCCTTCCACCTAGCCTGCTCCCCGGAGGCCCTGACTCCGCGGCAGCTTTGTTTAGTAAACAAGGCTCCCGGGTGGGGGAGCTTAAGTGCATCTTTTGACGAAACCACACTTTTCACGGGGAGTCTTGATGAGGCAGAAGAAAGGAACTGGGCCTGGGGGTGGGGAGGGTCAGGGCCCACCAGGGACCCCAGCGAGGCTCTCAGGACTCCACCGGAGAGAGTGAGCATTTCCCTGTCTGGATGCCACTAAGCGGGACATTCTTTTTTTTTTTTTTTTCTTTTTTCTGAGCATTGTCATGCAATGAGGTTGGCCAGCCGCTCCTCTGGCAGCGAGAACAGCTGCAGCAGATGCAATAAAAGGATCCCCCAGGGAGCTAGCAGGGTCCACGTGCAGAAACAGAGGTCCCAGAGTCACAGCTTTCTCCAGGGTCTTAAACAATCCTGGGTCGAAACAGAAAGTGCTGAGTCGGCCTGGGTTCAAATCCCAGTTTTGCTCCTCATCAGCTTTTTTGACCTTGAGTAAATTATTTAAATTCCCTTTGCCTCAGTCTCCTCATTCAGAAAAGGAGAAGAATGAGAGTACCAATGGCATAAGTTCATTGTAAAAATTAAATTAGGTAATCTCAGTAAAGTGTTGAGTTGCCGTGAGGTTTATAGAACGACAGGCCAATTTTATGTTTTTCTGGGGAGAGCTTTTTCCTCCCAGCAGGTGGCTCTGATCCAGCTTCATCCTCTCCTCCCCAATCTCCATACACCTTCGAGTCCCTAAGGAGACCTAAATTCTAAGTCCTATACCAGGGCTTGTAGCAAGTCTGGGTCTGTTTGAGTCCCTGTTTACCCTGAGCCAGTGGGTCTCAACCAGAGGTGATTTTGCCCTCTGAGGACATTCGGCAATATCTAGAGACAGTTTTGGGTGTCGCATCTGGGCGGACGGGTGCTGCTGGCATCTAGTGTGCAGAGCCCAGAGATGCTGCTATGCCTCCTACAAGGCACAGGCAGCCCCAGACAAAGAAGTATCTGGTCCCAAATGTCAACACTGCAGAGGTTGAGAAAGCCTGCCCTGAGCATGGGGCCAGGGTGAGAAAGAAGCCTGGGTGGGGTTCCTGCCTGTTCCCTGCCCCCTCCACCCCCCACCCACCCTGCCCAGGAGAGTCTGGTTGTCTCCCACAACTAACCAGACTCATCAGGAAAGGGGAGAGTGCCGCTCCTGTGATATTTTCATTCTCCCATAGTCCCTAAAGAGTTCCATGAAACAAAAGCAATAACACAAATTATGTACCCTGAGAAGCCAGTTACGATATGCATTCATGTAAATCAATGAACAAAAACCAATTTCTGTGGTACCAATTGCTAAACAAAGCCTCGGAACTAATGCCTGTAATTGGAAGTATTCAGGAGAGTGATAAAAATCTATCCATAGTGCCAGGTCCTCTTCTGTCTCCCAGTGACACTGCCAGCCTTTCAGCTGTCACTCAGACCCAGCAGCTCCGGGAAGGGGGCTTCTGCATCCCTGGTCACCAGGGTCCCCTCTGAGTTAAACCCTTGCTGGGCGTCCGTCTTCTCATTGGAGACGAGAACCAGGAGGACCCTGGTTACCTTGGTTACGGTCAGGGACAAACCAATCAACCTAATTAAAGGGGGCAGGGATGGGGGTAGATCGGAGGAAGGTGTAGAAGAGGTTGTTCTGGAAATTCTAACACTTCCATAATCCTGTCCTCAAAATGGAGTCTGGGTAAAACTCCCCAGTTTGCTAGAGACCAACTAACCTCTCCCTTCTGCTCTCTCTATGGGTATTTCTCTTTAGGTAACCAAATGCTATTATTCCTGAAGACATTGCCACAAACAGCTCACCCAATATCAAACCAACGGCTCACACGCTATATAACTGGGGGAAATGCTAAATAAACAAGAGTACAGTGCATGGTACTGTTTGTGTCTTTCCGACTGATCGTCACGATACCTGTAAGTTGACCATCTTTGACCAAGAACAGATTTCATCCCCAGAGAAGAAAGGAATTCGATCATCACCTTGAAATTGTGTGCAAGGCATACAATAGGCAATTAAAATCTTAATTCATTTTTTAAATTTCTAAAATGGAAAAAAATATAATTACTTCAAAAGCCATTTGTCTTTCTCGGGGGTGGAGAGGAAAGATTGCCCCAGACCACGTGACTCCAGTCACGGAGCATTCTGTTCCGTGTGTTACGGCACAGACTTAATTATAGCTTCTCTGGTCACGTGCCTATGAGCCTTGGCAAGAGGCTGCCAACCCTTCATGAAACAGGGTTATGCGCTAGAAATGAATGGGTCCAATCCCCCAACCTTGGCTCTATAAAGGGGGGCTGGAACATACTATGTCAACATTAACCTTGAAACAGCCAGTGCCCTTAACAATAAATAAATAACCGCTATACAGTCAGCGGGAAGCAAAGAAACAAACCCTTTGCTGGGTCGCTGAATTTGTTATACTCTGACCATCAGGATTGGCATCTGTGTGTAAATTCTGTCATCACGCACTGTGTGTCCTGGGGCAAGTCACGCCACTTCTCTGTGCTTTAGGGTCCTCATGTGTACTTGCTTCATGATGCTATTCTGAGAATTCAAACAGATGGAGAGTGGGAGTACCCTGGTGGTCCAGTGGTTAGGACTCCACGCTTTCACTGCCGTGGCCTGGGTTCAATCCCTGGTCGGGGAACTGAGCTCCCACAAGCTGCACAGTGCAGCCGAAATATTAATTAATCAATCATCAATCAATTAATTAATAATTAATTAAAATAAAATTTGCAAACTTCTAAAAAATAAACTCAAACAGATGGAGAGTGAAGAGTCCTCCACAAAGCACCTGGAGTTTAGTTATTGCCAGCAAAGGGAACTGTTGTGTAATCACCGTAATAAGGTAGGACCCAAGCCTCTCCCATCCCTGTGATGGATTGAAAGAGGTTCCCAAGGGCCCTTTTGCTGAGCTTCCCAGCACCTGTGAATGACCCCCTCCCCATCTGATAGAAGTGAAGTCCTAAAGGTAGGTAGCTCACACTTCCGCTGGGTCCGTCAGCAACTTGAGCACGGAGCTCATGTCTTTGAGGAGAAGTGGAGTGGTCTGGCTGTTCAACGTCACAGAGTGGAATCCAGGACACCGGGGACACCTGGCATGCGTCAGTTGAACTCCCAGAGCCTCTGTTTCCTCGTCCACAAGGTGAGAAGGCAGGCGAGGGGTCCTGGAACCCCGTCTAACTCTGCAGTTCCGTGACTGCAGGGCCTGATAGAAACTGATGACTCGCACACACATTTTGTAACCCTGGGGCAGGGAGGGTATTGTTTGCTTCTGTGACTCCCTCCTAGTGCCCAGCACCGTGCTGTCTGATGCTCAGTGGATATCTGCTGGTCGATCTATCGGTCCCATCCATCCCCAGGCTCATGGCTCACAGCTCCATGCTCTTTTAATTTCAAAAAAGGTCAATCAGTCAACCAATCAATGTACTTTCTACAATGCTGCAGCACAGGAGGCAGTCGGCACCGGCAAACGGCATTCCCACCTCAATCTGGCAGGTAGATAAAGACCGTCACAGGCACACACAGGCATATGTGTGCGCACACACTCGGGAGGAGAGGGTGACCGGCACCCTCGTTCCTGGGCCACCGTGTGAGCACACGCCCTTTGGGGGACTCACAGGGAGTTTTCCTGAGATGCTTTGCCAGGTTCAAAGATTTGGAGGAGGGCTTCCCTGGTGGCACAGTGGTTTAGAGTCCGCCTGCCGATGCAGGGGACAAGGGTTCGTGCCCCGGTCCGGGAAGATCCCACATGCCGCGGAGCGTTTGGGCCCGTGAGCCATGGCCGCTGAGCCTGCGCGTCCGGAGCCTGTGCTCCGCAACGGGAGAGGCCACAACAGTGAGAGGCCTGCGTACCGCAAAAAAAAAAAAAAAAAAAAGATTTGGAGGAAAATGACCCATCCAGGGCACGCGGTCAGCAAGAGGGCACAAAGCACCACACAGACCCAGTAAGCTGAATGAGGTGCAGATCCCTGCGCGGACTTGCCTGTGCCCTGAGTGTGCCAGGATGCGGGGGGAGGGGGGCCCATGGCTGGATAGAGGTGCCGTCTCGGAAGGATGAGCGACAGAGAAAGCAACCCCTAAATAAGTAACGGCGGTGGTGTGGGTGGTGAAACCTGGCTTCCTCGTCCTCAGCTTCTTCCCCTGAGAGCACATCCATCTGACCCCAAATTTTCCCCATTTTCCAAGTCACTGCCCTCGATGGGGCCCATCAGGTGCCCTGACCCCATCCCTTGTCATTGCTTCAACGGGGAACTGGTGTCAATTTAGAGCGGTTGGAATTCACTTCTTTAGATTCACCTCCAATCTTATCAAAGGGGCTGCCGTTTTGTTCCTTGGGCTTCTGCCCTCCCTCCTCCGTGAGGCTCTCTCCCCTCCCCGGGGCCCCCGAGCCTGAGCAGAGATCCCCTCCTCTCTGAAGTTAATGGCTGTAAGAAGATTTCATTTTATTATATCTCCAACAGCCCTGATATTTTAAATTTGCCTTTGACAAACTCGGAGCCCTGGAATCATCATTTAGGAAACAAAGCTTAACCGGGAGCCTTTAAGGAGAGTCTTTTTTTCCTTTCAATTTTAGCAGGCTAGTAAAAATCAATAACATCGTCTTCCCATCTGTAGCCCACCTGACATCTCATGAATGGTCAATGGAGGCTGCTTCTAGCTGCTGAGGCTACTGCAAACGGCAGTGGCCAGGGCGGCTGGGGATCACGTTTCTTTTCTGCCAATTTAAAGTCCTCTCTCCCCCCACCCCTAAGATGCTCCTGGGTGACTTCCTTGGGGAAAAGCTTGGGTCTTTCCGGAAACAGTTTAGAGTGACCAAATTGAGGACAGGAAAATTGTGGGGTGGGAGGGGAGGTATTATCTGAGCACAGAGATGATCAAACTCTTTGTCTCTCAAAGGATTCGTTAAATAGGACAAGCCTCGGATAGGGATTTGGAGGGTATTATTCCAGCGCAATTAGCCATAAGCTCCGGGATTCAAGAAGCTGTAAATTGGTCCTGGCTGGTGCCAAAAGATTTGGGACCCAAAGCCCTGTTTGGACGCTCAGCAAACCCTCCGTGGGCTGAACCGGAGGCACCAGCAAAACACAGCCCCGGCCTCGCTGGTATCCTGAGGATGTGGGTCTGTCCAGCTGCCCTGGGCATCTAACTGTGCCCTCGAAGGATGGCCCAGGACAGCCAGCCTGGCCTTTCCAGCAGAAGAGGAGACTGGGCAGACACGACTCCCAGACAATGGAGTCAAAATTCAGGAGCTGCTGTGGCCACAGGACACGTGAAAAACAGGGCTCCGTGAACAAAGCGAGGCCGGGGGCACATGAAACAGCCTCCGCCCCTCACCCCACCCCCAGGCCTTTTCAAAGCCACAGACTGAACCATATTGCCGCTCCCAAGCCAAGTTTAACTTCTAAAGAAATCTTTTCAAGATGTTCAAAGCACCCGAGAGCAGTTCAGCGCTAAGCGCTACCATCTGCCGCTGCAGGCAGGCCCGTCCCGTCATAATCCCTCACTCGGTCCTTGCTCGCTGGCAGAGGCCCTTGTGGCAGGGTCCCCGCTGTGCCCACTGGAGAATGCACATTGGGTAGCGGGTGACAAAGGGCCGCTGGGCACTTGGCTCCTGGGCAGTGGTGCGCGGAGCGTGAGGGTCTGGGAGCAGTTCAGGGTGGACCACGTCTGTGCCGACCCCCAGCTCGGCCTGGGCCTGAGCCAGCTCTGGGGAGGGGTCCCCGATCCCGAGGGCCCCCGCAGCTCCGTGAGCAGATCGGAGGGCTCGGTGTCTGCCGGCGAAGCCTGGAATTCCTTTGACTCCAGAATTTCAAGTGCAGATAAATGGGGACCTCGCTGATTCCAAATGGAAACTCTCCTTACGTTGGTTTTTGTTTCTCTTCTCTTTTTTTTTCTTCTCTTTTTTCCTATTCTAGAGTATGAACACTCTCGTGAGTTGGCATGAAATTAAATAGCTGCTCATTGTAATAAGAGAACCGATACTGTTTTTTTTTGAGCTATGTCAACCATCTCATCTCTGACCTTGTACATCCAGTGCCCAGGAAATTCCAGGCCAGGAGGTCTGTTATTCCAGGGCCAGGCGCACAGAGGTGGAGTATCATGGAAGCCCCAAGCCCAGAAGATGAAGAGTAGCAGGGCCCCCTGGGTAGAGGGTGAAGGGCCCAGGGGCGAGATGAGGGACGAGGTAGGGCAGGAGGCTGAAAGGACCAGAGTGGAGCAGAAGAAGGAGTCAGCCTGGGGACCAAGGTGATTTTGAAGAATGAGACCGCTCTGGCCTCCTCCCTGTGATGAAGACTCAGTCTGGCTTGAGCGGGAGAGAGAGAATCAGGGATCTAGCAGGTGTGTCTGCCCGGCCAGGGTGTAGGGAGAGGCAGCATGGACGCCGCCTCCTAGAGGGCTGTGATCATCGATCCTGGGCTGCCGATGCCCTGTTGGGTGTCCCCTGCTCTGTGTGGAGCTGGTGGCGAGGCAGGAGCGGAGTCCCGGGGCTCTGTGTTGCTCTGGATTGCAGCAGAGGGCCACCAGGGGCGATGGTTAGAAACATGCCCGGGAGACACTTACTGGATGGCATGAGCCTGGACAAATCACTTAAACTTATCATGCCTTAGATCTCCTATCTGCAAAATGGGGGTAGCTGATAATGAACACACACACCTCACGGGGTTGCTGCCGGGGTTAACATACATAAAGCACTGAGAACAGTATCCGACACACAGGAGGTACCAGCTGAGGCTTGGCCATTGTCGTTATTATTGTTTTATTTATCCCAGGAGTGAGTGAGAGGCTGACAGTCTCAGATGTCATCTTGGCTGCTAGAGAAAACGGAAGGCAGCGTTGGCCCCAGGATACAGCTGGGCTGCGCTCCACCCAAGAAGCGCTCTGGAGTTAGCTGTGGGGATTCCAGCTTCCCCTCCACCCCTTGTCCCCAGTGGTCTGGGCGCCCCATGCCTGGGGGCTTGGCAGATCTGAGACCACCTGCCAGGAGGCTGGGGGCTAGATTTCCCGGTGCAGATGTCTGTCAGAAGCTCTGCGGGGAGAAACCGCCCCCTCAGGCTCTGCGCGGCCACAAGCAGCAGACGTTTCTGGCAGCGGCTGTGTTTCAAAGGCGCCCTGGAAACTGAGATTCAGATGGGGTCCAACTGGCACACCAGGGGCTCCGTGGGCCTGGTGACACCCAGCTGGCTTTTGGCCACAAAGAGCAATGCCCGAGCTGTAAGAAGACAGACACAGAAGTTTGCTTTGCTTTTGGGTTTGGGTTTCTCTCTTTCAAAAAATTTTTTTCTGTTACCCCGCCAGAATCTGGGCGACAGCAGTTAAAACTCCTGAAAATCTTCAGCAACGACTTCGGCCGATGGGCCAGCCTGCTTTGCTATATAGAAGTGTATTGAAATGGATTTCACGCAGTAGGTCCAAACTCTTCTTCCTTCATCCATCCCTTTACTACACAGCCCCTCCCATCACACCCCACCCCATCCCCATCCTGCCCGCCCTTAGTAAACCTGGAGCTCAAAGCGGTGACCCTATCAGGCTGTGCGTCTGTGAAGAGAACAGGTCCATGGAGAACAGCCTACTGCTCCCATGCGTGAGGGAGGTGGCATTTGCGGGAGAGCTTTGATTGGCACGTGGTCAGTGGGAGACGCGACTGGCGGTGAGTTGATGAGGCTGGGGCTGCTGGAGCTGAGAGTATGGCCTCAGTTTCCTCATCAATAGTCGTGCCTATTTCCTAAGGTTGCTGTGCACGTTCAGCGACTTAATCTGGACAAAGCCCCTAGAACAATGCCTGGATCTTATAAACATCGGCTGTCATTTCCCTGTAATCTACCTAACCACACATACTTGTCCTGTGTTCTACATAACTTTCAAGTGTCCCACCAAACACTGACATTGTCTGAGCCTGAAACATAGCTCTTAAAAAAAAAACCACGAACACAACGCGATTTTTTTAAGGTTTTAAGATTCACCGACCCTGCAGGAATGCAATCCCTCTACTGTATCAGAGGCAGCTTATTTACCTCCTCAGATCCTCTGGGCTGCACCCACCTCCCAGGCCCTCAGCGTCCTGGTCCACCGGACTCTCTGCAGGACATTGTGTGCCACACCTGAGGCCAACCAGCCCTGTGCCCACGTGCCCAGAGTCTCGGGATATTTCTAGTGCTTCTGGAGTCAGACCAAAGGCCACACTCAAGAGGGTACAGTTGCCTTGAGGGCCAGAAGATGTAACCCAGAGGGGCGGGAGAGTTCACTCCTCATGGGGCCAACTTTGGCCAAGAGGCATGAGGATTCTCTCTCCTCTCCTCTTCCTGATGGACTGTTCTGAAGTGTGGTTTCTCCATCTGGTCTATCTGGAAACTTCCTATGGGGCTGAGCATACTCATTCAGCCTGTAGTATGTCTGAGGAAGTGGCTTACCCAGGAACACATCATCCTGTACGGCCTTCCGTCTTTCACTCTTGCTGCCCTGGGATTGCACTTCCTAAAGAAAGCATCTCCCCTTCTGCCCTGCCTCATACTGTTTTCTAGGGAACTTGGGCTAAAATTCCCCTAAAAAGGGGAGATTCAACTTCACCAAGAGTTGTTTACCATTTCAGAAAATCACTTAATCAATAACAACACTAAAAGTATTTGTCACCAGGACAATACATTTCTATCAGTCTACACCTGTAGCCAGCCGCGGCATTCACGGTGATGGGCTTCGAGTGTAGTTGTGCCTGTGTATCTGTTTATTGAACTACTACTTTATGAATTACTTCCCTTTTATTTCTCCCTTATATTCCATGTAGGGCGTTATATTGATTTTTTATTATGTATATAGGGAAGTTATATTATCTATAAATTTGATATCAAGATAGGTAAGAGGTCATTACAAGATATTTGTCATGTAAAGTGGGCACCGGGGTTGGTAGAGCTGAGGAACGGTGATGGAGGAGAAAGGGCCCCGAGGCTACTAGTCAGCTGTGCTGTGATGGATAAGACACTGGTCCCCATGTGCCTTGGTTTTTGACGTCGAGTGAGATGATCCCTAGAGGTCTTTACAGACGTGCCACCTGAGGTTTAATTTTCAGAGATGTCACCTGCTTTAGTTTTTCGGGGTTTCCACTGAGGTGCTTCATCTGTTGTTAGAAGCTAAACTCAGCCCCGCTCTCAAAGGCAGGAGTGGGGCGCCATTCCCACCTGCGATGGGCAGGAAGTGGGTGCGTGCCCACCTAAGTCAGCTTTCACTGCAAAGTCACATTCACACCACAGGGACCAGATGGCTGCCATCCCAGCCCAGCTGGGCCACCTGCCCTACCGGGGGACATCTAACTGTGTTTATAAGTTGGCTCACCTGTAAACATTCAGTGTCAGTCCCAGCCTGGGTCCCTGTGTGCTTCCCGACGCCGGTCCTGCTTGCTGGGTCTAGTCTCCAGGGCTGGCAGCTGCCTGTGGACCTTGCTCCATCCCTGTCGCTGTCCCTCCAGCTAACACCCCCTGATCCTACTTCCCAGGTCCAACCGTAGAGCCAAGGCCAAGTCCATGGCATGGCGCTAGAAGTCTTTACCTGTAGGGCAGGAGGTTTGCGATCCGGACCGCCGCCCTTTCACTTTTCTAGGTGGACACAGAGTGGGGACTGAGTGTGGCTCAAAAGCAGGAAGAGCTTTCTTACTGAAACCCCAGGCACTCCCACCCGGGTCCCCCAAGTTTCAGGACCAAACCCACATTGTTAACCCTTTCCATTTCGCCACGGAGACAACAGGAACCAGAGAGCGACGGGGCAGCCGCCCACCCCAGCCGAGAAGCCTCTTTTCTACCCTCTGTATTTTGCGAATCTTCAGGAACGCATGGAAACGCTGATGAGCAAAGAACATGATAAAGTAGAAAGGACAAAAAGAAGAGGTTCCTCTCTGTAAAAGGAGCAGTTTCATGCAGAAAAGGGTGTTGGAGGAAAGGCCAGTTAGGGACCCTTGGTGCCTGGAAAGCAGTGAGTCTGAAGCTTGTGCCTCCACCCTCCCAGGGCTCATCTCCCCAGAGCCCCGAGGCAGCTTGGAAGTCCTGGGTCAAGCTGCTGAGGGGTTTGCCCCCGTGGGGTGCCAGAGCCAGCTGTTCCAAGCCCTGGGTAAGTCTTGTGGCAAAACAGTAACCAAGGAAGCTATTAAGAACCCAGATTAGCTTAACTAAGGCTTTTGAATAGCAAAAAAAAAAAAAAAAAAAAGTCGGGTTCTTAAATTGAGGTTATCACGCTGTGTTTTCACGGAGCTTGTAGGTTTCTGCTTAAGAAGCAGAACTGAGGCGGCTTGGGAGAGCTTCGGGAACTTTCTGAGTCTCGGGGGCGCTTCAGAATCTGGCAGAGGTGGCTTCCAGGCAGGTTTAAAGCTTCAGTGAGGATTTACGTACAGCTGGGGCCTTGGGGGAAGCTGCGATATTGCTTACAAGTTTCCAGAATTCTGCTTCATTTAAAACAGAATTGAGGACCTACTACACCCAAGGAAAGCCCGCCTCGCGAAGATGATCAGAGCAGGAACAACAGAGGCTGCGCAGGGCCAGTAGGTCCCAGTTCATGTCTGAGGGTCTCTTTGTGTCCTCCAAAAGCAGAGCCCACACTCCTGAACCCGGGGGCCTCCTTCGGCTTTTTTTCAAAACCAAGACAATAAAATGAAGCAAATCAGAAAGCAAATGTTGGGCACAGAAAAGCCCCACAGAGGCCATGGATGGCGCTGGGCCCTGGGTGCAGAGTCGGGGTCCCCCGTCTCCTGGGGGAGGGGCTGAGGGTCTCCACACTGGTGCCCAACTGCCCTTGGGAGAGGTGGGGGGCTGAGCCTGCTGGGAGGTCTGCTCAGCCACTGGGATACCTGATCCCGGCCCGTGCAGATACCCAGGGGGCATCATCCCGCCCTGTAGCCACAGACAGAGGGCAGAGCCAGAAAGCTGCTACCTGTTCTCATAGGGGCTCCACGGGCTGAGGACCTCTGCTCTAGGGCCAGGGAAACCACTGCTCCCCGGACGTGGTGACAGTGCAGGTGGCGATGCGGCCGAGTCTGCTTGTGAAGGGAACCCTGTCCAAATGCAGGTTCCTGGGCCCCCTGGGCCCACCGCCTGGCGCTCTCCATGCTGACGAGCCCCCAGCAGATTCGTGCACACTCCAGTTTGAGACCAACCTCCCAGTGACAGCCCTGCTGCAGGGGTCAAAGGGTCACGGTGAATCAATGTTATCGACTTTCACTGCTGCAAGGAGCCGCGGGGCACAGCTCAGCTCACCGGACCCCGGCAGCACACGGAATATTCGTTCCCTCAGGCAGGGCCCGTTTCCTAAGCTCCTCGTGCGACAGTGAACGGGCCAGACAAAATCCCTGACCTCTGGGGTCCCCATTCCAACGGTGACAGTGCCTTACCTTCCAATAACACTTGACTTATAAATACTGTTACATTGAGATCAGCCCGTGATTCTAGGAGACTTGTGGCGGGTATGTTACTTCCCCTTTGTACAGGAGAAGGAACAGGACCACAGAGACCAGAGGGCTTGTCCAAGGCCCCCAGCTTGTAGGAGAGAGTGATTGTTGAGGGCAGTGCCTTCTGCCCCGTGGTCCACCCTGTGGAGAGTTGCGGGGCCTCATCTCTGCAGGGCTCCGGTTCTCAACCGGGCAATTACATCCCCCGGTGGGCACTTGGCCGTGTCTGGACACATTTTGGTCGTCACGACTCGGGAGGGCGACTGGCATCCAGTGAGTGGAGGCCAGGGCTGGCTAAACATCCCACAGCACAGGACAGTCGCGTCCAGCAGAGGATCATCCACCCAGATGTCAGCAGTGAAGAGCCCTGCAACAGGCGGGGCACGGCGGGTACTTAGCGCGTCAGCACGGCTGTTTCTCACAAGCGCCACGGAGATAATATTATACCGCCCATTGCACAGAAAGGAACATTGAGGGCAGCTGCGGTGACTCATGCCCCGGATCACGACGACGAGAAAGCGTAGAGCTGGGATTTGAACGAGGGTCCACATTTGAAGCAGTCCAGCTCCAAGGATCTATGGTTTTGCTCCTAAGCCCCCGTTCACCTCAGAGTCGGAGGAGAGCCGGGAGGTGGCCTGTGCGGTCCGCGGGGCTGGGCCCTGGGGTGGAGCGGCTCGGAGAAGTGCAGCGCGCACCACCTCCAGCAGGTTCTGGGGCCTTTGCTTGCTGCGCCCTCAGGTCCCTGCCCAGCGCCAGGTGGCCCGGGCTCCCCGCTGCCAATTCGCCTTATTTCTCACTGATGAAATTCCCCCAAAACTCTGTTTTGATTTTATGTATTTATTTATACTTTTGGTTTCGCTTTTTGTTCTGCTCTGTTTGCAGGAGCGGATCCCCGGCAGCCTGTCTTCAACCTGGCGTTAGATCAAGGGCTTAAACCGAGTGCTTCTCACCAGTCCGCGGTGCTCACCCTGCAGCCGCCACCGTGTCCCTGCCCGCTGGGAGCACCGAGCCCCCCAAGCACCCAGCCTCAACCTCTCCAGCCACAGGGCTCCCCAGGCCCCATCCCCCCCACACCCAGGGGGAGGGCCCTCCACTCTCTGAGGGGAGTGGGCTGGGACTGGAGGAAGGGGCAACGGGGCCACCAGGGATTTTTTTTCCCCTCCAATCCAGAAATAATGGCTCCTACAGAAAAGTCGTTTCCAGGGACCAAAGGGTAGCCTGTGCGACCTACTGGGACCTACTGGGGCGCATTTCTGAGAGCCGTGCAGCTGATTCCCACGGGGATGCAGATCTAGACAAGGCTGGACCCCCCCCGCCCCCCTCGCCCCCCAATCAGGGGACAGAGAGGAGGGAGGAGAGGAAAGGAGCTTGTTAGCAAAAGCCCTCACAGGAACCTGCAGACCATCCTGGCTTCACCTCAGAGGTATGGGCGTCCCTCTCCTAACCCCACTCGGGTCCTTTCCTTTTCCCACGCTTGTCACCCCACGTGGGTTCTGAGTCAGGAAAGGGGTGCCGCTCCCAAGACTCACTGTTCTGCTCCCCAGATAGAGCCTCAGAAGGAGCAGTATTCCAGAACCGAATCATTCCCGTGTGTGGGGAGCGAGGGAATGGGGGTGCGAGGGGAGGGCCGGGGAGGGGAGGTGTTAAAATGGTCCAGTGGGCAGGCGGGATGCTCAGAGCCGGGGCCCATCAGTCCAGGCCGGAGCTGGGGCCTGCACACGCCTGGCGTGGGTGGGACCTCTCCCGACCCCAGACCAGAGGCCCAGGAAGTCATCAAGGCTGATGTGTCTGAAACGTAAGTGTCTGAAACGTAAGCGCGACAGCCGTGGTCACTTCCTGGAACAAAGGCCTTGTGACTGTGTCAGTGTCTTCCTTTTATGCTATGTTTTTGGGTCAGGGCTCAGAACCACTAGGCATGACGGAAAGAAGCCTGTGCTTTGACCTCACAGCACTGCAGGGGGTGGTCAGGCTCTTCTGTGTTGGGTCCCATGCCTTTGGAGTCCCAGGACCCGCGGGCTGGACTACAAGATGAGAGGGTGATGATGATGCCCCATGAAGAACAGGTGGGAAGTGTGTTGTCCTCTCCCCCTGCAGCCTCCGTCCTCGCTGGCTGCCGCGCTGGGGAAGAGGCCGTGCACCTGGAGCTGTGCCCCGGGCCCTGGGTGGGAGGCCCTGGGAGGCTGCTGTCCTGCCTGCCGGGGATGGGAGCCTGCATCAACCCGCCAGGGTGCACTGGCCGCTGCTTCCCTTGCGCCCGCGGACCTCGCCCAGGTTCCACCCTAACCAGTCAGGAAAGGGAGTGATGGGAAATGGTGCTCAGCTAGCCCAGTTGCCACATGGCAAATTCACCAGACTTTTTTTTTTTTTTATCCCAGATAGGTTTTGTTTGCTTGCTTTTTCACCCTTCAAGCTCCTGATCGAGCATTTTGGTAGATCTCTGTGTGCATTTGTGTGGACTCCCCCTGAACTAAACAACCTCTGCTTTTTCTCAACTGAATTCTTCTGAAGATCCCTTTAACTTTTGACAGGAAATGAGCACCGAGCCAGGAAGTCTGCCTGGAAAAAATGCTGCGAGTGTGTATCTGTGTTTGTGGTTGTGCGTATGTGTGTGTGTTTGCGGGGTATGTGCATGTTTGGCATGTGTGTGTCTCTGTGTGTGTGCCCTGTTTCCACACACCCTTCGGTGGGGAGGGGAGAAGGGAGGGTCGGAGACAATAACAGAAAACCAAGCTGCACGTTTGGGCTGGGAGGCCCTGTCCTTTCTCCACGAACCAGATGCAGATTCCAATCAATTCAATCAATGGGCAATGTTTGCTGGCCGTAAAAATAGCCCAGAGGTTGTTGGTCAGCAGCTCTAAGATGGATGACCAGTGGCCCGGGACATCCCAAAGGTCAAAGATGACTATGTCACCTTAAAATGTAATCTGTGCTGGCTCCCAGCCCAGGCCTGGCCATCTGCAGCCTCCCGCCAAGCCAGGCTGCTCTCGGCCCTGCTGCCCGCTCAGCCAGCAGCCCGGCAGGTGGCCTTCGGGCATCACGGGCAGTGCCATCGGGCTGTCCCTCCTCCCAAGCCCCAGTGGTGCTACTGTCCTCCCAGGCAGAGCCCACACCCTCTCCACCCACGGCTGCCCCCATGACAGCCCACAGGAGGCTGCAGAAGAGCAGGGTTTCACCTTCCACCCCTTTTCACTAAGCAAACCCTCGCCTCCTTCGGCTCTGAGCGCCCGCTCCAGCTTCTTAGGTACGAGGAGTAAAAGGTCGCTGTCGTTCACTTGCAATCGTGAGAAAGGATGAAGCAGCAGCGAGAGGTGAGTGAGGGATGTTGCTATGTCTCTTCTTCCCCTCCACGCCGAGGGACCCCCGCTTCTTTTGCCCCTTCCCTCCCTCTCAGTCTAGAACTACCTCCCGTTTCTTCACCCAGGCATTCCTTCCTGTGCCGTCCTGCTCCAGGGCGGACACCGCAGCAGCACGTGTTGTATCTGGAGCCTCACCAGCTCATCTTCAAATAGCTCTTTCTTCCCCCCCCTGCTCGTTGTCTGATGGATGCCAGATTTTCTCTCCCCATCTTTGGTGCACCAGTTTCCTTAATTTTTCCCATCTGCTGTGTTGCATTCGGGAAGCGTGTAAGGATAAGTGCCTGGTGAACATTTTGGCCAGTTGCATTGTCTCATAAAAAGGGCTGCCCCCTTCCTTTCTGTTGTTGCCGGTCGTGTGCAGGTGCCGCCAACCCGGGGGCAGGGTCTGTGTGCTGCGCATCAACCTCCTCCCATAAATCAGTGCAGTTCGGCTATTTAATGGTCAACGTGTCACCCGAAGATGCAGTATTTCCCAAAAGTCAGGAAGCAAATAAATTATTACAGTTTAAAAATGAATCTATTTATTGATCTCCTTCTTTTACGCTATTAATGCTAATTGTTTTTCATGGTGCATGCATTTGGGAGTCATCAAAATGAATTCTTAACGAATTTCCAAACACAAAAATTATAGGAGGATAACAGAACCAAATCATCCTACCATCTCTCAAAGGCCTTCTGCTTAAAGGGCCACATCACGTGTGTCTGTCTGTCTCTAAGAGCTGAGATATAGCTGGTAACAGCCCACGGCTATAGAGGAGTGTGTGGACATTGCAATTAACTATGTCGGTTGAGCACCTACTGTGTGCCAGGCCTTGGGCTAGGACGTTTCACTGAATCCTCGTGGCAGCCCCAAGGTCAGTTTTATTATTCCCACTTGATTTATTAAAAACTGAGACCCAAAGAAGTTTACACATCTGTGGAGTAGAAGAGACCAAGTACAAGTCCAGTTTTATTTGTCTCTGAACTGCATGTGCTTTCCACTCTCCATGCTGAGCTGGTATCAATATGGCTGCAGCAGGTTCATTCCAGGGAATTTCATCACTGTTTCCACCTGTCTGTCCGACTCAGCGTTAACCTTGAGCCTTTCTGCCAAAGTCACAGCATGCACCTCCCACCCCTTGTCTTGGTCTGTCCTCTCTTGGCCATCAAATCAGTCAAAAGGCATCACTGTGCCCTCTTATCTCCCTTGGCTACAAGACTACTACTTGTTTCCCCTTATTCCTCAGTAATATCATTTTAGCTAGCCACATGGCTCCAGCTAAAGAGTTCCCAGAGTTCCTCGCAGCTGGGCACAGCCTGGGGACTGCCAGGATATGAATGAACTTGATGTGTGCCAAATATGGGTTTTGCCTTTAAAAGAAGAAAAAGTGCTTCTTGTCATCTTCTTTCCATTTTCCTACTGTCTGGAATTCAGACATGATGGTAGGAGTTGAAGCAGCCATCACTGATCATGAGACAGAAGCTGTGTGGTGAGGACAACAGACCAACAAGATAGAAGGAGCCTGGGTCCCTGATGCTGCGGAGGCGCCATCCCAGCCCTCACCTGCATGTCTGGACTTGCCTGTGAGAGAGAATTCAATGGCTCCCTTGTGTTTAAGCCACTTTCATTCTCATCCTCTGTTATAGCAGCAAACATTTATCCTAACTAATGCAGCTGCCCAAGACAGTACTGATGGATGTGGTAGGCTGAATAATGAACTCCCAAAGATGTCCAAATCCTAATCTCTGAAACCTATGAATACATTACCTTACACGGTAGAAGGGATTTTGCAGATGTGATTAATTCAAGGATGTTGAGATGGCAAGTCTATCTTGGGTTATCCCAGTGGGCTGAATGTAATCCCAAGAGTCCTTATAACAGGGAGGCAGGATGGTCATATATATAGCAAGAAAGTGATGTGACAGCAGAAGCAGAGGAAAGCAGAGTCAGAGAGAAAAGATGGTACATCACCAGCTTAGAAGATGGAGGAAGGGGCCATAAGCCAAAGGAAGGGGCGCAGCCTCTAGAAGCCAGAAGAGGCAGGAAAGAGATCCTCCCCTAGAGCCTGCAGAAGGAGCACAGGATGTCTACATAACCGCAAAGCATCTCCCCAAAAGAGCCTTATTAATTAAAAGGAGAAAATACTAGTTCCATAGTTTACAGCATAGAAACCTGGCAGACCCCACCTCAGCCAGGTGATCAAAGTGGACGTCACCAGGAATGCACATCCTGCTGCCATGCCCTGAGAAGGACATAACATCACTGCCATGGTATTCTTGCAAAATTGTGTCATCAAATCTAATCGCGGGGAAGCATCAGACAAACCCAAATTTGAGACAGTCTACAAGATAACAAGCCTGTCCTCTTCAAAAGTGCCCAGGTCGTGAAGTGATTGAAGAGTCTTACTCCTTGCCAATCTCACGTGTCAGCCGATGGTCTCTTTTTTTTTTTTTTTTTTGTGGTATGCGGGCCTCTCACTGTTGTGGCCTCTCCCGTTGCGGAGCACAGGCTCCGGACGCGCAGGCTCAGCGGCCACGGCTCACGGGCCCAGCCGCTCCGCGGCATGCGGGATCTTCCCGGACCGGGGCACGAACCCGTGTCCCCTGCATCGGCAGGCGGACTCTCAACCACTGCGCCACCAGGGAAGCCCCGATGGTCTCTTTAGACCATAAATCGCATCCTCTTCCTGCTAGGCGCCCCCTCCACTGCAACCTTTGCTAGCCCAGGAGGCCCTGTGTGACCTGACCCCTCTTGCAATGACTCCCAGCCTCATTTTCCCCTCCTCCCTCCTCCCCCCCCCCCACCTCCCACACTGTGTCCTCAGCCATACTGGCTCCGGTGGTGGTTTCTCAGATGAGCCAGGCTCCCTCCTGACACAAAGGCTTGGCACTTGCTTAGAGGCTGGAATGTTCATCCATCTTTTCCCTTTTTGCTTCTAACTTTTCCCTTCATATTTGTCTCTCCCACTGGAATGTAAGCCCCATGAGGGCAGGAATTGCATCTGATGTGTTTCAAAGTTGCATCCCTGGTGCCTCATAAGTGCCGGGCACCAAGAAGGTGAATAAGATAAGCGGAACTAGTGACTGTGCTATTGTCCCAGCATTCTGATTGGATGGACTTGGGCAGAAAGCCATCAAGCCACCCGGGGCCCCAACAAGCCACAGGGTGCCCTTGAATCCGATTCCTCAGCACTTTCTCCTATTATGCGAAGAAATACCTAACTAGAAAGAATAACAGAATAGGGTCTGTGTAAAATGAAACATCATGAGTCCAACATCCCAACACACTGGCCTCCCCTTGAAGCTGCTTTAGCTCTTGTCCTATATTTTCCATCACCTACCATGTTTGTGGGACTAATCAGCCTGTCAAACCATCCCGAACAAAAACAAAAGAAACATGGGCTTCCCTGGTGGCGCAGTGGTTGAGAGTCCGCCTGCCGATGCAGGGGACACGGGTTCGTGCCCCGGTCCGGGAAGATCCCACATGCCGCGGAGCGGCTGGGCCCGTGAGCCATGGTCGCTGAGCCTGCGCGTCCGGAGCCTGTGCTCCGCAACGGGAGAGGCCACAACAGTGAGAGGCCCGTGTAACGCAAAAAAAAAAAAAAAAAAAAAAAAAAAAAAAAGAAACAGACAAACAAAAAACAAGGCGTATGATAAAACCGTACTGGATTTCTGATGTCAGCTCTTCAAACCCCTTCATTATGCAGGTGGGAAAACTGAGGCCCCAGAGAGGGTACAAGACCACATTTTAGGCTTAGGGTCTGGGCCCCAGGCCTCCTGCCTGCTGGGCTTTTGATGCCCAGCGTAGGGGCAGTTCCTGGAGGAGCAGCACACCCAGTGCGAGAGGCCTGGCATCCACTCTGGGACCCACAGTAGCTGCTGGTGCCCATTTCCAGCCTCCACCCCCATCCCGAGCCTTTAACCTAATGAAACTATCAACAGCTCCTGTGAGATTCCCGCGTGGACTCCAGCGCAGTGCTTCCAAATATGATGGGCACACGAATCACTCAGAGAACTTGTCAAAATGTGGATTCTGCCCCAGGAGGTCTGGGTGGGGCCTGAGACTCTAACATGCCCTGGGGGATGCTGGCGCTGCTAAGGCTGTGCTGCCTGGACCACGCTCGGAGTGGGACGGATCTAGCCCAGGGCTCAGCCACCTTTTCCTGTAAAGGATCACACTTGTAAATAGTTGAGGCTTTGTGGGCCAAGAGGCGACATGGAGAATTGTGTCCTTGTATAACAAGAGAAAACAAGTTTTCAGACGTTTTTTAATTGATGAAATTCAAAATATAATGACAATAATTAAATATTTTTTTTTGTAATACAGGTCTACTAATGAAAAGGCTGGGATCCTTTTTTGGGGAGGGCCACATTTCATTTAACTGGGCTTCAGCATGCCCCACCACCAAGTCGGTTGCAAATGTTGGTCTGTGAAAACCGTTCTTAGCTCGAGTGCTGTACAGAAAGCACAGGGCAGCTGGATTTTGCCGCAGGCTGTAGTTTGCCCACCTCTGGTGTAGCTGTGCTCAATGGTTAACCTAAATTTATCAAAACCATCCAGGGAGATGTTTCCCCCTATTCCCATCCTGGGTAAGGGATGGAGATCCAGATCCTTCTCCTGCCTCAGTTTACCTACAGTGGCCCTGGGCAAGGTCACACACCTGAAACAAACATCCTGCCTTTTGCTTCTGAATGAATTTTTGCTTTGAAGCGTCAGTCCGCAGGAACGTACACCCCATGCGGCACCCTTGAATGGTGCAGGCTCATAGAAGGGTCTGTGGAACTGTGGTCTGCTTTATTCCTTTTACACCCAATCAACTGTGAGTTTTGAGATCGGAGTCCTCATGGGTTAGCCTGGGAGCCTGGTGTTCAGAGTTCACGGCCAGGGCAGTAGGGGTCGCTGGGGGTCAAGGCTCAGGTTCTCCAGAAGCGTCTTTTGCCGTCCTGTGCCCCATCACTGGTAATTTTTCTGGTCATTTCCAGCATCACCAGAGAACATAAGTGTCCCTTTAGTCTCTGCTCTCCTTACTCATGTGGGTCGAGGATGGGTACAGGTCACCTCCTCTGGTCCAGCTTCTATAAAGCAGCGAGTTAGGGGAGATCCTGTCCTCCTGCCTCACAGCCAACCAAGTCATCCAGTTGAAAACACCTGGGCCAGGTACACTCCCGGTTCCTCCATGAACGAGCTGTCCACTCCTTCCTTCGTTTCTCTTTTCCATCACTCAGTGGAGCTCACTGAGAACCTAACATGACACCGGATACTGGGGACGTGTGACCACCGGCTGGAGCCCCTCTCTCCATCATCAAGCAGGGATGACTCAGCTTAATTTGAGACGCCCCAAATGAAATAACATTTACGAAAGCTGTTGTCAAGCAGGAAAATCATTCTAAGCGGGTTTTCAGTATGAAGAAAGTAGATGCTCCCCTTTCACACCTGCCCCCCTTTCTTACCGAGTTCTGTAATTTACAAAAAGCAAGAAATATAAGTGCTGGGAAGGGAAACACAACAAGCATTGTTTTAAGTGCATTTCTGAGCCGACAACGAAGCTTAGCCTTTGTCTTCAAGAAATAGATCCAACGTGAAACTGCAGCTTTACATTCTGTGGACAAGATTTTAATCAATATATGGGAAGCAATTCCGCCTAACACACACCCTGGGGGTTGCAGTAGGGGTGGCAGGGTTTGGAGGGTCACCTGAATGCAGTTTGTATAGGTGGTTCTCACTCCTGGGGGCTGTGTTCCTGATCGAGGTACTGCGGGTCCAAATGGTGTAAACTGAATCTTATTTCCCCATAGCAGCAATGCTACACGTAGGATTATGTGAATGGGAATTTACTCCCATGGGAGAGAGAATGCAGGGATAAAGGCACTGAAGTGTGAACGTGGATGGTATTTTCCAGGAATCGTGAATGGCCTGGGCTGGCAGTTAGCTACCCGTCGCTCCCACTGGGGAAACGTGACATTTAAGCTTATTAAATCCCCTGGGTTCAGCCTCGACAAGGTCCCTCAGCTCTTCCTTTTGGTGTCCACTGCACCCTCTGTAGTTGCAGTTCTCACAATCTCTTGACTACAGCTGCAGCCATCTCCTACCTGGTCTTCCTGCCACAATTCTCTCCATTTTCTAATCTATTCTTCACCCAGGATTAACCAAGAAACAGAATTGTTCTCTCCCTTAAATTATTGAGATCTCACCAAACCGCACAGGAGAAAGCCAAACCTTACAGCACTGGCTACGAACACCTTCCCGCTGGCCTCAGCTCCTGAGCCTGGCACTGTTTCCTGCCAGGTCACTGGACAACATACAGGCTGTTTTCCAGCTTTGGCTGCAAGTGTCTTAACCAATGGGAAGTTGATTATATCATCTAACAAGAAGCTGAAGGTGGGCAACTGCAGGGCTGGCTACTCTGGAAGCCCAGGGGTGTCACCAAAGACACCAATGTTCTCCATCTTTCTGCTCTGCAATTTCCAGTGGGATGGCTTGGGCCTTAGGTCAGTTCCAGTGTGGGCCCAAGATGGCTTGTGTGGCCCTTGGTGTCACATACTCACCCACTTATGTCCACAGATAGAAATTTCTACTTGAACGACTCTCTTTATCAGGGAGGGAAACCTTTCCCCAAAGGACTCCCCTCGCAAACTGCCTTCTCATATCTCATTGACCAGAATGCCATTAATGACATTTCCTGAGCACTACCAGGAATTAAATTAGCATTATTGGCTTAAATTAATCAAGCTTCAATCCCCAAGACTGATGAGAGATTCCACCCTGAGCGCATGGCCATGTGGTGTGAAGAATAGGACCAGATCCAGGCTTATAGTCAGGGAAGAAGGGAGAAATGGCTCTTGGATAAGCAGTTGGCTCTATGGAAAACCCACCTGCTTTCATACCTCTATGCCTTCACTCATGGTCTCCCCTTTGTCTGAAATGTCCTTCTACTCTAGACAACTCCTATTCATCCTTCAAGACCCAGCTAGAGGGCCACCATCTGTGGGATGTGGTTGTGTTGGGAAACCCCACAATGGCAAAGGACTGTGGGAAGCCTGTGGGAGCTGAGGGTGGGCTCCAACAAACAGGCAGCAAGAAAGTGAGGCCCTCAGTCCTACAACCGGTAGGAATTGAGTCCTGCCAACAACTACATGAGCTTGGAAGTGAATTCTTTCCTACGAGGCTCAGGTGAGAGCACAACCCAGCCAACATCTTGGTCACAACCTGTGAGAGACCTGAGATAGGGGCTTCCAACTAGGCTGTGTCTGGACTCCTGGTCCACAGGAACTGTGAGATCTTAAATGCGTGTTGTTTATGCCACTAAGTTAATGGTGATATTGTTATACAAAGTAGATAATATTCCCTGTTTTCATTTTTCCCCTTCCCCTAACCCACCCCAGTCCATTCTCCAGGTGGCAGCTGTTTTCCAGCTAAATATCACACCTCAAGACATCCCTGACTATGGTCTACGTGGTCGTACATGATCCGGACTCCCTGCTCCTGTGACAAAAGCCTGGGTCACCACCTGCAGCCCTGCTCCTTCCTGCCTCGGGGACGTCACATGTGCTACTTCCTCACCTTGAAGGTCTTCCCCCTCCTGACTGCTCTTCTCTCCCTTCAGAGACCTGCTGTCGACTTTGCCACCCCATCCCCGGGTTGTCAGGTCTTAGCCCTTTCCTTCCGCTCCGCATTGATCATGTTACAAGTGGAGGTTTGTTGATCCTCCCATCGCCACGGCCCCGTCCCACCCACACTAGAACGTAAGCCCTATGAGGGCAGGTATGACGATTGTTTCACTCACCCCTGTAGTCCCAACACCTAGTTCACTGCCTGGCACATGGGAGATGTTCAATAAATATTTCCCAAATGAATGAATGAGTTTACTTTTCAGGAGAATCTACCAGAGTGTGTATATTCAAAGGAATGTTTGTCTGAACGGTCTGTCAGCCCCCTTCCTCTACGCTCAGAGGACCCGTTCTCGGGGCGGGATACTGGTTTCCTTCCTCACTCCTTCCTTCTCTGTGCTGTATCATTGTATCCAGGGAATGAGGCTCTGGAGACAAGGACTGGAAGAAGAGAAGAAAACAATGAAGAAAGAAGTCAGGGACCAGTGGGGCTCGGGCAGGTGTGATCCAGGGAAGCAGAGCCTGAAACACTTAAGAAAGCAGAGTCCTGGTCGCCCAGGGGGGCCACCCAGGACCAGAGCCTGTGTCCACCATGGAGGACCCTAGCTGAACACAAGCACTGAGAATTGCTCTAAGAGCATCAGAAGGAAGGGGCTGTGTGTGCGTGTGTGTGTGTGTGTGTGTGTGTGAGCAATATGTATAATGGACTTCACAAAATATACTACATTAGCTAGATAGCTTTTGAAATGCATGAGCAATGTGAGTGCCTGGGCTGTATTAATTTGCCTTCTCTAGAAATGCCTGGAAAATAATAGGCATTCAATGAGTCATTGTGGAATAAATAAATGAAGATTGAATTTTGAGGTCCTTGGTTTTTCACTGAGGTCAATATGAGAACGGAGCATGTCTCTTCAGCTATTGTAAAACTGGCTTGAAGAAACCGTCCACTGATGGAGAGGAGAGAGCGCTTTGGATTTGAATCTTAGCCCCACCTCTAACTAGCAGTGTGACCTTGGGCTGGTTACTTAACCTGTCAGTATATCAGTTTTCTAACCTATAGAAGAATGTAGACTAACTCACGGGACTTTTGAGAGGCTTAAATGAAATCATATATACCAAACACCTAGCACGGTCTCTATAAATGTTACGTTTTCCTTCAGATTTTTAAATTTAAGGATGCAGGCGATACATTCCACTCAGAATATAGGAAGAATAAGAAGTTGGTCTTTCCTTATGCCCAGTATGGGTCCTTCCTATATCAGACAATTAGAACTATCTAACTCACCTCTGCTCCAGCTGCTAAGAAATTTAGAGCCAAACTGAACGGTAAATTCCTTTCTGGAAAACTCACCCACCTCCTTCCTCTAAAAGGTTTGGAAACAACAAGCAGAACGCTAAGTGTGAAAGGGTGGGAAGTGGAAGGAGGAGATGTTTTGGCAATAAAGGGACAGGCAAAGCACAACAGAACCCTCCCAGAGGAGCCTGTGACTCACGAGGAAAGAGACGTAAGATTTGTGTCTCATGAGTCAGGGCCTGGCACGTGCTCTAGTGACAAATCTGAGGCTAAAGGATGTGAGCATGGTGGTGTGTTCTGGTTTGCTCTAGAAAATTCTGATATATTCCAGTATTTCCTGGAATGAGATCATCAGAGACAAGAAAGCCTAGGCTATGAAGACCCAATGTGTGACAGTAGAGACTAGAGGGGCCTCTGTCCCAGCAGGGACTCCTTTTTGGAGTAAGTTTTGTGCTACTTCTGTCTAGATGGGAGATCAAGTCACCTGCGAGGTGCACCCCGAGCATTTGATTTTTGATTCCATTTAAAAATTTTTAAGTTTCAGAAGTGCATTTTATATATCCTAAGGAAGAAGAGACGCCAACAAAAGCAATGGGGAGGAGAGGTCAGAGAGATGTGGCTCTGGGAAGGTAAGGAGACAGAGCTAGGGGGACCGGCCAGCAGCACCAAAGGCTGCTAAGTCATCAGTGAAAATGAGGGCCCATTTCTGTAAATGAAATTCCATTTTTCCCGAGATATCCATTTCATAAGAGAGCAAAACTGGTTCCTGAGTTACAACAAAATCACTCTGTGGAATGTAGCACATTCAAACTCATGCATTTTAACTCAACCATTTCATGGTAAAATAGTCATATTATTCAACACTGAGAAGGAAGCTCTTGTCCTTTTAAAATCTGGCACAATGGCCGTAAAACCAAAGGAAAAAAATAATGGCTTTTTTTTTTTGGGCCGTGTTAGGTCTTTGTTGCTGCGTGCGGGCTTTCTCTAGTTGCAGCACGTGGGCTTCTCACTGTGGTGTCTTCTCTTGTTGCAGAGCACAGGCTCTAGGGCGCATGGGCTTCAGTAGTTGTGGCTCGCAGTCTCATTAGTTGTGGCACGTGGGCTCAGTAGCTGTGGTCCATGGGCTTAGCTGCCCTGCACCATGTGGACTGTTCCCAGACCAGGGCTCGAACCCGTGTCCCCTGCATTGGCAGGCGGATACTTAACCACTGCGCCACCAGGGAAGTCCCAAAATAATGGCTTTAATGGCTTAAACGAATGAACATTCTTTTCTGTTCTACCACACTTTCTTCTGCTTCTAAAAGAGGATGGCTGGCCAGGTCCCCTGATGGCTGGCTTCCCCGACTCCTGTCACAAGAGGGAACTTGGAAGAACAGAGAAGGCTGGGTCTTGGCAACAGAGGCTGGGATTCGAATACTAGATATGGCTTTTATTAGCTGTGTGATCTTGGTCATTTATCTTATGTGACCTGCAATTTTTTCATCTGTGAAAGGGAGATAATAATTCATGGCTTTTTGGATTAAGAATTAAGCAGAATAACGAATGCAGCTAATATAGTGTCTGGCACACAATAAGTGCTCAGAAATGTCAGCACCCCTCCACCTTTCTCCATCACTTTTTAAAAGTCGGTACTCTGATCTGGGTTGAAGAAAGGAATAAAACAGAGGGAAAAAAGTTGATGGAAGAGTATACTTTTATGTAACGCAGAAGCAGGAAATGAAGTAGAAAACCTGAAACATTTCATAATTATAGCTTAAGATAATAATAGTTAGCAGAGTTAGCATTTATTGAATATACTATGTGCCTGACACTGTTCTAAGTGCTCTCTCTATATTAACTCTTTTTTCAGCCTTGTAACAAGACCATGAGGTAGGGATGAACTTATTCCCGTTTTGCAGATGAGGAAACTGGGGCACAAGGAGATTCCAGTAACTGAGGCACAGGGAGCGTTATTCAGCTAATAAGTGGCAGAACCAGACTTGAACCTTGGCAGGTTCATTTTCTGCGAAGGAGACCCCAAGATTAAGATTTGCTGGAAGGACGTGGATCAAGACACGTTCCCGGGATCAACACCTAAGTGAGGCAAGCAAAAATGGGCAGAGGGAGAAGTTGGGCTGTGATTCAGTTGCAACAGAGGTTTCAGCCAAACCCTCTGGGAGCTTTGAAGCTGGGGTGGCCCCTTGGAGCTGTCCCAAACCGAGGCCAGTAGGGTGGAGCCTTTGCCCTCCCATGACCACTCATTGGATGCAGCTGCCTTGGGAAGGTGGGTAGGGGCTTGAGGAAAGCAGCTGTCTTCAGCCCAGGCAATTCCTGGACAACTGTCAACGGAGCGATGTCAACTGCCAATGATTCAGCACCTGGTTCACCAGCCTCCACTACAGTCACTCTTCGCCCCACTTGCTTTAA
Organism: Pseudorca crassidens; assembly: GCF_039906515.1. NCBI lineage: Eukaryota > Metazoa > Chordata > Mammalia > Artiodactyla > Delphinidae > Pseudorca > Pseudorca crassidens. The sequence continues at coordinate 17,762,813 of NC_090307.1, forward strand.
ATAAATTCTGGGAGCATCTCTTCCAGTATTCTGGAGAGAACTTATAAGAGAAATATGAGTGGGACGAACTACAACCCTTGATGCTGCAGCTGGTCCTGAGGCCACCATCGATACACACTGTCTCTTCCACTATCCCTTCTAAGCCCCCCTCCCCCTTGGCAAGAACCTCTGCTAATCTTGGGTACTTACTATCTTGCTAACCCAGAACCTCACCCGTGAGGGTCTGAACTCCTGATAACCATACCCTTCAGGTGTACAAACCAAGTAAAGAATTTTGATTTCGGGGGTGGGAGGTGGCTGCCTTCAGCCTCCTGTTATCCGTTCTTGATTTCTTTGGGGCGGAGAGATTGAACCCTTGTTGGCTGCCGGAAGGATGACATACTTTATTAATCATTTCCAAAGATCTCTGCAGGGCAGGGCCCTTTGGCTACCACTCCAACCTTGCTGCTCATGACGACAGCACCCACTGGGTCTCTATTACTTCAGGAGCCTATCATCTGCATCGTTTTCAGGGCCTGGTTCTGTAGCGGCGTTTTCTACCCTCAGCCTGGGCCTACAGAGATGCTCGGGCCCTTCTCACCAGCATGTCCCTTATTGGTTGGTAAACAGAACGTCCTCTGGCCTTTCTCGCAGAGCAGTCATCTGGCGAGTTGCTAGCCGTACACCCCTTATCTCCTCCAGCAGTCCCACCACTCGGAGCTTTTTGGTTCTTTCCTCCATCATCTGCCATGGCTCTTCTGGCATTTCTTCTTGACCTCGTATCAGCCATCATCTTCTCCAAGCTGAGCAGCAGGTCTGTACCTTGTCATTTCTCCTTGGTCTCACTTCTTATTCTCTCTCCCCTGGCCCAGCGCACCCAGAATCCAGCCCCATTATTCTCCCAGTTCCTCGAGGGTCCTGTTGGCTCGGTCCTACAGCTCCTTTGAAATCTAGTTCTTTTCCTCTCTTAGCAGGCCCAGAACCTTGACAGCCAGACGCTATTCTTACTGAACCCGCGCTCACTGGTCTGGTGGCTGGGAGAGGAGGTTGAGGGCGTGTACTGTTCTGCAGGGGAGAGGCCTCCACACGGCCTCAAGCAAAGGAGCAGGCTACTCGGGCAGGTCAGGGAGGGTTCATTGGAATCTGGGGTTTCAAGATTGTTCAAGTGCGTCAACCTGGAGAGCCCCATCCACCTCATTCAGGGCTCTGACCTTGGGATGCAGACCTTTGGAGGCTAGGACTTCAGCCTTCTCTGGAGCTCTGCTTCCCAAAAACAAGTCCTGGGCCTCATTCTCAGCTTGTCATCAGCTGCAGGAAATGAGGCTCTCCTGAGATGTGGCCAAGGAGTGTCTCTGCTTTCACATGTAGCCTTTAATTGATGACACCCTCAGCTTTTTTTTTTTTTTTTTTTTTTCAGTATGTGGGCCTCTCACTGTTGTGGCCTCTCCCGTTGCGGAGCACAGGCTCCGGAAGCACAGGCTCAGTGGCCATGGCTCACGGGCCCAGCCGCTCCGCGGCATGTGGGATCTTCCCGGACCGGGGCACGAACCCGTGTCCCCTGCATCGGCAGGCGGACTCTCAACCACTGTGCCACCAGGGAAGCCCGACACCCTCAGATTTTCATTATCTTTTTTTCAGTGTGCTGAACCATTCAAATCCATTGTCCTTATGTCTTTTCCCCTACTTTTCAAACACCTGCCACGTTGTACCCTCCAGTGCATCCCCTTCCATCAGTATGCCATCCTGATTAAGTTTTCACAGTTGCATGGCCCCAGCATGCCAGAGGCTACCCATGATCACCTGCCGCCAGGGATGGGATCCGCACTGCCAGTGACCCAGCTCCCAAATCATGTTTTAGATCCCGTTTTCTTGGACCACCCCTGGTACCAACGGTCATAAATTGGGTTCTCTGGGGTGCAGACTATGAGATAGAGATCTGCACACAGGAAGCTTATGGAGCAGTGTTCTCGAGATCAACACTGCAGGGGAGTGAAGGAAGCAGGGTTAGGCAGAGGGAAAGCTGAACCATGATGCAGTTCAGTGAAAGCTTCAGCCAATCCCAAGGGAAGTCCTGGAGCTGGGATGGCCGTTCAACGTTATTCTGAAACAGCTAGAGGCTGGGGCTTTATACCTTCTCCCTGACCCATCGCTGGATGTGGCTGTCCCCAGGAGAAGGATCATGATCTTGGGTCAGACAGTTCTCTAGCTGTGAAGCAATCTCCAGGGAAGGACTCAGCAGAGAGCTGAGTGTCTAAGCACACCAACACTCCCAGTAGCTGGGGGAATAAATGCTTCAGTCCTGGAGTGATTGTTGAGGGAGGTGGGAATCTAGGCAGTGTACATGGCAGGCACCCAACGCACTATGCTTTCTACGTACTAGAAGACAGGATGAGGAGAATGCATAACTTATTTTTAAAGCATAATTTGAAACGATATATGCACCCCAATGTTCTCTGCAGCACTATTTACAATAGTCAGGACATGGAAGCAACCTAAATGTCCATTGACAGAGGAATGGATAAAGAAGAGGTGGTACATATATACAGTGGAATATTACTCAGCCATAAAAAAGAATGAAATCACGTCATTTGCAGCAACACGGATGGACCTAGAGACTGTCATACTGAGTGAAGTAAGTCAGACAGAGAAAAACAAACATCATATGATATTGCTTATATGTGGAATCTAAAAAAATGGTACAAATGAACTTATTTACAAAACAGAAATAGAGTAACAGGTGTAGAAAACAAGCTTATGGTTAGCAGGGGGGAAAGTGGGCTGGGGGGTGGAAGCAGATACATTGGGAGATTGGGATTGACATATACACACTACTATATATAAAATAGATAACTAATAAGGACCTACTGTATAGCACAGGGAACTCTTCTCAATACTCTGTAATGACCTATATGGGAAAAGAGTGGATATATGTAGATGTATAACTGATAAACTTTGCTGTACAGCAGAAACTAACACAACATTGTAAATGAACTATACTCTAATAAAAATTTAAAATATATATATATTCTGAATTTTCAAAAAAAGCAAAAGAGCTTTTTTTTTTAAAAAAAAGAAATCTGGAAAACTAGTAAAAGTCAGAGAAATCTTTCACTAGGGTTTTGCTCTAACTATTATCATTATTTTTAGGGTTTTTAACTTTCAGATGTCAGGTGTTCTCTAGCCCAGCAGTCTCGTTTTCTGTAGTTGTATTAACTGCAACTGGAGAGGCACCTGGATTGTCAGTACTGCCCACCAATGCCCCTCAGGTTGTAGGTGTGAAGTAGTTCATGTACCCTCAAATCACATAATAACGTGGACTCCCATAAATTCCTATCTTATAACATACCTTCCATCTTCCTAATTAATTTCCATTTATTTTTCAAGGCCCAGCCCGAATGCTTCCTCTCTCAGAAGCCTAACTTGACACCACCCTACCAGAATTAGTCAGCTCTGTGTTCTCATAGCTCTTTGCCCATCTCTGTTCTTCATACTTTTCCCATAGTGTTTATGGCCCTTTGCTAGATTGTGAGCTTACCAGTGAGAGGAAAACAGAACATATGCTTGGCACATATTAAGATTCAGTAAATGCTTGTAGACTGAATAATGTTTCATGTGGTATCTTTATTCATAAATTTTCACTAAAACTTAAAGTGTCACTGTGTGGCTCACGTTTTAGATAATACATTTCACATTTGGGTAAATGAAGTGCTAAGTCATTTTTTTTTTTTTTTTTTTTTTTTGCAGTACGCGGGCCTCTCACTGTTGTGGCCTCTCCCGTTGCGGAGCACAGGCTCCGGACGCACAGGCTCAGCGGCCATGGCTCACGGGCCCAGCCGGTCCGCGGCACGTGGGATCTTCCCGGACCGGGGCACGAACCCATGTCCCCTGCATCGGCAGGCGGACTCTCAACCACTGTGCCACCAGGGAAGCCCTGTGCTAAGTCATTTTGACGCTAGTCAAAACAAGAAGATATTGGCAACAGAACTTACACGTTGTTTCCTTTGCTTCGGTGATTTTGTGAAACCTAAGCTATAATACTTGGTGCAGAGCCTTGCGCAATTCTGATGGATGTATATTTCAAAGCTACTTATATAAGTAACTCAAAGTCATCCCTGATGCTAAGATGGCGAACTACTTCCTTTTTCAGGAATCAGTCATAACTTCAACTGCCGTAATCAACCAGCCCCATCCGCTGGTATATATTTCGGCATCTCCTCAGTGTCTACAAGTTTTGGTGAGCAGCAAGATGGCAACACACAGCAACATGACGAAGAGCCTGGTGAATACAGTTGGAACCACAGAGACTCCTCTTTGGGTTAAGATGTTCAGACCTATTATTGGAGTCTACATAGAGATAAAATACAATACAAAACCCAACAGTGTTTTCCAGAGAACACATGTAATTTACAATCTTATTTATCCATGCTCAGTAAGGACTTCTAAATGTCTACTAAAAATAGTAGCTCCCATTTCCTGAGGGCTTACTGTGTGCCGCTCTTGTAAGCACTTTACAGGCATATGCTTATGGATGTAACAGATGCAATACATATTTGATACTCACTACAAATCAGGCATGAGCTGGATTCCTGGTCTTCTCTGGGAAATCTCAGAATATTGAGGAGTCTTGGCTGGCTGTGCTCTCCTTTTGAAACAAATAAAACAAAAAAATCTCCAACCAGATCTACGCAGAATAGAGTTTTTTTTTTTTAATGAGAAAGAAGGTATATAAATTAAGGGTATATTTTCACTGTTATTTTAATCATGATGTTGCTTGTCCTTGAGGAAACAGAGTGTTACTTTAGATACTTCAAGTATTCAGGATTCCTTTGGCTGGAAGGTATGGGCACCATTCGACTTCTTTTCTTATCTGTAGGAAAGAAACAAATCTATATCCATTTGATGGAGGTATCCGTCCACAGAACAAATGGATCTAATCTTGCGGTAAGAGTGGAGTGAATTGCTTATCTACTTCCTAGAGATGCGTAAGCCTCACTTTGAAGAGCACTAATTAGAATACTTGTATAAATAATTTGCTTAAAAGGATTTGGAAAAATAGAAACAATTCAAGTTCCAAAGGCACTCTTTTCTTATGTTAATGACTGACGGGAATGTGACGGAGGAGCTAAGATTTACGTGGCATCAGGGCAGCAGCAACAGGCATCAAAAAGCAAGACTCTGGGCTTCCCTGGTGGCGCAGTGGTTGAGAGTCCGCCTGCCGATGCAGGCGACACAGGGTCGTGTCCCGGTCCGGGAAGATTCCCACATGCCGCGGAGCGGCTGGGCCCGTGAGCCATGGCCGCTGAGCCTGCGCGTCCGTAGCCTGTGCTCCGCGGTGGGAGAGGCCACAGCAGTGAGAGGTCCGCGCACCGCAAAAAAAAAAAAAAAAAAGCAAGATTCTGAGATGTTACCACAAGACGATGTAACCACTCCAACAACAATCCACGTCCATGAAAAAATGTACAAAACCCAGAAATCTTAACAACTTTTTAGGCATTCAATATTTCACACTGCTGCCTCTATAAAATTTAAGATTTGGTTAAAGGAGGACCGTAACATTACAGCACACAACTGTGAGCGCTGTTCATTTAAACGGTTCCAAGCACGAACCTCTCTGTAGTCTTTTTTAGTTTGTAAACAGCAGAAAGAACTGAACATCTAATTTTTGAAATTCTTCTGGCTTTTCTTTTTGACCTTTGGTATTTGTATGTATTGACGATCTCTAAACCGTTGTACAAAAACACCTTGAAGTGTCAAGCTTTAAAAATGAATCTTCTTTTCTCTTTCTCCTGTGCAGCTTGGATTATCTTGGCCTTGTCAAAATGCATTCTCTAGTTAGAGGTTAGAAATATTTCCCTCCTGGCTCCAGAGTATTGATTTTCTTCAACACTCAGCTCTGTCAGTCAGCCGAAGGGGTGAAAGGTGAAAGTTCACCCAGCACTGCTTGGCTTTACCTTCCTATTAATGTCATGCCCTTTCCACATTTGATCAGTTTATGTGATCACCAATCATAAAGAACTGTTACTGCCCCTGTTTTCCCTATAAGGATACATTCAAGATATCAGGAGATGTTAAAACACTTCCTGGGATGGACAGGAGGCCTTTGAATAGGGCCAGTGATGTTGTAGTCAACTCCTTTAATGCTTGTCTATCTCTTAAAGGAAACTGTATTGTTACATGATGATTGACTCAATTTAATTCTTATCTGAAAATTAAAGAGAACTACATTCACCGCTTACATGACTAACCCTCTGTGAGCGATGATGACCTATTTTGTTACTCTTGCTTTTTCTGAAAACCAATTGTACCCTTTTCCTCAGGGATTCAAATTCAACTCCAAACGGAGTATTAAATGAAATTAATTTAATGATCTCAACCCAGCCCCCCACCCCAGGGCAGTCAAGCCGTGTCATCAAATCTGACAAGATAAAATTTGGTGCGATTAACAGTCTATTTAGAAGCAATTTAAGGTGGAGATAAAGCAACAGGCACGCATTCCCTTGCCCAAACCACAGAGGGTGCTGTTGGGTCTTGGTAGGAGTGTGGTTCTCACTTCCACAGCTGGGAGAGAGACTCCTTTACTGCTCTGCTCTCCTTTGTGGACAAGTTTACCTTTCCTGAAGCTAGCTCTCCAGGGAAATGAATAATCAGACAGAAATAGGCGGCTTAATTTGGTACCAAAATTGGGAGAAAGCATAGGGATCTCAACTGAGAACGTTTAAGAGTGAACAATGTTTTTAATGAGAAAAACAATCTTCAGTACAATTCAGTTTTATTTAACACACGTAAGTACACAGGGACATTCAGCACATATGGAATCTGTTAAGTGGAGTCATCAAGAAATGCCTCGAGAGGCAGACATCTTACGTCACGTGCTGTACACAGCGAGTTCAATCATTACATTTTCATACAGGTATCACATCATCTTTCACTTGTAAATTACCAATGAAGCCACATACGTCTCTACGTTTACAAGGACAGGTCCAAATACAGCGCCAACAAGATCAATAAGACACCAAAAGCGTACACTGGGATGACAAGGTAAAGTTTACCTCAGTGCTGAGAAAATCTGAGCTGTGATGAAGTTTGCAACTGTGGTTGTCAAAACAGCCAAGGAGAGATTGGTGTGAACAAGAATGCAGATGTTGGTTTAGCAGTTAGAGGTGTCTGTCTCACCATCAGATACCATCCACCCCGGAGTTTTACAACTGTGATGTTCTAGGGGCCAACAGTTTTGGCTGTCTGTGCAGCCAGGCTGTGTGGCCAGCTGGCCGAGGCCCACTGCCCAGGTATTTGGCTCCTAGGGCCCTCACAGCTTTGTTCTAACCCTCCATGGGGTGTGCCGTCCATGCTTTGGGGTGGCCTGCCCACAGCCTCACACCTTCCTCCGGATGCCCTGAACATTCTGTTTAAAAAAGAAAATCTCTAAGGTATACTTTTACACTTCATCATTCCAAAGCAGCTTTGTGGTCTAGAATAAATTAATCCCCATTTCAGTTCATAAAGTGAACACGTGCCAGGTACTCGCACTGAAGACTCGGGAAACCACTGGAAAAACCGAGAGCACCTCGTTCTCCTCAGGTTTCTCTATCTATATCGGGCACGACAGCATGTTCACCAAACAAGCAAGTCTACACTGTATAGTTCTGAGTTTCTTCCTGGGAAGCTACATACATAATCTTTATACATACGCTGCACATGCATATGGCATAAATTCACTCTTTAAGAATACCTAAAGTCTAAAACCAAGGTATAGGATGGGTTTGCCATCACTAGAAATGACAGACTTCATGTCGACATGAAAGAGATGTTCTAGTGGTCTTAATTTCCTAACATGTTCTTTAGAAATCTGTTTCAATAAAATAACAGATGTATTTGTTCCTGGACTGTGATCCTACTTTTTTTGTATATTATATAAACGCTGACAATCTATGCTTTTTAAATTAGACACTCCCGTTATCATTTTGGTTGCTTTGTAAACTTCATGTATATTTTCTGAATTTAATAAATCATTTTCTATTTTTGTATTTAATAAACCATTTTGCCCAATTAACCGACCAATCAACAACCAACCAACCAACCAAATCCCCAACTATATACAGACCAAGGTTTATTAGGAGCGAGTCATCCAAAATATTATTTTACAGATTTTTTTTTCCATTATTGTGAGGAAGAACCAGCATAATCTGACATAAGGAGAAGAAAATGAACGAGTTAAAGCTTACTTGGAAGTGTGATGAACACCCTACTGCAACGTTCGGGTAGATTCGGAAAGACTGAGAGCCTCCACATTTGTACACACGGTCAGCCCTCTGTGTACTCTGACATTTTATATCAGGGACTTGAGTATATGTGAATTTTGGTACCCTCGGGGGTCCCGGAACCAATCCTCCGCGGATACTGAGGATGACTGCATGCTCCTGAATGCTTGTGCCGTAGTTAATAACTTTCTAGGATACTTGTTTCAAAGAAATGCTGTCTTAGCTTTCCTTTAACTGATCAGTAGTAGTTTGAAGGCTGAATTGTAACTATTACATGATAGCTGACTTATGGGAACTGCAGGTCTGTGAAGTTTCTGGAAGGAAGGGGTAAGCTCTTTCTTAAAAAGATCTGTAGCCAAGGAATCTTCTTTTCAGGTATACGCTATACTTTCAAACTTGGTTCTTTATTACAAAAGTCCATTTAAGAGATTATAGTGACTGGATAATTATATTAACTAGATCATAAGTAGTGATCATTTTGATTTTGAGCTACTAAATACAGTATCACTTAAGCGGGATATGAGCATTTTAGAAGGCTAGGTGTCTGGGAAACTGTAGTCTCCACAAGGAAAATTTGTGTGTGTGTGTATTTTCTCATTAATCTCCAATCGGTTAGGTGTTAATAAAGAAGGTAGTGGCTAAACCCTAGGAAATTGGATTGAGTAATTGCCTAGCAATCTCCCGGAGGAAAAAACCCCACGTAAACACAGAACCTTTCTGGTAAACAATAGCACGTTTTAGGAAATCCAAAGGAAAATGGTATCAATAATTAGGACTGCCACATGACCTCAAAACCCAATGTCAGAACAACCAGCTTCCAACAGCATTCAGAGGTGGGCTTTAGCGTGAAGAAACTGCTGATCCGGGCTGGCAGTGCAATCACAGTGGTTATTGATTTCCGGGCTTCTGGTGCGCCGAGCAACGGGACTGCTGGCTGCCCCTCCCTCTGCGGCGGTGAGAAACGACCTGGGGACCGGACGGCCACTTCCTGCGGAGCGATGTGTGCATGCCTCAGTCAATAGGTGGCACGAGCAGGAGTCTGCCCCCGGGGACCATGCGGAGGGACACAGACCCGGCTGTGCCCCCCATGACCCCGGCGGGGGTGGGCACTGAGGAAGGACGGGACTCTGGGCTTGGAGACCTGGGAGAACGGGGACGCAGACACGAGCCCTAGACCATGAAGCGGTGCTCCTTGCCGTCGTGGGCCATGAGGATGACGTTGCGGTTGGAGGTCCAGATGAGCCGGGCCAGCCTGAGGGCATTGTGGGAGCCGGGGGACGCCGGCTGCACGGGGGGCACCTGGTAGGTCTTAATACAGCGCAGCTGGGGCGCCGAGTTCAGCATGCCGATGCTCCCCAACAGGGAGGTGTTCATCTGGAGGGACACGGGGACAGGAGAGCACACGTGTCACTGCAGGAACCGCTTCCCTTTCCCCGCCACAGAGAGGGGTTCGAGCGACACACCCTTGCGGTCACTTTCTCCTCCATCATGAGGCTTCACGGTCATCTAAGAGTCTATTGTTAACCTCTAAAGGGCTCCTTTCAGTGTATTTGAAACTGTTCTGATGCTGTTACAGCAAATGCGTAAACCCGCAGGAATTTTACCTGGTGGGTAGAACCGGACAGCAGGAAAGCCCACCCACGTTTAAGAAGGCGGCTAAACGACACACGTTAATAAAACGGCCCGATCAGACAATATGTGGAAACAGCGGGTATTTCAAATGGCAGACTTCTCTGTCCTTTAGTGATGGTGCTCACTGCATCCCCTGAAGAACGAGCCCCCAAAGGCAAGTCTGGGGACTTAGAATTAGTTTGAGAAAATGAAGCAAAGATAAGCAGTAGAGTAACAGGTGACCAGATCAAAGCTCAAAACTTACCCCCCCTCTCCTGTCCACCTACCACACCTTCCCTCCTCACCTGCTTTTTAAAAACTCCAAACTCTGGAAAGCGCTAGTTTATTTTGAAGGAAAAAGCAAGAATCAGCCGCCTCTCAACACTGCATGTGTGGCCCACTGCTCTGCGGCCGCGCTAAAGAGAGCACACTCTTAACACTTTATTGGCAGGAGGTTTTAATCAGCTGGTGATTTCTGCTTTTTGGGCAGCCTTTCTGGCTTTGACTTGAGTCTTAAGCTCTCTTAATTCGTTCATGTAAATGGAAAATAACATGGAAATTATGGCTCATGAACAACTATGTATTCATGTCGAAGTGCTAAATGCTGAATGGCCGTTATCTAAGTGAACTGTCATCTGAGCGACAGAGTCTGAAGAATCCTTTAGATTCTAAATATTACTCAACATTTTTTCAATAGTCACCTTTTGTGCTATTGCAAATCACGTGGCAAGCACACTGACCATCAGGAAAGAGGGCTTGGAAATAATATTTTTCTTTGCACTAATTTTCATGTCCAGTTCTTCTCTCCAGCAGGACCCCCACCTGAATGTACGTGATTCTAGGGACTTGCTTCAAGCATGCAGATTACGCTCCAATGTGTACACACGGTTGACACAGGAAACCTTGGCACGTCCTAGGACATTTAAGGTGTGTTATTGCTGATATCATGCTCTGCATTTGGATCAGTGCAAAATATTTAAGCCATTCCTTCCCTGGCCCTTCTCAGAAGCAGGATGGTGTCAGGGGGTGTAAATCATGGCATCTCTGGCAGGACGCGTGCAGGCTCCACTGACATTTTCACAATTTAAATCATCTTGAGTAATAACCCTTTTAAGATGACTAATGTTACTGATTTTCCTGCATTAATAATAGTGCCGAACACAACACAGAGGTGAAAAAAAATCACTAGTGTACGAGGTCACATTTTAAAACCAAATGTACGATTATCATTAACTCTTTCTGTTAAAGTGCAGTTAACATGTAAAGCCAGGCAGTACCTTACCGTCATCCTCTAAGAACCTCTTTCCTTGCGTCCTTCCCTCCTTTTTCCAAAAACTCCACAAAAGATAAAAATCAGGGCCTTATTGCTTTCTGGAGGTTCCCAAATAGCTTAAATATAAATAATGATGGCGAGCTTGATTTGCTAGTTCTCACTTGTACCAAGAGTAACAGTACATCATTGTTTAGTCCTCTTACAGAGCAGATCCAAATGATGCGGAAAATTGCCGGTTAAAATGAACTGGCGTCAACAGGCACACTGTGCTTTTAAAAAATCTAATTTCTCAGTTGATAAATAACTACAAAGTATTTTTCATTCTTTATGGATTTTCTATGAAAATGTGTATGAAGTTTGATTTCTGCTGGTGGCTCAAAAAGCTAGGGGCATCCGATAGGCTCAGACACATCCTTATTTTTAAGTCCTTCCTTCAAATTTAGCCACGTACAAGAAGTGGGCTGAAGGCTAAAGTGGGCAGGGAGAGAACATCTTATTGGAATGTGACAGGTGGAAAGGTTTCCCAAAAAAGTCCATTATTATATCTGGGTTCTCCTTGCAAGTTGAATCATCCTTCAGATGATTGATAAATGCTTTGTTAGGGTCAAACAGCCCTCCTGCCTCAGAACAGGGCTATGTGAAATTCTACACAGTACATAACGATTATGGTAGAAAACAGATGGAAAGACAAAGACTCTCATGTTAAGTATAATTTGTTGTTCCTCACACCAGCCTTTTCCTATGATCTCTTCAAATAAGAGATGAATCTGAAGTCGTAAGGGTGGGTATTGATTTTTCTAGTAAGCTCCATTGAAGAACTCTCACCAAAACAACTAGCCATTTTGTTATTCAATATTAATATTTGATCAGAGACTGGCTACAAATTTACTGGCATAAGTAAAGGCAATCTGAGTCCTGCATGAATGAAAACTACATGGAATTATAATATTTGGTCACATTAGCTTTTTTCTTCACTACCAAGGTAATAAATACTCATCGTGGAAAATTCAAATAATAAAGAGAAGTATAAAAAAGAAAGCAAAAATCCTCTGAAATATCATTTCCCAGAGACAATCACTAACCTTTTGGTAAACCTCTTCCCAGATCTCCAAGCCTATATCCACATAAGGAGAAGCAGGTTTAAGGAGTTTTACTTAAACAGGCTCATATTAAAAGGCAGTTGCACAATCCGCTTTTTTCATTCAACAAAATGTTGAGGGCAATCTTTTTATGTTAATGACTATAGATTTACATCATCCTTTTAAAATGGCTGAATAGTATTCTATTGGATGATGGAATAAAGAAAACTAAATGAAACCAATATCCATCTAATTTATTATTAGCATTCCTGGAAGAGGATACTTAATTGTTGGAGGGTGGTGGTAAAGTTCAGGTGACAGAATGATGGTTGTATTTCATTTCTAAACTCTCCTGGCTCACATACCAATGGATACACTGAAGTTAAATATTCAAATAGTAGGAATATGTTGTTGGAGAATCAAAGGGCTTGAAAGATTGCCAAATTACATCATTTAGCGGCTGAGTATGTAAACGAACTAACGGCAACCATGGCTTTTTCCTTCCCTTTAAAAATAATGCTTCACAAGACCAGTTCTGAGAAGATTATTTTCTGAACACACAGACATACATACAGATGTAATTCATCAAAACAGGAAGTGTTTTCATGCTATTCTCAGTGCAAGTAATGTTGCACCCAAACCTTTTACTAAGTCTCACTTGAGTAATTATCCAACCAGTAATTCTCATTAACACTCATTTCTCAGCAAAGATTTTAATAGCTGATGGCTTTTGTAAGGCTCTATATTTAATAAGGCTTCATTAAGTTTTCAAAATATATTGCAGTACATTTACTGGAATCATATAAAAGTATTATCGTACATCATTAGACCTAAACAATACGTATATAGATAAATCAGCCCAGCCCATCTGGGGAGAGCCACGGTAGACCTAACACTGCTTTTTGGACTCCCTTTAATTCACATAAAAACCCACTATACTTCTGGAAGAGGTTTTATTGTATTTTCTTGAGAAAGTTGAAATGGTATTTCTGTGTCTTCCACTTAGATTTTAAGACCAAGCTGGGTATAATTTAAGCAGGGAAGAAATGGGCCACATTTTAAATTCTGACATTGGGTTTAGAGGCAAGAAAGACCTGGGTGTTGCCTGAGTTGCTTGGGTGCTCTGTCTGCTGAACACCCACCCCTGCAAGTAACACAAGGTGCCCCTGGAGAAGAGAGTGCAGACGAAGGAAAGGAGCTGGGCAGAGCCGCATGGACAGACGCGCAGGGTTAAGTGCACTTGGCGAAGCCCGGAGGCAACAGCAGGAGCCTGGAGGACAGAAAGAGGTGCTTCAAAAAGACAGCATCTAAGGAACAATCTTGATCTCCGGGGTGAGGAAGATGCTAACGATAATTCCATCAATGAGCCGGGCAGCAACTCTGATAAACATAGAAAAAGATTCAAGGAAGGGATGAACATATCCAAATAGGTCTCTGAAGACCTAGATAAGGGGGAAAAGGTTTACCACTTAGACATTCAGGAAAATACTGGGGAAAGTTTCACATCTGGCCAATTTAGGAGGTATCCCTTTATATAAGGAAGTATATTTTCTTAGCAGGAAGAAAAATTGAACAACAAAAAAGAAGAGATCTGGTTTTGTTTATTCCCAAGAATAAAGCATGGGGCGAACACAAGCTCCTGGAAAGCAGGGACCCCAGACTGCTTGGTTCCATGTCCCTAAAGCTAGGCTGGCACCCCACGCTTCCACACCAGATACACGCCAAATGAAGGGAGTTTCACATGGACACTCCTCCGGGATTTCAAGAGAACAGGAAATTCAGGAAAATGTGTATCAAAGTACAGTCGGTGTCACAGACACCACTGCGTTGGCAGAAAAGAACAGTTGGTAGAGACACTATCTACAGGACCAATGGGCAAGCATTGTTTATGGACTTGCTGTAGGATTTCAGTGGGATAAAATACGAGTCCTGGGGTTACCCGCTAGGAAAAATGAAGACTCGGTGACATCTCTAAGGAAAAGTTTAATATGAGCCAATTAAGATGCTGGAGATATATTCTGGAAGAAAGGATAATAAGAAAACAGACTGGAAAACTAAATTAGAGGAAAAGTAGAAAAAGCTAGGACAGATCTGGAAGCTGTCATGCTTCAATAGCATGTGGTTAATTAAGCAATTTATTGTATCTGTTTTACATTACATTAGCTATTGAGTTTTTAAAAATCGTCACATTGTGAAGTCTTGTTTAAACTTTTATTTGCTTTTTTAGCTTTCAAAGCAATAAACTGAATCTCATAAAACATACCTGCATCCTAGGATAGGTAACAGAATTTTATATTAACTTGCGGCGGGGGGGAGTTGGTAATGTTTAACTTTTTTGTAATTATCAGGAGTAAGGTAATTAAAAAGAAGATGTGGGGCTTCCCTGGTGGCGCAGTGGTTGAGAGTCCGCCTGCCGATGCAGGGGACACGGGTTCGTGCCCCGGTCTGGGAGGATCTCACATGCTGCGGAGCGGCTGGGCCCGTGAGCCATGGCGCTGAGCCTGCACGTCCGGAGCCTGTGCTCCGCAATGGGAAAGGCCACAACAGTGAGAGGCCCGCGTACCGCAAAAAAAAAAAAAAAAAAAAAAAAAGAAGATGCGATGGAGGTTAATCACTGAGGATGAAACAAGTTCTATTATAAAACTCAGTTGCTCAAATTAATATTCACTGTAATCATAATCGAACAGAGCTGTTCTCATGTACTGCCAGTCAGTGATACTCAGATTTTTGAAAATGTTTTAATAGCTTGGAAATGAAGAGCATTATGTGGAAATTCAGAAAGCCAACGCAAATGAGATAATACACATGGGGCATGAAGTTAATACGAGGTTGCCCTTTCCCCTATGCCCTGTTGGCGTTGTCTGGATGCCTTGTGTAAATTAACAGCCTGAGCAGTGCTCCGTGCCCCAATTCCTTTCGGGCCAGGCCCTCACTTACATCTGAATGATGCCTACCTCTCTCCAAACACCCACCCCTCCCTACCCTGAATGCCTGGCCCTTCCTTGATGTCACCATGTCTCAGCTCAGGTGTCGCTGCCTCTGTGAAGCCGGCCCACAACCTTACTCCCAGGTTCCCCCCGTACTGTGGTTACTTGCTGATTTACTTGCGTCTCCCTCAGACTGAAAGCTTGGTGAGAGCAGACCCCCTCCTTCTAGGTTGCTAATTGTATTCTCAGTAGCCCCTGCGTGCTGGCAGCTGGCACATAACCAGCAAGCAATAAGTACTTGATGTCTGTTGAAAGAAGGGAGGGAGGGCACAAGGGAGCCTTTCCCAGCACAAGCGGATCGTGCACCACACGTCAAGACCCTGCAGCATGTTCACTTACCTGCCAGAAGGAAATGTGGCTGTCTGTGTTTGAGTAGGTGGCAAGATATCGTCCATCAGGAGCAAAGGCCACGGCAGTGATGGGTCCCTTGTGACCATGGATTGTCTGAAATAGAATTCAGAGTCATTCATCGTATGCACTGCACAGAGCTGCTGCGCATACGGATGCAAATACGTTCAATGCTGGAAAAGTTATGTCATGGCTATTAGAAACCATTAACGTTCTTTACTTCAAATTTAGGTTAGAAAGAGGAAAAGCAACCAAAGTTCTCTCACTGATACATCCAGGGGCTTTGACCTTGTTCTAAGGAGTCCACCTGTCTCCTACTTGGGAGGACAGCATGAGTCCGAAGGAAAAGCATATATTAACGGGCAAACCAATGTGTTAATTCATTTATGTCCATGAGACGGAAGAATTTTACAATTAATTAGGAAGGTGAAAAACTGATCACCAAATCTACCCAGGAACTTCATCTGAAATGAAAACCAATCAAAGCTGTGTCGTAACATCCCCGTTCTGGAAGGAGTCAAAAACTATAATTCCAACCCCTTAATAATTATACATCTTTCACATTTTACGCTTCATTTCCCACCAATAGCACTGTGTTTAAATGCATATGGCCACGATTAGTACACATACATACACGCATGAATTGGAGGTTTGAGCACACATATAAGTTAAATGCTATTAAAAACAAGTTAACAGGGATAATTCTGAGCCTTTGCCAAATAGCTATCATTGATTTAACCATGAATAAAAAAAAAAGGATGTTGTATTTTAGACGCGGTCTTTGATAAAAGGTCTTTACTAAGAAAAAATTACACTCACGTTTAATGATATTAATAGTTACCGAAAAGACTGAAATACTTAGCAAATTAGCATAATACTGTATTGTTTCTACACAAACTATTAAAGACCGTACCTCTACCACATGAAGCAATATTCAGTCTGCTTACAACGGGAGGTTGGTCTCCCCTCTTGGTTAGGAAAGAATGGGGAAAGGTGTTCCCTTAAACTAAGGCAATGCTAGGAAGGGTTGTTTCCATCTGCTGTTTCTTGATGACGAACTGTGAGCCTTGAGTCTTGGCGGGAGCTTCAAGCTCACTGCGTGATTCAGGGCCCCTCCACCTCCGCCCTGCCACACCCATACTGTGAATTTCAGTAAGACACTTCTCACAATTCATATCTGAGTGATTACAATGAGGAAGGGAGACAGGGATGGGGGTGTGGGAACGTTCCTCAGTGCTTCTTGGGTTTTGTTCTTTCCTGTCATTAGACAAGGCGCTGTGGGATCCAAAATAATGCCTGTTTTTCAACACTCAGAGAAAAAAATGTTATACTGGTAGCACTGGGCTTTGGGCCGGCAGAGGACACTGCTCTGAGTCAGACTGCCTGCCTTGCACTCGGGCTCCACTGCTTACTGTGGAAGCTGGCGCAAGTTATTGACGTCCCTTAACCTCAAGAGCACCCATGTCTATGAAGCAGAGGTGACGATGATGATGTTGATAACGATATTGAGAATGACACTGATAATTCCTGCCTCAAAGAGCTTTGTGAAGATTAAATGAGTTAGTACATATATAGCCCTCTGCACAATGCACGGCACATAATAAGAATTCAATGAATATTAATATTTGTGTTACTCCTCCTTATTTAAAGATGATCAGATGAATATACTTGAAAGTTGCTAAGACAGTAGATCTTAGATGTTCTTACCACAAAAAAGAAATGGTAGTCACATGATGGTATGGAGGGGTTAGATAACGCCAGGGTGAGTGACCATTTGCAATATATAAGTGTATCAAATCGTCACGTTGTACACCTTAAACTTACACGTTATATGTCAATTATATCTCAATAAAGCTGAAAAAAAACATGACCAGACAAATGTAAACAATCACAAAAATCAATTACTTGAGTATGCCACTTAATGAACCCCCAAAAAATCATATACGAAACCAGATTATACATATATTGGGTTTGACCTGCAAAATGATTTTTAAAAACAGTTTCTGAGCCTATATTCTAATTCATTAAACATCACTTAAAATCAAGATTTCTAGCCTCTCCTGGAAAAGCCCAGGAATGCTTCCACTCTGGCAATCCTGGGTCTTTGCACGTGGCAACATGGGCCAGGCTGAGCGGAGGTGCCCTGTGGGCCTGGGCGTTTGCTCTCATGTCCCAGCCCTGACTCAAGCGGGTCTGTGTACTTAACACCGACTGCCTGACTCCCTTATTTCCTGTCTGGTCCCTCATGGCATTTAATGCAAACTTTCCACTAAAAATATTTCATTCAAAATAGTTTCTTCCATGCTCTGGGGTCCTGGTATGCATCAAAAGTGTGAGCACACTAAAAGCGCCTCTAAAAGCTTGCCCTTCTTGCAAGCCCCCCTCTCCACCAAAGCCCAGCTCCACGTAGAGGTGGATTCAACCCTCCTGCTGGAGTTAGGGCCCCTAAGTCTCAAAGCAGAATGCTAAGCCTGCCTCCTTCAGATTAGCATCCCTCCCTAATCAGCAAGCAGAATGTGCTTCAGATAAGAAGAGAGTGCAAGAGTGAGCAGGCTGTAACCCAGAAGGTCCAAAAGGATGTACCAACCCAATGATCTCCTTAACATACCCCTCCGTGAGGTTGGCTAAGGTGGCCCTGTAGTAAAGGCAGAAAGCCAAGCACACAGGCTCCTAATATTCATATTATATCTTCATCCTTTATAGTGTTTGGAACGTCCACTTGAATACTTCCACGTCAGCTGAAGACACTCTTCATTATGTTATCTAGTGTCTGTGAATTAAGTTCATCTTGGAATTTTCTGCCAGGAAAATGTTGATCTTTCCAGATAAATTTTGTTGGTTTCTTTTATCATGAAAAGATAATTACACAATCTCACACGAGCTTGCTTTCCTGCCAGGAAACTCAGAACTATATTTATGCTCATTCTAGGCGTCTAGTAATAAATACTTCTTCCTCATTTGACTAATCACGGTCCTGTTTTCCTTCATTGTTTTTATTGTCAAGGTGAGATACTGAGTTTAATGTGTTAGTTTCTTTAAAGTCTGTTTTGAACAAAGGGGAACTATACTTTAGATCAGAACACATCAACACACACACACACACACACACACACACACACACACACACACACACACAGTGTGATACTGCGAGGTGCCCCACAGGCTGTCTTTCAAAGCAACATAGAGAAAAACCACAGGGTACTGACTGCAGTGTCAGCTGATAGACCTGTTGTCTCCTAAGAAAGCAAGTACCACTCATGGTAGCTCAGGGAAGCTCACTATTTTAAATGGTTTGGTACATCTGGTGAGTTCATTACAGGCTCAGCCTGAGAGGTGCTTCAGTCCCCAGTGTAATGGAAATGTTGCCATTGTCTTTTGTTCAGAATCTCTGAATTTCTCTCAGATCTGCGCAGGTACCACCTGAACTGACTTCAACCCTCTATTCTGGCATGAGATGCAGCTCTGTGCGGATCACAGTGAACTTGTAAGTGCTTTGTGATGGGGCAAACCCAATGGTTTGGGATCTTAAACGCTCAACTAGAAAGAACATTTTCCAAAACAATGGGTTTCAAAATAAAAGGAGGTTTGGTTTACTTTTTATACGTGGATGAGTATCATATGCCTTGTTATATTTTTAGTCAAAAAAATTGCTGTCTTGAAAAGACAGAAATGGAATATAAAGAAATTAATCTAATTCAAGAAGTGCTATGAACAATAAAAGAAATCAAGCAATTATTCCTAGCAGGAGACAGAGTGCTGAATTGTTAAACACTCTCTCCCCCTCTTTCTTATGAAAGAAAAGGAACTGAGAGGCCTCATTAATAAGAAGCAACACTTGCACTTACCCAACAGTTTTTAACAGGCACATTCAATGTGCTCGGCAAAGAATATAATTAACCCTGTTGTACAGAGGAGGAGAGACACGGATTTCCAAAATGATTTGGTCAGCATCAATACAAATTATGACTTTCTAGAATGTTCTCTAAAACTGCTCTCTCTTCCTGGAGTTCTTGCTATTCAGCTTCCAAATGTCAAATTTGAGAATTGAAACCAAGATGTAGGACTCTACTGCACCCACTTTACAGACTGAACAAGATCAAAGAGAACATCTAGTCATTTCCAGGCCTCGTCACTTTTTTAAAGGGGAGGAAAATACTCCAGCCAAACAAAATTTCCTACTTTTAACATAAATTCTGAAGAAGAGATTTCCAAATGCAGGTACAATTTTGCTATCATAAACACCATCACAAGGGAAAGACTTATAAAGGACTGACCCATGTATTTTGTATAACAGTTACTAAACTAAAATAAAAAAAAAAAGGACTCTGACCGAACTTTCACAGCCCCAGGGTCTGTAGGGCCTGAGAGGGAAGGGGGCCACCCTGGTCGCAGGCCTTCTTGGGGAGCAGTACGGCCGGCTCAGGAGGAAAACAGGCAGCGACAGTCTGAGGGGTGACTGAAGCTGAGCTGCAGGTGTGTCCCCAGTTGGCTGCGCATGGTCTCTGAAATTTCTACAAATACAATTGTGCTTTCAGTTGAGGCGTTTTCCCTAGCATGTGCTCTGGCAGACAGCAAACAGGACAAACCTGCTTTCATGAGATACAAGCATGGCAGATGCCTTGAGTTTAGGGTGAGCCTGAATGAAGTGTCCATCTGTGTACAAACACAGGAAAGAGCTGGAGACAGGCCAGATATACAGGGAAGTGAGTGCTCAGGAAGTGAGGACGAGCCCCGAAAAGAAAAGGAGAGGCAACAGCAAAGACCTACAAATACCTACATTTTCCTAGGGCTGGTCCTTTACTGATAACAAACAACGCAAAGTGAGGTTCAGGACACGCTCTCCTCTGTACCCGAAGCACCAACCCAACATCTGGCATCTCTTCCCAACAGCAGCCAAAGTCAGGAACAGGCGGATAAGGAAGGTGGATCAGGGTCTGATTTGCGTGCCTTTCTGACATCCCAGTACAGGCTGCTGATTTCCCCGCTGACCGGTAGGGAGGGAACGGCTCAAGGCGGAGGGGAGACAAAGACATTGCTCTGACAGCTTTGTTTGTTAGGCAAGGGGGAGACTCATCAAAAAAAGAGCCATTTCAAAAGAGTTGCAAAGTTAAGAATTAATTATGTTCAAGAAAAAAATACCCCTTTCCTTTCTCCGAAGCAACCAATTTGTGAAAATTGTATTATATATTTAAGGTTCACCTGCTCAAGGAAACAAATGATTTAGGCAGATGATAACACATTTAAAAAAAAGTCTCATCTATGGCCGATTAGGAGGCCCGAGTCAAATTTAATTCCCACTATGAACTAAGCCTTCTGCAGCCCTTTTGTGTGTGGGATCTTAAGGCCATATGATGTGGCCAGGAACATTGAAAGGCCACCCATTTTCTTTCGTATGTGCACGGGGCTGCCTTAAAGCAGGCCAGATGAAAATCCATTCTGTTTTCAAATCTCTCTAGAGAAGATGCCAAACCCCCTTTCTGTGTTTAACACTGTGCTGTCAGGAAATTTTTCCTTTTTCAAATCTAAATCCAAAATGCTACAGTGTAAGTAGGCTGCTTCCTCTGTTCTAGCCTCAGTAGAGATGGAGAACAGCTGGTCACCAATCTTAGTATGATAACCTTTTATAGCCTTGAAGGCTGTTACTGCAACTTGCTCCTTTCTTACTTATTTATTTTTTATTTTCAGGATTTAAAAAAAATTCAGTGACTACCATGTAACCTTTCCTTTCAGGTCTCATTTTCCAACTCTCAAAATAATTTCTGTAGCTTTTCCTTAAACTTCCTCCAAGCTTTCAAATCATGACATCTTAGAGTTGGATGGTATCTTAAAGGTCAACCACGTCTCAAAATGTGGGATTTCAAACCGGACTGAGTGCTGGAACAGGCAACTGGCTGTCGTTATAGTTTCTCATAACACCAAGCAGGAGGCCAGGACTATGCTTATTTTATCACAAACCTGCAACCGTGGCTGGAAAAGCTGGTAAAGTTGTTGGCCTGCAGATAGCTGACGCCCCGCAGTCCTCACACCTGTGGGGAGAGGCAGGGTCCCTGAGCCCACTGCTATCATGGTAGATGAAGGAAAACTCTTTTCCTTGACCTTAAACAGAGGTTTAAAGATTAGAAGCTGCCTCACCCCTCTTCGGGAGTGGGGAAGTAGGTGGATGGTGGCCCCATTGCTCTCATCAGCAGTCTCTCTTCCTAGGGCCCTGAAGGTTTTCACCCTCCCATGAGCTCGCCTGTGCCCCCACAGAGGCAATACCCGCCTACAAGTACCATAAATAGGCACTTCTTGAGGAAAGAATCATAAAACTAGGGACCCAGCTTTTTGTCACTTGGGACACAAAAGATGGAAACTAAAAGTATTGACTAAAATGGAGGTATATGGGAAATGCACTCCAAACATCCCCTAGCATTGAAAGGAGCCCAGCTTCTCTTACTGGCTGTACTATCCATGACTGTGTAAGCATATCTGCCTCGATGCTGCCCTTTGGTGGTTCTACAATGATTTTGAACAGAGATCTGAGGGTTGAAAATGGGTTGTTCAACTCAATAATTTCTTTTCTCGATGGAGGGACAAGCCAATATTTTTTATTCACATTATGCCAACTCTATATTATAGAGTCAACCCATTGTGGCATTTGCCAATCCAAGGGGTATCAGAATGATTCAATGAATTGAGTTATTTTCTATCACTATCTAACTGAAAAGAATATATATTCAGGGCAAAGGACAAGTAGATATGATATCATTTTAACATCTTAATGGAAAACAGATTTAAGGATAAATATAATAAAGTTCGCTATCTTAAGTTATATTATAAGATATAATGCCTCCAGTAAACAGACTTTAGTCCCTAAAAATAGCTGCAGCATTTACTGTACATTTTCAGTTACTGAAAGTTACTTAAATGTCATTTGGGAATAAACTGACTGACACTGATGAATTAAAGGAGATTTTTTTGATATCTACATACTGGTAATCCTTAAGACACAGGCAATCGTTTTTGAAATTTCTTTGTGGAGGATTATAACCAACATGTGTGTGCACAACACACTTATCCAGGAATAGTAAGAATCAAAAGATGCTCAAGATTGCTTCACTATTGTAATTTAGGCATTAGTAAGAATTTCAGATTTTTAGGATACTGAGGCTTATATTTTCACTAATATCAATTATACATTATCAAAATTAATTTAAAAAGGAAGATCTACAAATGAACAAGTAGAGAGTAACCATTTAATAGTTGATTTCCAATCTTAAAATACTGTAGCCATCATAACAGCAACCTCTATGAAAAAAATATCTACTGGTCTTAGGCAGTGACTCCCTTCTATTCAATTGAGGAACTTTTTCAGATTCAAATAAATTTTCCGTAAGTCTCACCACTTAGTCTTTCTTCCTCTTTTTCTTGCTACAGATAATCAGGAGCTGACCACACATGTTTACCTGTACACACACACACACACACACACACACACACACACACACACACCCGTCTTCTGCTTTACTAGAGCAAATATTTTCAGGATGCAGTAACTAAAGAATACCCACTTCAATTATAATAACTGATGTAGTATGTTTGTGTTGTGTGTGAGACTCTTTCAAGTTAAATAATGATAACAGAAGAAAAAAATCTAGTTTAAGACATAATTCCAACCATAACATTTTTCATATACGTTAACATTTTAAAATAGAGTCATATTTAAAGATTATTTATGGATACTCAAATACTGAATACCTATATGATTTAGATAAATGTGCTTCAGTTTCAAATAAAAAGGATAGAGAATAAATTAATTGTTATCAACTATTCACACTGCTGGTATGAAATAATTGTAAGACATTTATTAAAGTATAACTTTCTGTAGCTTTTAAGAATATTCAAATGTTTTCTATAGATCTCAGACCCAAAGCTATTTTTTTTATCATATTTCTAATATAAATCTATTCAAACACATGATAGAAGTCTTAAAATGAACAAAGTTTTGCTTTTGTATTCTCAGACTATGAAGATTCTGATAAAAAAATTCTGTTGTTAAATAGTCAAAGGATTCCTGAGAAATTGGACCAACATAAAATGGTTATATAATTTTTCGAAGAAGACAGGAGAAAATATTCTTAAAGATAATACTGTGCCACAAAAGTAAAGCCCAATTGCTTCCACTTGGAATTCCTTAGGACATGGACTGTCGTATCTCTGTGCCCTCTCAAAAGACTGCAGGCCCTTCCATAGCAACCTTCAGCAGACATGTGTCCACGCGAACCAACGGGGACAGCAAACACATTCCTGAGGAATCGTCCATCCAGATGGACCTCAGCATTTTCGTGGGTTCTGATTTGAGTTAAGGCGAACACAGAAGATGGTTTTGGCTACAGCCTTAGGACAGGGCCTTCACCCAGGTGCTCTCCCACCTCTCTTTGGCCTGGTACAGTGCCTGGTGACACAAAACGGTCTTATGCAGATTGTACTAATATGGAATTTATATTTTTCAAAATCACATTTCAAAAGGATCTAATGTTTTCATCATTCCAAAAAGAGAAGTGACTTGAAAGTGTTAACGAAACCTAAAGCATTACATAAATTTCTAAAATTCATACGTGTATTATCCGATATATTACTATATCTTCTGGCTTATATTTATTTTGGAGAATGACAGAGTACATACACTAATAGAAACACAGATTCAAGAGTTTTATACTTTTATGTGTGGCTTATTAGGCTTCTTTAACTTATTAAAACAAAATCAGATTAGTCTGGAACGTAACCTAATTAATACTGACCTATATTACAAGGTCTATTTCTTTTGTTAAGTCAAGACATGCCAAATTAGAAAACCGTAAAATCATCCTCCTATCTTTGAAGTATCATTCCATATTTTTAATATTAAAATAGTAATAAAACAATAAAATATATATGTAAATTTTTTTTCCAAATAGCAATTGAATTTTAAAACATTCCCTGGCAATTACTATGGCAAAATAACACTGATACTACTTGTCAGCCCTGACTTATTCTTAGGCTACCCCATCTTTGTCTAGGGGATTAAAATTTGACCTTGTTGCTCTTTTGAATGGGCAAAATTTTCTGAGACACAATTTGCTTATTTGTAAAATAAGGATAATATCTTTCTTGCCTACCTCATGGGATTCAATATTTTTTGGAGAAATGTACTTTAAAATGTTTATCAAGAGCTTATTATGTTATAAGCCCCATGTTAGATATCAGTAGAAAGATGAGACATGGCCCCTTCCAGTGAATCTAGGAGACTGGGACAGGTTGACAGTAAGCACTAGTGTGTGACATACGAAATGGCATAACAGAAATGTGTGTTAGGTGCCATGGAAACACAGATGAATAAGCAGCAATTTCTGTTCAGGGGTAGATGTCAAAACAAGATACAGAAAGAAGGTGGTAGTGGAGTTGAGCTTTAAAGGAGAAGTTGGCCTGAAGGACAAGACTTGAAAGGCCCAGATCCCAGCAGATAGGTGAGGCAGACCTGTGAGAGTGAAGATGTGGGAGAGGTCCAGGAATTGTCCCTCTGCCACTGGGAGTGTCAGGGGGCAGAGGACGATGAGGAGGGACAGGTTTGGGGATGAGGGAAAAAGCTAGCTATGGCCAGGCTATAAACTGCCTTTTTCTTGTGCTAAGAAATTTGGACTTAGTTCATAGTCCCAAACTCCATAGGGAGTTTCCCAAAGTTTTAAAGTAAGAGGATGGTCAGATGAGACCAGTTTTTGGAAAATTCTGGCAGAGAGAGGAGAGAAATTAGAGAAAAGGGAATGGTTGGCAGGCAAATATAGTAGGTAAATTAAGAGTTGAATGAAGAACCAGATGCGGGCAGGAAAGAGAGGTCCAACTGGGCGGGTGGTGATGCTGTTTCCTGGACAGGGAAGCATAAGAAAAAGAAAGTGTTTTTAGTGGGGATGGGAGGGGTTGGTGGGACATCATCAGGGGGAAATAATAAGCTTAGTTTGGGAGATGTAGATATTAAGGTGGAGGGCTTGAGCAGGTAGTTGGAAATATGTCAGAAAATGAGAAAGAAAAATTTGGAGCTCAGGAAAAGATTTATGGAAGGAGAGACAGATTTGGGAGTTATTAGCACACAGACAGACGTTGAAGGCATAGATCCCGCACTCGGCAGTGTTCCTGGCACACAGCAGTCTCTCTGTGACTATCTGTTAAATAACTGAGTGTAAGGGGCTGAGATAACCCATGAAGAGCAGAAACAGTGAAAGGAGCAAAAGGATGCAGTTAAAATGACAGAGGACACTACCAGTGTAAGGCGTGGGCAGAAAAGAAAGAGCTGGTCTATTTTACAATTTGTAGACTTGAAATCTCAGTTTTTAACTAATATTTTTAAGTGACAGATTTCAAAGTTGTCCCCAGCGTACAAGTCACTTTTCAGGTAGAGAATTTTGCGATGAATCACTGCAGTTAATACCCAACAAAATTGCTTTGAAGTTTGATAACAATTTTATATTTTATTTATTTATTTATTTTATTTATTATTTTTTTTGCAGTACGTGGGCCTCTCACTATTGTGGCCTCTCCTGTTGCGGAGCACAGGCTCTGGACGCGCAGGCTCAGCGGCCATGGCTAACGGGCCCAGCCGCTCCGCGGCATGTGGAATCTTCCTGGACCAGAGCATGAAGCCATGTCCCCTGCATCGGCAGGCGGACTCTGAACCACTGCGCCACCAGGGAAGCCCACAATTTTATATTTTAAATATAACTCTTTATCAAGCAGTAATTATTTAACTCAGATCAGTAAATAATTTATTAAAAAGGCAGATTGCTAGGATCAAAAGCATATATTTGAACTTCTAATTCCAAACAGCCAATACTAATCAACTGACAAAACTGATAGTCCAATTTCGCTAATTTTAACTTTGCTTAAATTTCATCAGTTATCCACAAATTCTGATATTTCAGAAAGGTCGTTATACAATAGGGTTAAGACTTCCCTGAGTATAACTATAACAAGACAAAAAAGATATACTATTAAAAGGAAAGACAAAAAGGATTTAAAACGGAACTTGTATGCCTGTGTATGTGTGTATGCATGTATACACACACATATGTATTTGGTTGCTCACTTTGATATACAGATCCTTTTCAAAAATGAAAGGAGAAATATTTTAACCAAATTAATGATTTATAAAGACTCATATTAATGATCACAATCACCAACTTTGTTCTGATAGAAATTTCACTGATTTACTAGATTCATAAACTAGAATCAATGCAAGATATACTGGATAATTTACTACTAATTATAGTCACACAATGCATATTTAAGCAAGCGCTCCCTATAGTTTGGTCAAAGGGAAGTCACTTACACACAAAGGAAAATGAATTAAATGTCCTCGTGCTGAGAGTAAGCTCTACAGGAATATCTATTTGATACCCCTAGAGTGGGAGATATGCTGGCTGAAACCTTTTTATCTTTAATGCAATCACATTGTCTAATGATAAGCCAAACTAAAAGGCCAATTCATTATGAAATTCAATATCAGGACCATCAAACTCTTTAGCACTTAATAAGCAATTAATATTTGTCAATGAAAAAATGTTTTGGTAACACAAGGTGAAAATCAATAACCCTAGCCCACTTGTTGCATTCTGTAGCACTGACAAGCTATCCAAAGAACTACAATCCTTAAGGGAAACAAGTGCTTTGATGTTTTAATTTATGTTCTTCCCAAGGAAACATGAATCCTTTGAAGCTTTTTGTTTATAACTCAGAATGCACTTTGTTAGTAATCTGCTTATAATTGCCATCATGTATGTAACCCACAGATGTGTGCCTTAAAACAACACACTATGACTTATGACAAATACTATTAAAAGCATACTTAATAGTATGCACACTAATTTTATTCACTTTTGAGCAAAAGCATGTAAAACTCAAGCAATAGCCCTCCATTTAATATAATATTTTCCTTTTAGGAGTAAGTATATAAAGAAGGCAGCATGGACACATTTCTGAAGGCTTAATAGATTATATATATGAACTCTGCATTAGCAAAAATGATTTTTAATAGAAGTATGATTTTTATTTTGGAGCTTTTCTTTAAGAGAATAACGCAAAAAAAGGAAACTAAGAATTACCTGTAACGTCACCACTTTTTTTTTTGAAGTACCTGTAATAAAACTGGAAACCCTACCCAACTATTCTTACTAATTAGATCTCAGGCCTCAGAAGAAACACCATGAGCCACTTGGCATACATCCTTCTAGACTTTCTATTAGCTTGTCTTTGAAATCATAAAGTTTAGCAGTTTTTTTCTAGTATGAACAATTTGGTATTCCTCTACACTATTTTATTTTTTTTAATAAAAATATTTGTTCAGAGATGAGACTTGTAGTTGTCAAACCATTTTAAATGTTAAAATTAAAATTGTGCACCATGTGGTGAGTGTATGCTCCCCCCCACACCCAAATCTGCTTCTGCTTTAAAAAACAACAACAAAAAAGAGAAACATTATTTAACACATTTAATTGCTTGTATAGCTTGGAAAAGGTAGAGACTCACTAACTATTTTTGTAAAACAATAAAAGGAATAAAAGGCAGGTGTGCTCTTTTAAAGGGGAGGGTTCTTGAGGACCTTCAAGATGGAGGAGGAGGTGGTGGAGATCACCTTCCACCCCACAAATATGTCAGAAATACATCTACATGTGGAACAACTCCTACAGAACACCACCTGAACTCTGGCAGAAGGCCTCAGACTTCCCAAAAGGCAAGAAACTCTCCACGTACCTGGCCATGTGGCTGACAGGGTCTTGGTGCTCCAGCCAGGTGTCAGGTCTGAGCCTCTGAGGTGGGAGAGCCAAGTTCAGGACATTGGTCCACCAGAGACTTCCTGGGCCCTCGTAATATCAGTCGGCGAGAGCTCTCCCAGAGATCTCCGTCTCAACACTAAGACCCGGCTCCACTCAACGACCAGCAAGATTCCAGTGCTAAACACCCCACGCCAAACAACTAGCAAGACAGGAACACAACCCCACCCGTTAGCAGAGAGGCTGCCTAAAATCGTAGTAAGTTAACAGACACCGCAAAACACACCACTGGACGCGGTCTTGCCCACTAGAAAGACAAGATCCAGCCTCAACCACCAGAACACAGGCGCCAGTCTCCTCCACCAGGAAGCCTGCACAACCCACTGAACAAACCTTACCCACTGGGGGCAGACACCAAAAACAAAGGGAACTAAGAACCTGCAGCCTGTGAAAAGCAGACCCCAAACACAGTAAGTTAAGTGAAATGAGAAGACAGAGAAATATGCAGATGAAGGAGCAAGGTAAAAACCCACCAGACCAAACAAATGAAGAGGAAATAGGCAGTCTTCCTAAAAAAGAATTCAGAGTAATTATAGTAAAGATGATCCAAAATCTTGGAAATAGAACGGACAAAATACAAGAAACGTTTAACAAGGACCTAGAAGAACTAAACAGCAAACAAACAATGATGGACAACACAATAAATGAAGTTAAAAATTCTCTAGAGGGAATCAATAGCAGAATAACTGAGGCAGAAGAACAGATAAGTGGCCTGGTAGACAAAATAGTGGAAATAACTACTGCAGACCAGAATAAAGAAAAAAGAATGAAAAGAACTGAGGACAGTCTCAGAGACCTCTGGAACAACATTAAACACACCAACATTTGAATTATAAGGGGTCCCAGAAGAAGGAGAGAAAAAGAAAGGGACTGAGACAATATTTGAAGAGATTACAGTTGAAAACTTCCCTAATACAGGAAAGGAAATAATCAACTCCAGGAAGCACAGAGAGTCCCATACAGGATAAACCTAAGGAGAAACATGCCAAGACACATATTAATCAAACTATCAAAAATTAAATACAAAGAACAAATATTAAAAGCAGCAAGGGAAAAGCACCAAATAATATACACAGGAATCCCCATACGGTTAACAGCTGATTTCTCAGCAGAAACTCTGCAAGCCAGAAGAGTGAGGCAGGATATATTTAAAGTGATGAAAGGCAAAAACCAACAACCAAGATTACTCTACCCAGCAAGATTCTCATTCAGATTTGATGGAGAAATTAAAACCTTTACAGACAAGCAAAAGCTAAGAGAATTCAGCAGCACCAAACCAGCTTTACAACAAATACTAAAGGAACTTCTCTAGGCAGGAAACACAAGAGAAGGAAAAGACCTACAATAATAAACCCCCCAAAATTAAGAAGATGGTAATAGAAACATACATATCGATAATTACCTTACATGTAAATGGATTAAATGCTCCAACCAAAAGACACAGACTGGCTGAATGGATACAAAAACAAGACCCATATATATGCTGTCTACAAGAGACCCACTTCAGACCTAGGGACACATACAGACTGAGTGAGGGGATGGAAAAAGATATTCCATGCAAATGGAAATCAAAAGAAAGCTGGAGTAGCAATTCTAATATCAGACAAAATAGACTTTAAAATAAAGACTATTACAAGAGACAAAGAAGTACACAACATAATGATTAAGGGATCCATCCAAGAAGAAGATATAACAATTGTAAATATTTATGCACCCAACATAGGAGCACCTCAATACATAAGGCAAATGCTAACAGCCATAAAAGGGGAAATCGACAGTAACACAATCATAGTGGGGGACTTTAACACCCCACTTTCACCAATGGACAGATCATCCAAAATGAAAATAAATAAGGAAACACAAGCTTTAAATGAAACATTAAACAAGATGGACTTAATTGATATTTATAGGACATTCCATCCAAAAACAACAGAATACACTTTCTTCTCAAGTGCTCATGGAATATTCTCCAGGATACATCATATCTTGGGTCACAAATCAAGCCTTGGTAAATTTAAGAAAATTGAAATTGTATCAAGTATCTTTTCTGACCACAATGCTATGAGACTAGATATCAATTACAGGAAAAAAAACTGTAAAAAATACAAACACATGGAGGCTAAACAATAAGCTACTAAATAACCAAGAGATCACTGAAGAAATCAAAGAGGAAATAAAAAAAATACCTAGAAAAAAATGACAAAGAAAACACGATGACCCACAACTTACGGGATGCAGCAAAAGCAGTTCTAAGAGGGAACTTTATAGCAATAGAATCCTACCTCAAGAAACGAGAGATATGTCAAATAAACAACCTAACCTTACACCTAAAGCAATTAGAGAAAGAAGAACAAAAAACCCCCCCAAAAGTTAGCAGCAGGAAAGAAATCATAAAGATCAGATCAGAAATAAATGAAAAAGAAATGAAGGAAATAATAGCAAAGATCAGTAAAGCTAAAAGCTGGTTCTTTGAGAAGATAAAGAAAATTGATAAACCATTAGCCAGACTCATCAAGGTAAAAAGGGAGAAGACTCAAATCAACAGAATTCGAAAGGAAAAAGGAGAAATAACAACTGACACTGCAGAAATATAAGGGATCATGAGAGATTACACAAGCAACTCTAAGCCAATAAAATGGACAACCTGGAAGAAACGGACACATTCTTAGAAAAGCACAACATTCCGTGACTGAACCAGGAAGAAATAGAAAATATAAACAGACCAATCACAAGCACTGAAATTGAGATTGAGATTAAAAATCTTCCAACAAACAAAAGCCCAGGACCAGATGACTTCACAGGCGAATTCAATCAAACATTAGAGAAGAGCTAACACCTATCCTTCTCAAACTCTTTCAAAATAAAGCAGAAGGAGGAACTCCCAAACTCATTCTACAAGGCCACCATCACCGTGATACTAAAACCAGACAAAAAGTCACAAGAAAAGAAAACTACAGGCCAATATCACTGATGAACATAGATGCAAAAATCCTCAACAAAATACTAGCAAACAGAATTCAACAGCATATTAAAAGGATCATACACCATGATCAAGTGGGGTTTATCCCAGGAATTCAAGGATTCTTCAATATACACAAGTCAATCAATGTGATACACCATATTAACAAACTGAAGGAGAAAAACCATATCATCATCTCAACAGACGCAAAAAAAGCTTTCGACAAAATTCAACACCTATTTATGATAAAAACCCTCCAGAACCTAGTCACAGAGGGAACTTGCCTCAACATAATGAAGGCCATATATGACAAACCCACAGCTAACATCGTTCTCAATGGTAAAAAACTGAAACCATTTCCACTAAGATCAGGAACAAGACAAGGTTGCCGACTCTCACCACTATTATTCAACATAGTTTTGGAAGTTTCAGCCCCAGCAATCAGAGAAGAAAGAGAAAGAAAAGGAATCCATATCGGAAAAGAAGAGGTAAAGCTGTCACTGTTTGCAGATGACATGATACTCTACATAGAGAATCCTAAAGATGCTACCAGAAAACTACTAGAGCTAATCAATGAATTTGGTAAAGGAGCAGGATACAAAATTAACGCACAGAAATCTCTTGCATTCCTATACACAAATGATGAAAACTCTGAAAGAGAAATTAAGGAAACACTCCCATTTACCATTGCAACAAAAAGAATAAAATACCTAGGAATAAACTTACCTACGGAGACAAAAGATCTTTATGAGGGTAATTATCAGACACTGAAGAAAGAAATTAAAGATGATACAAACCAATGGAGAGATATACCATGCTCTTGCATTGGAAGAATCAACACTGTGAAAATGACTATACTACAAAAAGCAATCTACAGATTCAGTGCAATCCCTGTCAAACTACCAATGGCATTTTTTACAGAACTAGAACAAAAAATTTTACAATTTGTATGGAAACACAAAAGACACTGAACAGCCAAAGCAATCTTGAGAAAGAAAAATGGAGCTGGAGGAATCAGGTTCCTGGACTTCAGATTATACTATAAAGCTACAGTAATCAAGACAGTGTGGTACTGGCAGAAAAACAGAACTATAGATCAATGGAACAGCATAGAAAGCCCAGAGATAAACCCACCCACATATGGTCACCTTATCTTTGATAAAGGAGGCAAGAATATACAATGGAGAAAAGACAGCCTGTTCAATAAGTGGTGCTGGGAAAACTGGACAGCTACATGTAAAAGAATGAAATTAGAACACTCCCAACACCATACAGAAAAATAAACTCAAAATGGATTAAAGACCTAAATGTAAGGCCAGACACTATCAAACTCTTAGAGGAAAACATACGCTGAACACTCTATGACATAAATCATAGCAAGATCCTTTTTGACCCACCCCCTAGAGAAATGGAAATAAAAACAAAAATAAACAAATGGGACCTAATGAAACTTAAAAGCTTTTGCGTAGCAAAGGAAACCATAAAGACAAAAAGACAACCCTCAGAATGGGAGAAAATATTTGCAAATGAAGCAACGGACAAAGGATTAATCTCCAAAATATACAAGCAGCTCATGCAGCTCAATATCAAAAAAAAAACAACCCAATTAAAAAATGGGCAGAAGACCTAAACAGACATTTCTCCAAAGAAGATATACAGATTGCCAACAAACACATGAAAGGATACTCAACATCACTAATCATTAGATAAATGCAAATCAAAACTACAATGAGGTATCACCTCACAACGGTCAGAAAGGCCATCATCAACAAGTCTACAAACAATAAATGCTAGAGAGGGTGTGTAGATAAGGGAACCCTCTTGCACTGTTGGTGGGAATGTAAATTGATACAGCCACTATGGAGAACAGTATGGAGGTTCCTTAAAAAAGTAAAAATAGAACTACCATATGATCCAGTAGTCCCACTACTGGGCATATATCTGAAGAAAACCGTAATTCAAAAAGAGTCATGTACCACAATGTTCACTGCAGCAGTATTTACAATAGTCAGGACATGGAAGCAACCAAAGTGTCCATCAAGAGGTGAATGGATGAAGAAGATGTGGCACATATATACAATGGAATATTACTCAGCCATAAAAAGAAACGAAATTGAGTTATTTGTAGTGAGGTGGATGGACGTAGAGCCTGTCATACAGAGTGAAGTAAGTCAGAAAGAGAAAAAGAAATACCATATGTTAACACATATATATGGAATCTGAAAAAAAAAAAAAGTTCTTTAGAACCTAGGGGCAGGACAGGAATAAAGACGCAGACGTAGCAAATGGAGTTGAGGACACGGGGAGGGGGAAGGGTAACCTGGAACGAAGTGAGAGCATGGCATGGACATATATACACTACCAAATGTAAAACAGATAGCTAGTGGGATGCAGCCGCATAGCACAGGGAGATCACCTAGGTGCTTTGCGACCACCTAGAGGGGTGGGTTAGGGAGGGTGGGAGGGAGACGCAAGAGGGAGGGGATATGGGGATATATGTATACCTATAGCTGATTCACTTCGTTATACAGCAGAAACTAAAACGCCATTGTAAAGCAATTATACTCCAATAAAGATGTTAGAAAAGAAATAAACGGAGGGTTCTTTAAAAAGGAAATAATATGGCTGAAGAAACATTTTTTAATATAATATGATAATAATTTTATGGTGAATGTCTTAGTTTAACAGTCAATTGAGATTAATATGTAGGTATGGCACTGTAGTTTAAGACTGCACAATAAACCATAGATTTTAAATTTCTGATTTTTCAGGAGTCAGAGTTTATAACTGCTTTAACACAGTACTTAAACTACAGAGCACACAACCAGTCAACCTAAGAGCACTCCTTAAAACCACTGCAAATCTTCACAGTCAAGGTTTGAGTTAATACAGAACAGAAAAGACCATTTCTGGATCTTTGGAAAGTTTAAAACTTAATGAGAATTCTGATTCATACTTCCTTTTTCACATATTGAAAGGTCAGAGCCCAAAGTCAGAGCTCACAGGAGGGTAAGTGGTGCCCGGGAGGTGAAAAAAAGATTGATGTTATGAGAACTTTTTTGCTTCTTAAATTCTTGATATTAATTTTGTATTAAAATATAAGAAATAATAAATCATTCTGTTCGTAGTTCTGTACATTTGAGACAGGCTGTGTCACTCCATGTTATTCCATATGCAATCTGGTAATTTTTTTAATGATCACACACCAGAGACACTTTCACATGCAGGCTGCCGCAGCATTTCCATAAAGGCAGTCATCCAATAAGAGGTTTGGAATTCGGTTGTTTGCAACTCTGAACACAATTATCTATAGAAACAATGCCATGAATAACAGATTTCTAGGCTAGCTTCCAAAAGCCTATAGAATTCTTAATGTTTCAGAATTTATAGTGCCAGTTCAATCTCCTAAGCACTATTTATAACAGTTTCTCTGGAGAAAAGCATGTCAAGGTGCAAGTCAGCCATTAGGAACCTGATTACCTACTGTAGACACCAGGCTCTTGTAAGTTCTAACATCTTTAGATATATGGGGGCATATATATGTGTTACTAAGCCAGCAGGAGTGTATGTGGAATGTCAGAGAAAAGTATGAGATTACCTGTCTTGAACCTCTAGACATTGGACTCACCCAAAGTTTACACTCATTTACCTGCCCCTCTACATACACCTTCCAGTAGAACTTAAGTTACGAGATTACAGTAAGAAATCTTTGAGATCTTCTGGGCAATAATCACAGGTGATTATGTGGTGTGGTGGGGATTGATGGTGATGGTGTGTGTGTGTGTGTGTGTTTATGCGTATGTATGCTGCAGGGAAATGGGGGATAGGAAGACTACAAGAGTGTTCCGTGCAGAGGATGTCATATAATCACAGGCCTAGAAGAAAGGGAGAGTATACCTTGCCAGAAAAACTAAAAAACCTTCAAATGATTAGGACTTATGGTACAAGGGATGAAGTGGAGAGAGAGAAAAGTGGATGGAGAATTAGGCTGAAGACAGACCATAAAGGGCCTTGGGATTTTCAAGGAATATATACTAACTGTGAACACATACTGTGAGAGGGACTTTTAAACCCAGCAATAATATTTAAAACAATATTTACTGGAAGACGTTGTGATATCCAAACCATCACTTCTTACATATAATTTAATTTTAAAAATATAGTTATTTAGTATTAGATTCATATCTAAACCTTTAGATATTAGATTCATATCTAAACTTAATTCATATCTAAACTTAGATTCATATGATACTAGATTCATAGCTAAAATGACCATGGTTTTGGTCATTTTACATTTAGATAAGTATGGTTCAGTTTTGAATAAAAAATGGTGAATAACTCGATCATTTTCTCATGGAACAATAACAGAGTACTTATCGAAGTTTAACTAACATGTTCAAAAAGTTAGTGAAAACATTTTCTTGGCATTTGGGCAGATCTGAAAGCAAAATGAGCTTTTCAGTATTTTTAACATAAAATCTATTTCAAACAAATAGTAGAAGTCTTAAATTGAAAATAGTTGTGTTTCTGGACTTCTTAGATTATAAATTCTTTAAATTAAAAAAAAAAACTGCAGAACCATAAAACAAAGAACATTTAATTACTGAGATTTGTCCACATTCAAGTTTGGCTTCTGTGAACACTATAATAAATCTATACAAATATACCATACCAGCTCATGAATTTATATTTTCCTTGATCTCTTTGATTTCAATTTTCAACAAAAGATAAAACCACTGTAAAAATGTAAAGGTGTTTAATTTATCTAAATGCTCTATAAAATTAATGACTGATTTTTTTTTTTAAGTAAGGTATCTTTGCATTGATTACTAGAACTGCTTAGAATGTGAACAGCATGATTTTTGATGGCTGCACACTCAAGGACAACAGTGAATGACCTTGAACAGCAGTGTATAAAAATAAATTTATCACTGAAGTGGCATGCTGGCTGCCAGTCAATATATGCCTCTCATTTGTTAGGAGGTTCTCCTGCTGTGATTCCCTCATTACAATTTGCTTTTACTTCCTGGGCAAATGACAACTAGAAAATGAGGCAGCTTCTTTCTTGACCAAACTTAATCCAGAAAAAATGAGATGACAGCTGCAGCCACTCAAGTGTTACAGGACATTTTACACATGTTTGTAAAAGGCCCAATTATATATTCTAAATATTACATCACTGAGTGTGACAGCCAGCAAGTTATCTCACTTTCCTAGTCTCTTTCATTTGTGGAAGGAAGGGTTTCAGAAACAGGATACTTTTTGCTTATAAAATAACTTCTTATATCCCCTCCAATCTGCTTTTCTAATCAAATAATTTGAGGTGTAGGATGCAGGTAAACACTCAATTTAGAGATGAGCTGGAGAAAAAGAAGAATTCAGCTAAAGTTCTTAGTTGGCTAAAGGGAGTAACTAACTCCTGTCTTACGTTTTTATAATTAGTCTCAATGCACAGCTTACATTTTTCTAGGAAGCAAAAAAAGATACATTCACATAGATAATTTACTTGTACTAGAAATACACTCATATGTGTAAAGAAAATTATACAACAGTCACATAGAGGTTTCAGTTATGTTTAATTTATTTTTTCATATAAGGATTTTCTGACCCACTGATTTCCAGTCACGATTCGAGACACCTCAGGGCACAGTACCTTATTACAAGAGATGTGGAATTATCACAAAATGCTGAAAACAAAAATAATTTTCCCTTTTAATTAAAAAATACAGATACCAGAAAGCACCTTACAAGGGGGAAGACAAAGGAAATAATAAATCTCAATGACTAGTAATAAGGTATAAAAACGAAACTAAAAAAAAAAAAAGGTTCAATAATGGTTTGGTTTCAGTTTTCCTTTATTTAATGTGGCTAAACAATTTCTGTTCTGGTGTAGATGGGCCCAGTTTTCTAGTTAGAGTTTGTATCTGGGACTTTGTATTGAGAAGTTTAAAATTAGTGATTAGTAAGGAAACAGACTGAAAATACAGGTAGGTGGATGAATAAGAACATGATGCTAAGTGAAATCACCTAAATACAAAAACCGCATACTGAATGATTCCACTTATATGAAATTCTCAATGAGGCAAAACTACAGTGACAGGAAGCATCAGTGATTCCCAGGGGGCAAGGACTAAGTGCAAAGGGGTAGAAGGAAACTTTTGAGGGGGATGGATATGCTCTGATCATGATCGTAGTGGCGGTGACAAGGCCGTTCACATTTGCTATCACTCATCAAATTGTGCACTGACAATGGATGAATTTATTACATGTAAATTCCACCTTGTTAAATCAGTTACAAATACAGACGTAGAGAAAAACAGACATATTAAGAAAGAGGGGGCTGTGTAATAACTGATGCTTTTGTCACTATTGCCTGGAAGCGTTGAGAAACAGACATGCAGAAGGCTAATTACCTAGAGCACGAGGCTCGGGCTGCTCCCCAGAACGCATCCTCCGGTTCTTCAACAGTCTCAATGGACAGTGACCCCACAATTTCCCCTGGGGAAACTTAACTACAACCTACCGTTTCTCAGTAAGGATACCCTTCTTGTAAATCCGCTGGGAGTGTTCTTTTCCTAGAACTCTTGTTCATCACCCTCAGGTAGCTTTGTGTATGCCACCAGTGACATTTCTTCCTTTTTAATATAAGCCGTACATTTTAGCTCCATTTATAATACTGGCTATTGATTCAGGATTGCTGGGCCAAACCATTCTTAACTTCATTGTTTTAAAGTCCTATACCTAAATTAATATGTTACTGTCCATAAATATTATATTCAATTCAAAAGGCATAGGATTTAGAAAAGTATTTTTTAAATTCTAAAATCTGCAAATACAAAATTCCACATATTAAAGATTCTATACCAGAAACGTATTAAGATTTATATTTAATAGATGGCATTAGTACCGAAACTGACAATCCAGCTTTTACATGAGGGAAACTTTTGAACGTTTTCCAGAAGAACAATCAAGCTATAAGAAAATAATAAGCCACACACTTCACACGCACGTGTATCTAAAAGGACTTTCCATTTCCCTGCAGCCTTGTGAGAGTGATACAGCTAAGGAGCTGCTGTTCAAGCTAATTGATTTTCGACATACTAATTCTCTTCCAAAAAGGAAGATTATAAAAACACTGAAAACCAAAATGATTAGGGCCTATTAGAAAAACTGAATCTGTCTACAGAATATGGTACTTAAAATTAAAATAACACCCAACAAAGGGGCATGGAAAACGAAAATAACATTCATTGAAGGAAGGAAAACATAAATAATTTAGGATCATCCTTAATACACACCTTCTCTATTAAGAAAAACAAGAAATTAAATAATACAGGATCAGTGAAATTACATTGGAGTACTATTCATTAAGACTTCTCGGGACTTCCCTGGTGGCGCAGTGGTTAAGAATCTGCCTGCCAATGTAGAGGACACGGGTTCGAGCCCTGGTCTGGGAGGATCCCACATGCCGCGGAGCAACTAAGCCTGTGCGCCACAACTACTGAGCCTGTGCTCTAGAGCCCGCGAGCCACAACTACTGGGCCCATGTGCCACAGCTACTGAAGCTTGCACGCCCTAGAGCCGGTGCTCCACAACAAGAGAAGCCACCACAATGAGAAGTCCGCGCACCGCAACGAAGAGTAGCCCCCGCTCCCCACAACGAGAGAAAGTCCGCGTGCAGCAACGAAGATCCAATGCAGCCAAAAATAAATAAATTAAAAAAAAAAAGAATTCTCCTTGGTCACTGAATAAATTCTAGTTTATGATAGGCCTTTAAAAATACGAATGTAATTCTAGTTAATTAAATACAAATACTAATAAATCTCTCTAAAACGACTTTATAAAATAAAGGATTAGACTACCAGGACTTTAGCTTGCTGATATTCTCCCTAAACATTTCCATACTGTATCTCCTAATAGAGGACTCTATAAATATTTTGATACTCCCAATTCTTCATGTCAAGACTGTTCCCAAGGAACAGTGGTCTGCCAGCCAGCAGACGAGCTATTCCAGGTCCAGAGGGCAGAAATGTGCCACAGCGAATTGTGCCCCAAATGAACTGCAGGAGATGGAATTTTGCCAATGGGAGAGAAGCCCATAGTGGCCAGAGGACAGAGACCCCTCTTCTGCTCAGGGAGATGTCTTGGCAGGGCCGCGGAATGGTTCATACTCTTGGAAGGGTTTCTGGAGTCCTACTTCTGCCCTACTCAGGTAGTTATCTGCAGTTTTCTATTTTTCTTTCCATCTTCCATTCTATCTCTCTGTATTGTTGACCTTATTATATAAGAAGATAGTGCAAAAGCATGAAATTCTCATTAGTCTTGGTTATTTTTCGTTGATTGTTTTCTCTACCAGAATGTATCTGTATCTCTTCTTGGCTGTCAACTCAAAGAAAACCTTTATTGTTGAGTTTTTTTTTTCCTGGCCTACATTTTTTGGAACACTTTTTCTTTGTCTGAACCCTTTTTCTAGATATTTTTCAAGGACTTAGATGCCCCAGACTAACATAGGGGCTGACCTCATGGAGAAAGGTTGAAAAGAATTCTTACTTTCCTTTCCCATTATTTTAGTCATCTCAGAGCAAGTGGTTTAAAAGAGTTCTGTGGTCAACTCTTTCTACCCAACTGAGGTTTAATGTATAATCCATTATCACCATTTCATATATATTATTTCCTAATATGTATTTATTCCTAAAATATTTCTATTATCTCCACCTATCCCATGAATTTAACTTTTTTATATTTCTGTATTCAGAAACTTTTTTCCAATCCTAAATGCTTTATGAGGTTTTTTCTAACACGCTCAATACAAAGATGGGTGTTGTAGAATATGGAGAGATTCTGAACTCTATTATTGGCTGTGAAGTCTCACATCAAACTAAAGGATTGTACTGTCAGGATTTTATTTCACTGACCTTCTCTGTAAAGTTTATCATGCTGTATTTCCTAATATAAGACTCCATAAATATTCTCATAACTGTGACTTCTTCATGCAGAAGCTATTCACAGACATTTTGAAATCATGGGATAAATTATTATACGTTCTATATGACACATTATTCATTCTGGTACTAGGTTGGGATACTGCTGCTGAAAGCTTATTTTCCTCAGCTATTAAGTGCTACAATGTACTGTCAAGAACTTGGAACAATCAAGAATAAGACCTGTGGTTTCTCGAATATACCATACTTCTAGATTTTAAAAAGATATTTTCTCATTTTATAAGTAGAATATGCTCATTTCTCATTTATTTTTTGTGTGTAAACAGTCATTTAAATCACATTCAAGTCCACAAATATACTATTCTTTGGATAAAAAAGATGATTTTCTATATGTACAACTTAGTAAATTTTATTTTTTAGTGACTTGCTTTTGATGACATTTTACAAAGATTTGTCACCGTTATTGTATCATTTGATGATTAATTCATTGAAATGGACATCCCAGCTTCAACTCATCATTCCTTAATAGAATTCTATACAGGAGGGGTTACAAAAGCAAACCACATGGTAAAGGATGAAGTTAAATGATTAATCCAAAGCCACTAAAGGTCACATTGGCTTCAAGTATGCTGACAGAATTCAACTCTTTCGCTGTAGACTGTTTTGTCCCACATGAAGTATGTCCCATCTCCATGTTTTAAGAGAGTCTACTGAAACCTGATTTTATTAAATAGAATCCATAAAAAACCTCGAGCTATGCCTACAACTGCAGTGTCAAATATACATGTCAAGAGATGGCAGCACTTGACCTTTGCCCCCTAAGGCCCAGTGAAAGAGTTCTGGGAACATGCATGGCTCCCGAGAGACCTGCAGTTTAAACCCAATCTCTCATAGGTCCACAGGGCAGGCAAGCACACAAAATCCCAGGATACTTGGGTCTTTACTGCTTAAATACTGGGGCTTTGGATATCAAACTGTTCTTTTCAGAAGTGCCCTGTGACCTTGGCGCTCTCCTGCCCAGGTTTTAGAAGACTCACCCTGCCCAGCGTATACCTGCTCTGTCTTTAGTCTTTTGTTTCTGTTATCCACAGAACGTAAGGAAAGCAATACAACAATAAGAAGGGTTAACTTTCTCCTCTGCCCTTCATCCTTCCTCTAAAGATTATCAGGAAAGATGGCTTCTTTAAAGGTAGAATCAGGAGGAGAGTAAGTTTTAAAACACAGACCATACACACATTCACTATTTCATTTGAGGGAACATGACTGAATAAAAGGGCAACTGAAAATGAGGAAGGTTGTTTGGCTCTTGCTATAAACAGTGCACATCCTGCTGGCATCAGTAGCCCTGTCCTTGTCTGCTTATAATTTAAGTAATGTATTCATCTTTCTTCTGAAAAAGTTGGAATCTAGAGATCAGCCCAAGTGTCAAAAAATATCCCAAGATGGATTAAGTAAGAAATATTTTTTTTACAAGAAGTGGAATGATTTTCAAAGGCTTGATTATGTTTGTTTGTTTCTTTGTTTGTTTTTAAGAAGCCACAAATAAGCTCCCCTTGGTTGCCAAGATCTGTGTTAGCTGTCCACATGGAAACGAAACACCCTTTGGACACTTCAGTACAACTTACTTCATCCTGCCAGGAAACACAGAGCTATTAATAATAAAACTGCATTTTTAGTTTAACTTCTGGTTCCAGTCATTAAGACCCAAACTTACAGATCCAATAGTAAATGCCACCCCTCTCAACCCTGCCCCAACCCGTGGGGAAATTCAAGAATGGATGTTGTCTTTTCAACCAATACTTTAGCTTTGCCTCAGATGTTTACAAGTGTGATAAACATTTATTCTTTTCTATACCTGCCACTACTGTGAGGTTATTGATCAAATCATACTTGAAAACACTCCGCTAGAGACCATGGAGAAGAATATATGTTGTTTCTGAAACGTAATTGCAAGAAGTCATAGAAGTGCTTAGATTATAGTTTTGTCTGACTACATAAATAGTATATGCTCATTAAAAACATACAAATATTTAATTATGTATAAAGCCAAAAGACCCCCAATAATCCTAACTCCCATAATAGTCATAGCTATGTATGTTTGTGTGTTATTTTAATATTCACTTTTGTGTGTGTGTGTGTGTGTGTGTGTGTGTGTGTGTGTGATACAAGGGCCTCTCATTGTTGTGGCCTCTCCCGTTGCGGAGCACAGGCTCCGGACGCGCACGCTCAGTGGCCATGGCTCACGGGCCCAGCCACTCCGCGGCATGTGGGATCTTCCCGGACCGGGGCACGAACCCACGTCCCCTGCATCGGCAGGCAGACTCTCAACCACTGCACCACCAGGGAAGCCCCTAATATTCACTTTTAAATATTTAATAAATGGATCTTACCTAAAAAAAAAAAAAAAGGAAAAAAAAGAAAAGTAATTGCTTCCTTTCCTCTGAACAATTCTTTGTTTAATCCAGGTTTGTTTTAAATCTGATTTTTGTTAAGGTCTCATGCAAGTCACGATTTCTTATAAAACACTCAAGCAATTACGGATTTACATACCGTAACTTTCACTAATATTAAACTCATACGACACTGTTTCTGGTTAAGAAATGTGATTCTTTCTATTGTATAGAAAAGTTCCATTTAAAAAATGGAAATTTTAAGGCTCTTTATAGGTAATTTTTATTGAATATCACATGCTTTTTTCTACCTCTCAAGTAAAATATTAAAGAAGCTTTAAAAAATAAATTTAAATGCTTACTTGACATGGCAGGCTAAAAAGAATAAAGGATATTATATCTACAGAACATCCTGCTGCTTGCTGAAGCCTCAGATTTTAAGCCCCATTTTGTACTGGCTGACAAAACAGAAGGGAGAAATAAGGTAGTTTTCTCTGTCCCCTTCTGAATAGTTCTAGGCATTTCTAACTTCCTTGGAAGTTCTCTTCCCTATTGAACCAACTGCCTGAAAGCTGAAGGGAAAATAAAATTTTATCTGGCAATATCTAATTCTACATGATTTCCCAATCTACCAAGCAGCCTACATGTATTTATAACCCAGCTTATATTTTCTTGGTTACATCTGTTTGTCAAAACAGCTATACATTTTACATTTCCGAATTAAGGAATTTAATCTCTCTGGTAAATTTGGTCATAATGGCATTTTAATGTTCTTTGAAATTTTAATTTTTAAATGTTTTCAGTAACTTGTGAACTATTAAAAAAGTCTCTTTCAAAGCCCAAGAATCCAAGAGGAGAAGCCCAATTTCTTCCCTAAGT
This sequence comes from Pseudorca crassidens, assembly GCF_039906515.1. NCBI lineage: Eukaryota > Metazoa > Chordata > Mammalia > Artiodactyla > Delphinidae > Pseudorca > Pseudorca crassidens. Next base: position 17,806,357 of record NC_090307.1, read on the forward strand.
TTATACACAGGAGGAATCTAATCCTTCTTTTATTTAAGTTCACCCTAAAAAAATAAATAAATAAATAAAGAGTAGTGACCAGCCTTCATGCAGAGTATAGATGCTTGGCTACCAGCTCTGTAACAGCAGAAACAGAGTCTCAATCAACCTGTATTACAAAAAAAAAAAAAAAAAAGAAGAAGAAGAAGAATGCACAGATGAATGAATGAGGGGGAAGGGAATCACAGTCAGCTTCTTATTAAATACTTCTAGACTCACTTTAAATAGTGGGGCACACTGACGCTCCAATCCCTTCTGGCAGTCCTCTCAATTCATTGCTTTATTCTTTGATTTGAAATCTTTAAGCCTCCAAAGCAGCAAGCGGCCCAGCTACCAAGCGTGCATTAATTCCAACTGCCTGCCTTGTAGATCCGAGTCTCTCTATGTATGGCTTATTGAACAAAATGTCCTTTAACTGTCGGACTAGGTTCCATCTCCATGATAATGCCCTTGGGAAAAAAGTCCACAGAAATGTATAGACATTACACATGCTCAGGCAGCTGATGCTGTGACTGAATGTGGGGATTCTGTATAGACAGGAGGTAGGGCTGGGGGACATCAGAAATCGGAGGCATCCAAATGGGTTCTAGTAATTCTCATGAACTCCCAAGCGAAAGAACTCTATAACGCTTTCTGGCATGAAAGACTCCATTTTAGGAGTCTGAAGTGAATTACTGCAGGTGGGGGATGAAAGAAGAGTAAATCTCTGAGTTCAGGAGGAACTAGGTGTGGTTCAGAATAGACAATCATGGGCATGATTTAGAAGGAAGCTGTAATTTCATTTAATCCCAGTGGTATCTACTGTAGACAGAATGAGTTATGCTTGGAACGTTCTTTGAGTACATGGTACATCTAGTTCCAGTAGGATTCAGTTTTGGTTATCAGTCAGATTTTTTTCCCCAAAGAAATAAACACTACACATTCTGTAATCATTTATTCCATGCTTAAAAAAGTCACCAATTTTATACGCTTCAACTTGTTTTTGCCAGAGAATAATCATTTTGAAAAGGAACTCAAAACACTTGAACTCTGAGTTCAAGCAAAATGTGTGTTTCTGAGGAAACTGGCAGGATTTTACCAAAGGCAGCTTTCTCAAGGTCCTCTTCTATCTTCATTTATCCTAGAGCTAGAGCTCTAGGCAGATACTAGGCACACAAGTCACTGCCTTCAGAATTTAGTATCCTTAGCGTTACACCAGGCTCTGAAAATCCAGAAGTCTGAATTTCAAAAGGAAGTTGCTTTTATCCCTCACACTCTAGCTTAAATTATTACAACAGAATATTTGATGAATAGCTAAAAGAAAAAACCCAAAAAACCCTAAATCACTTGAGTGATTTAAATTCTAATACTTTGAGAATTTAATTCATCTGAGTAATGTGTCATTGCTTCCTGACACATTTGTTGAGTGAATTAATAAATTACTAGCTATCGCCTAGACATTTAACACTGTCTAGCATACGGTCAGTTTAGTAAAATCCTCTCACAATCCTGAAGCCTAGAACTTTGTGGATAGTAGAATGAAGACACTATGAGATATGAAAGATTTAATCTGTGCTAGAATAGCTTGCAGTTGGATTTTATTTTTTTAATTTTTTTTAATTTTTGGTACGCGGGCCTCTCACTGTTGTGGCCTCTCCGGTTGCGGAGCACAGGCTCCGGACGCGCAGGCCCAGCGGCCGTGGCTCGTGGGCCCAGCCGCTCCGCGGCATGTGGGATCCTCCCGGACCAGGGCACGAACCCGCGTCCCCTGCATCGGCAGGCGGACTCTCAACCACTGCGCCGCCAGGGAAGCCCTGGATTTTATTTCTTAATAATGGTCACCATGGGGTAGATCCATGGATAGTCTACCAACACAGGATGCTGAAAACCTTGCTAAACTTTATTTTAAAACCACAGAATCTATTAACTAATGTGCTTGCAAATGTAAACATACTCAGCCAGTGTCATGAGATTTTACAATTAAATTATTCAGGGAAAACCTTAGGAAGGAACACACAAAAACCAAAAACTTCCCAGGACATTATTCCTATTCTTAAAAAAATGAGGAATCATATTTAGTAGTCAAAAATTAACAGAATAGTTGAAAAATAAGGAACTGAGAAATGCTATAAGCATAGCAAAAGTCATGAGTTTCCAAGGATTTCCGTTTACTTCAACAGAGCCTACAGACACATGTAGAGTGTAGCAAAAATGCCCTTTAAATAGTAACAGATGAGGGACTTCACTGGCAGTCCAGTGGTTAAGACTTCGCCTTCCAACGCAGGGGGTGTGGGTTCTATCCCTGGCCTCGATCCCTGGTTGGGGAGTTAAGATCCCACATGCCTCTCGGCCAAAAAAAAAAAAACAAAAAAAAAAAACAAACCAAAAAAATCAAAAACAAAACATAAAACAAAAGCAATATTGTAACAAATTCAATAAAGACTTAATAAAAAGTAGTAATGGATGAGCAGTCATACTGGTTCCACTTTAATCAACAAAAATGTAAAACAAGGGACACACTAGCAAGGAAGAGTCTGTTACTCCAAGCAATTGCCATGCAACTGACTGACAGCAATTTATTTGCCCGATCACTGCCAATATGTATCCAGTAATCTGAGGATCATTCTGGGAGATGACTGATCACTTTCCAGGAAAAGACCATGCCTGCAAAAGGGTTTCTTATAAATCAGGGTGAAAAGGAAAAATACACAGCCCCCTAACCCCACCGTCTTCCCCAGACAGAAGCTCCTTTTGACAGCCTGAACGAAAGTGCTTTGCTAACACACTTAAAACGGAGCATTTACACAGTTAAAAGCTGAAAACGCCTATCCAGGGAGACAGAGGTAATAAAAGCTGAAAAGGCCTATCCAGGGAGACAGAGGTGAATTAGATACATTTCTGCATTTCTTTTGATACAAATTCAATTTTTTAAGAGCCTTTACCCCAGACACGACGTCACACTTGTGCGATAATAGAAATTTAAAATCACTGTATGTGGCTTCACAGAGTGGTCAGCAAGTTTACTATTTTTCCAGGCAGCCCCATCTCATTACAGCACATGGCACCATTCCAAAAGAAAAGAAAAGAAAAAAATTAACTTGATTACTATGTCAACCTGGGCATCCATAAGCCGAATTGTTCTTTGATAAGAGCTAAGTACTGGGTAGAAACTTGAGAAAAACTGTTCTCCTTTCTGAATTCCAAATTCTTGCTATCAGATATAATTTCTTAAGCTCACAGATACATATCTAAATGATCTGAGTATTACCCAAATGACTGAAGAGGCTTTCCTACTTTCCTTCTTAGGATGTCAATTTATTAGCCTACTAAGTGCCTCCTTTTTCCTCCCAAATTACTCTATTTCATTCAACCTATTTGTCACATACATAAAAACAGACAGAATACGTGGTTACTACAATATAGATTTGAGTTTGAGAGGCATATAATTTTATGAAATACTAGGATATTACAATAGTGAGTTAGCTTGCAGTGTGGACCAGCTTGAAGAGCATGTGAATCATAGCCATTGTAACACCAGCGTACGGTGTAACCACTTCTCTCATTCAAGATCCAAATGAAAGGCAAATAAATACCCAGAGTTGGGACGTGCCTCTTAATGAAAAATTTACATAAATGCATGCTACAGGTTTCCTCGACCGTTCTATCCCTGAACTCCTAGTTTAGTGGAATATTTGGGGATAGGTTGGACTAGCCTTCAGAAGTCACAGGGCAGGGCTGGGGAAGACGGTGCAAACAGGAAAAGTCTGATCCTCCAGGCCTTCATTTGACTATGTTTGCATTAATTACATTGTTTTTCAAAATAATTACTACCTATTACTTGAAATATTTCTCCATTAGCACCATATGTTCTGTATGGGCCTAACCATAAAACTTTTAATTTACACTCCTAATTAAGTCAGATCTTTACAGAGCTAACTATTAATTAGTATGCTCAATATTAGAAATGTTAGAAATGTATTATTTTCTACTTTTGGACAAAATTCAGGCTTTAATTTAAATTTTAAAGTTAGTGTAAGAAAATTCACTCCTTTGGGAATAGTCTCTGTGAATAAAGGCCCCACAAAATCCCATATTTGTCTTGACACTGGTTCTATCATTTTTGAGATACCTCAGTTTGTTAAGAAATATTCCACATAGACAACTTCATCTTTATAAAGATATGATACAGTTTCTTCCCATAGACAGACTAATTTACAAAATGCTGAGTTGCTGTGTACTGTCGCTAATTTCACACAGAAGACAGGCACCGCGTCTTCCCAACTCTAAAGCATTCACATTAATGCATTTTGCTACTGACACAGGTCTAGTTTGGGATGGATTCTTACGCTACAGGAGTGATTCGGCAGACCGGCCGCCTTAATCAAGACAGGTAAGGAAAAAGGAAGTTGTTATGTGATTAGCTGAATTATTCTTTTTCATTATGAGTGCTTTATAAAATTAAACATCATGGGCTTGAGGTTACTTTACACTGAGCAGGCCTCATGTCTTCAATTTTAATTGATTAATATGATTAATTAGAAGAAGAAATGGGGAACGTTAAAAATCTGGCAAAATATATTTATACCATAAATAATAATATATTTTGAAAGGCATGAATTGTCTGAACATATTAAATTATACATGAACTCACAATGAGAAACTGAACTGAAAGATGCAGACCTTCTCTCTCCACTAATATTTTGTTCCCTTAGAGCAGTGGTCCCCATCCTTTTTGGCACCAGGGACCGCTTTTGTGGAAGACAATTTTTCCACGGTGTAGGGGGGCGGGGGCATGGTGCAGGCGGTGATGCGAGAGATGGGGGGCGATGGGCAGCGGCAGACGAAGCTTCACTCGCTCGCCCGCCACTCACCTCCTGCTGTACGGCCTGGTTCCTAACAGGCCACAGACTGGTACCGGTCCACGGCCCGGGCTTTGGGGACCTCTGCCTTAGAGCTCTCTGGGATCACATTTTAAAAGAGGGTATTGGTATTCACATTTTCAATAACATCTTGAGCTGCTGCTAATAAACTACATTTAAAATAGAGGTATAAGATACTGAGAGTTCAACAGAAACAGATTCCTTTTTCTTTCTCAGCCTATAACAACTCATGTTTCTATCCACGTCTATAGACTGTCCACAGGCTCAGTGTGGTTCACAAACTGGCTTTGTTTGGTCCATATGATGTCTAAAGATTTTAGAGTTCTCCTCCCCCTTCCCCCAGTGAGGCAGGCCCTCTCCACTTTACCATGGTCTCTCACTTCCCTGGAGATTAATTCAAATCTCATTTGACAAGTCTCTCTCCCACTATTTATAAAACATGATTTTCATGTGTTGTATCCAAAGCTAAGAAAGGCATGTGCCATGATTTTAATCTCAGGAGAACAGGAGGTGAGCAACTGGATCTCTGGATGGGTACTGAACTGAATGAGAATCACCTAGTCCCTAACAGTACAGTTTGAGGTACTGGTGAGGTAGTGAGTGATTGTTGGAATTAGGAACAAGTGAGGATAGTAGTTAATTAATTGAAGGAAGGAGATGGTATATGTGGTGTGGAAAAAAAGAGAAGTTCTAAATGAGGAAATAGTGGGTGCAAAGGTCCTGGGGTATGAGGGAGAAAAGGCCTAAGCACAGAGAATGCAGGGGAGCCTGATGAGAGATGAGGCTGGAGCATCAGTAGGAGTTTAAAGTAGAGTAACTATAATATAAGTTAATTTTACCTCATAAGTATTATTAGTAATGATATTAATATTTATATTAACCAAGTAGTTATATTTATTTGCACTTAAAAAGTATGGAAAATTTCAACACGTACGAAAACAGATAGAATAGTACAATGAACCTCTATGGACTCCTCACCCAGCTTTAACAATTACCAATTCATGGTTAATTTTGCTCCATCCAGACCCATCTTCTTTTCCTCTTTTCATACAGTTTTGAAGAAAACCCTAGAAATCACATGATTTCATCTGTAGGATATTTTATTTTAAAATAACTCCTGGCTACTGTTTTTTTATAAAAAGCACTTGTGTAAAATTAAATGTTAAGGTGTTGGAGTATAGTGGTTCTGACCAGGGAGCTAGGAGAGCAAAAGGATTTCTAAATGAGCTTTTGGTCCTCAGATCAGCCCATTTTGCCACAAGGGCCATGAAAATGATGAAGGCTGGACTCACCAACACAACATTCAAAGTTTAAATAATATTCTAGAACTTTTCAAAATAGGAAACTCTATCTACAAGAATAAAGGCAAGCTCGGGCACTACACTTATTAAGAAAAACTTATTTTCTCTCTATGGGATAAATAAAACTACATGTTACGATCAAGTATTGTGAATCATTTAATAAGTAGGCAAAAAAAAGTCCCAGCATTTTTGGTTGATAGAAATTCTTCCTAAAAAAAATGTGTCACTTTATCAGGAAAGCTATTACTTTAATTTTATAAGCAGATTACTAGTTTTGACATACATCAAATACCTAACTACTGGACAGGACCTTCTGAAAAATTGAATACAATTAAAGATAGAAGTTCTACTAAGAAAAGTTTTAGATCTTTATAAAACTAACAGACATTTTCAGTTGTTATTTAAACATTAAAATTTTAAAAAGACCATGATAGACTAATTACTTGGAAAATATCATTTTTTAAGCTACAAAGTCATTCATTTCTTAGTAATGTTAGGAGGAGCTTAAGAAAAATTAACTTTGGGGGAATTTCTTTTTTTCTTTAGAACCATGCTATCCAATATATTAGCCATTAGCCAAAGGAAGCTATTTTAAATTTAATTAATTAAAATAAAAATTAAAAATTCAGTTCCTCAGTCTCATTAGCCATACGTGGCTAGTGGCTACCATATTGGACAACATAATGTTATTACAGAACATTTTTTTCATCACAGAAAGTTCTAGTGAATAGTTTTGTTTTATAAGACATGATTAACTTAAATTCACACTGAAAATATTCAAAAGTTAGCCACGGTATTTTCTTTTTCTTTTTCTTTTTCTCTACATAACCACAGGGTTTAACTGAATTTGTAGAAATATCTATACACGTTTATATATTTGTACATAATGTATGTACATTTGAAAATGTATTTTCATTATTTCCCTTTTTTTAAAAAAACAACAATACACACACGTGCACGCACGCATGCGTGTGCACATACACACTACTCTTGAGAAGATTTATCATCTAAAAGGTAGTCTCTTTTTCTCATTAACAATCAGGTCAAAACTACTGTAGATAACCCCATTTTTCCTTTTAAATACCAAATTAAAGCCTATATTAAAAAAAACTATTCTTCCCTTAAATATTATCTGACAAGAAATCTGAATTAAAATATAGTTATAAAACTAATATTTTCTCCTCCTCCACACTGGTCTATTTTTAACTGTGATATTTACTTGTGATAAGCTAAAAGGAATTTTCTGAACCAAAAATCCAATGAATATTCCCTATATTACTTTCAACTATTCAATAACTTCATTTGCATGAAAACACATGCAGGCTTTTTCTGAGTTTACAAGAATGCCTCATCGTTCACCATTCACTGGAGTGGCATCCACTAACTGCTGCAAAGTTATAACAACAAAAGATACATTCGCTTTCCACGAGACCCTTCTTCTGAGGAAACTTTACCTTTAAAAAAAAGTATATCTATATTTTGTTCAAAGATGTAATTGGCAAGTCAACTGATACTATTGAAACAATAAAATAGAAGCTTACGGGTTCAAACTTCGGTTTATAAGTCTGAGATCTGAAGCAATAATTTTATAAAATCAACAATTTCGAGGGCTGAGAAGGTGGGTGAGGACAAGTCCATCTCCCCCCAACTCCACAGTTTGTGTGTGTGTGTGTGCGTGCAACACTGCTATCAATGAGCAGCAACCTGGCATGTTTATCGTGAGATAATCACACCCCTAGAGGTTTAGAAGCACTCAGCTGAACCTTGTGCCGCTCAACACACTTGGGGTGTCATTATCTCATGATAACCATACTCCCTGTCAAGGCTTATTGCTTAATTAGGGGTTATGAAGGTGATAAGACTAAAAGAAATTGGATGGACATTACCTAAGATGAATGATACCTTAATCAACTGAAACCTGGTGGCTGAAGGAAGCTTGATGAATGAACAAACACAGTGAATTACACGTTATTTTTAGAGAAATTTGTTAATAATAAATGAGGAGAAACGCAACCTGCGTCCACAGATTATTTGGACTGCATTTGCCAAGAGACAGGATGTTTATGATCAATAATTTAAATTGTGTTTTCATGCAGTATGTAAAATGTTCAAGAAATGAATGATAACATGAAATTTAACTTTGACGTAAGATATCCAGTTTATGCACAACAGTGATTCATCATAATCCAAATACAGGATTTAGGTATGAAGTCTGCAAGGGTGCCGATCGATAACACCCATGCCATGTGAGATTTTAACAAACTAACCTGAAACCAAAGAGGAAAAATAATGGGATATGCCCCTTTCTATTTTTTTTTTCCACTAGAGCTTAAAATAATCAGACATGGAAAAAAAAAATCATAGCACCAAACGCTCTAAAAAGCCATGTCTAAATATTTAACTTTAGTTCTTTTGTTCTACCTTCAGAAACAGCTGCCATATTTGTGCATAGAATATAGCTCCGAATACAGTGCACTTGAAGCTGCTTTCCAATTCACTGAGAAACGTCAATTATCTTTATCAAATAACAGTATCTCATCTCAGTCCATTATCAAGATGGAGTCTTATTTTAGCTGGACTGAAGCCCTATCTGTATATCAGGGCTGGCCGCAGTGGCAGAGTGTGAGTGAAAGGCTGTGAAATAATCAATAATAATCATCAAATTGTGGTCGAAAGGTTGTGAGGATGGAAGTTTTTGATGAAACCTCACCTTTTTTTGGGGGGGGGTGGTGCTGATGATAAGGCTTAACCTTTGCGATACCTGATGACTATGAGTCAGTTAGAGAAAGCTTTACGCACATTTTAAAGTGGTTCTGAATGTCCAAAGACACACTGAAATGCTTAATTGGAACACAAACCTTGTGCTATGGAAAACCATCAGGTGGGAGGGCTCAAAACCATGATGACCGGAGTTTATTGTAAACTGGATACTAGCCTCTTACACAGAGAATTCAAACCTGACAGACTGTGGGGTGTGAAATCCACGTAGGTAAAAGTCTGCTCTGAAAGAACAATGCTTGCATAACAACGTGACAAACGTACTCTGTTATTTACCCTAGAAGTGAATGAAACGTTGCCCAAGCCTGTGTACCTAGATTCGAAACGGTTTTATGGCATCTGTTAGTATCATGTGCCCTAGAAGTTCATGAGGTGTGGTGTGCAGAATCACAGAGAATTCATTTTTTAATTCGAAAGAACAATATTAATTTGATGGAAGGAGAAGTGAAATGCCTTTCCTCTGATTTTTCTGTCATTGGGTTCAATTTATACCAACTAGACATAAATCAGAAGTAAATTAGCTGAGAACAACTAGATTCCAACTTAGACACAACTTTGTTGCTTGGCGTTTTGTGCAGATCCGTCATCTAGAGACAGTTCACCAAGGTTACACTATATACCCCCAGCCACCATAAACAACACTTGCTGAAAATTTTAATTACAAAATTCTTATTTTATGACTGATTTTTTAAAAGCATACATTTAGAAAACTACGTATTCCTAAAACATAAAACCTACCTACTAAAATTTAATGAAACGAAAAAACCAAAAAAACTAAATCCATCAACCAACACAAATGAATAATTCCAAAATGTTTAAAAAAATTAAATGGCAAAACTCACTGATACATTTTCCAGTGGTAAACTACTAATAATTTGAACATAGCCTTATTGGTGTTATATCAGACATTTTTGAAACAGATCCTAGAGATCAAGGAATTCATGAAGTTGGACACATACTAACAAAGAGAGATTAGCTTTAATATAATTGCGAAAATCTGAATTTATTGAAATAGGTTTAAGAAATGTGTTTGTTCTGACTAATGATTAACACTCTTCAGTTAAACAACTTCAAGAAGAAATAACCATCAATATTAACCTAACCTGCAATTCTTCCTTTGACTCACCTTTTCTAGAAAAATGTCTAGATATTTCTGGCAAGAATAGAGTACCTGCTCTCCTCTGAGCTATATCACCGTTTATACCAGTAATAGTACCTACAGAGGTTAAAATATTTAAAGTATCTTTAAGAAACATGTACATTTTATTCTCTCTGTACCAACAGATTCAAAGCCTATTTCTCAGGATCTCTGAGCTCTTTTTGAAACACCACACTACCAATCAACAGACGGTACAAAGGAAATATTAATGTTAATTGTGGACTAAGAAATACATGGGAAATAAAAATGAAAATAAGCTGATATTAAAATACATGAAGCCTCCAATATAAAACAATATGATATATGCTCAAACACAATCAATTATAGCTTAAATAGAAAAAAGTCTTCCAAGATAAATAAGAAAGATTTTACCTGATTTCTTATAACTTGAGACCCTATCAGAAGTTAAAGTGTACAATGGGGGACATTTTGACAATAGCAAATTAGAAATATGTAAATTAAATACAATCAGAAACTTCAAAAACCATCATGCACTGTAGTAATAAATCATAGCATAATCCTATTTTGACATATTTCAAAATTTACTTTTGAAACTGAATATTACAGCAAAATGTCAAGCCTAGTAATGCAAAATTTCATGCTAACAATATATGAAAAGCTAGTATTTGCTTTAAGACAATAAAAATATAAAGTGTGTGTAGAATCTTGCTGTAGAGGTAGCTATTAAAGCTACATGAGACAGAATCCTAAAATTGCTACAACACTTTACCCCACATAAATGTTCTTCAGAAACACTGTGGTGTTCTTGGGCTGAATCAGTTGGCTCTCAGAGCTGAGGAACAATAAGATAGTATGTTTTATTATGAGTGTCATGGAGACGGCATGAAAAATCAAGAGCCACAGGCAGGCAGCAGCAATGGGTCAATGGTGCTCCCAGAGACACTATGCAGATAATCAACAACCAGGCCCGAGGTTCGCTGTGCACCGCACACAGCTGAAGGGCAAATCAATACAGCCAGGGGAGGACATTGCCCTGCTCCACTTCCCACAATACACTGTGGCTACTCCAGGAAAAACACCTCCAAGTGGAAATAAAGCAAACTTGCTGGGCAACTAACAATCAACTAACCTTTCATGTAATCACAAATTCACCCTTCCAATGGGCTCCCAAAAAATCCAAACCTCAAAGTCTGCCTAAAAATGAAACCAGAGCAAGGAAAGAAAATGCTACCTAAATCGGGGCCAGGATGGAATCACTTAAATATAAGAAGGGCAAACCTGATCTTCAGTTTATAATCCTAAAATGAAAGTTTAACCAGAATTTTAATGATTTAAGAATTCTATATCAGGAGGCTTTGTTCCTTAACTTTGGGGTCTAATATTTTAATGAGTAAAGAATTCTATATCAGGAGACTTTGTGCTCAAGCAGCATTATCAATTAGAAGAGTAAACAAGAAATAAAACTATACTATATTTAGGAAATTGTAAATTATATTTGAATTAATTGTTTCCAAAAGCGGAACATAACATTTTAATTCATCTTACTGGTTATGAGGGCAAGATTCTGTCGACAGTTTTTGTATCTGACACCTTGTTAAATATATGATGCTAATATTTCATGTTTTTCAGTAAAAATTTATGAGTAGGAATATGTTGATTTATTATTTCTCAAGAAAAAGGTGATTCATCACATCCATCATTCTGTTAATCATTAGGTGTTATTTCTAAGTTACTATGTAAAGCCATCTTTCTTGAAAAGTGAAGAAAATGTGCTGGAAGAAAAAGAATCGTGGAAAATATCTTAAGCTTTAGTTCTTATTTTTCACAATTAAAGTTTCTTTTTTTTCCCAAGCAGATAAAATAACATCTTTAAGCATTACAATGTGCACTAGCTCAAGCGTAAAATACTGTAAACACCCCTTCAACATAATATTATAGGAAGGATTGCAATACGTTCCTATCGTTACAATTTCAGAAGAATATTAAAAGAACATTAAAAAGGAAAAAAAAAACTACGATTGTGTAAAATGGCTTATGAGTGAATTTAGGAAACAAAGCACTGATCCTTACAGAATTTTAAAAGAATGTTCAGTCTACTGATAAGAGACTTCCTTGTTTCTGTTTTCTTTTATTCACTGACAATTATTTGCAGGTATTGAGGAAAACAGTACTATATTGTTTAGCAAGGTGCCACCATAAGAATGCTCCAAAATTAATATTCTGGCAACACAAGTTTTTAAACTAGAAAGAATATGAATTCAAAAACCACAATTCCTTTGTTGGTGCTTACTATGTTGTACAATTTGGAGACTGACAGGGAGTTTGTGTGTGTGTGTGTGTGTGTGTGTGTGTGTGTGTAATTACTGAAATCTGATGTCTGTTAATTTAGACTTTAGCTAGGGGAGAAACTAAATTGCCTACTGTGAACTCTGCATTATGACTAGTAGGTTGATACAACATGGTTAAAAGCAGGTTTCCATTTTTGAAAAGTTATATTATCTAGTCACCATGACAACAAAATTGAAGTACCAGAGCAAGCCTCAGAATGATATTTGCCTTTAAAAAAGAAAAGTTGGCTTCTTAAAATAGTTAGAATCTTTATAAATACTTATTTCATTAAAACATTAACCTTACAGAAATAATCTAAAGAGTAATTAGTGAAAAATAGAAACTGTTTTTCATCATCAAATAAGATGGTTCAGACTTAGATGCCACTGATGATGGGAGATCTAAAAAAAAGGCAATAACATCAGCCGTCTTTAAAAAGCAGTTTTCCTATGGGATCCCTCATTGTCCCTTCACATCTACCTATTATTACAGAACTTGTGTTGACCTATTTAATTTTAGACCTTCCACCTCCTTGTCAAATCTGGTTGAGATCAGTCCTGCTGTTGTCCAGTGACTGCGGAGCGTGTGACATGACAGCTGGCTTATTTGCATATTTCTCTCTTATTGGCTGAGGCAACTGCCGAGGCAGTGAAACACTCAGAGATGGACAAAGATTTTAGATGCTCCCTCATTTTGAAAACTAGGAACATTTCTTATGTGCTTAGAGAGCATCCACACAACCCCAGACGCTATACATTAGGATAGTGCTTTTTCACCAAACATGAGCAGAAGTTGAGGAGGATTTAAAATGTACTCCTATGGACACAATGCGAGCAGATTAAAAACCCCTCGATTCTAATTGTGTTTAGAGGCTTTGGTGTTTGGTGGGATTTTTTAACGTCCCATAACCACATGATCAATCCAGGTGATTTAAAATCAATGCCAAAGCCAGACAAAGGCTGTTGTAAACAGCTCTCTATTTGCTTTATAGAAAAGGTGAAAAACCAGAGTGAAGTTTTCTTCAGTGAAATGGCTAAACCATAGGAAAACAGCTCAAGCCATGAGGCCACTTGTATTTCCTTGATGGAAATTCAGAAATGCAAACTGAACCGACCCCTCTCTTGTCCAGAGAAAATTAAGAGAAAGCCTCTAAAAACTGTGCTCATTAAAACGGATACCTCCTTCTTGGTAATATGAAAAGAATGCTTTGGCCATGATATATTTGTACCAAATATATTTGATAAATCAAATGTGTATGATACACAGAGAGCCAAATAATGCTCCATCCTTGGCAAAAAAAGATTTGCCCTTTAATCCTAGAAGTACAGGATTATTGAGTAATTTCATTTAATAATACTCAGAAGCTGAGTGCTTCTGAAATCCAACAAATTTTCAAGTAATACATGTTTTTGAAATCCCTGGACAAAGGACTCTTATTAAAGTCAGGTACGAAGGCATTGCTCTTAGTCTTAGGCTGTGATTTCAAAGGTCTGTCTTAATGACCCTTTCATTACTCTAATTAGCATAGACCTAATGCCACTTGAGTTCTCTGAGTTGGCATTGAATTGATAGTAAAATGGCTCAGAATAATAGTGTTACAATATATCAGTATACAGACAACATGTAGGGGTCTTTTCTTCAGGGCCAATCCAAAACAGTATCTTTCATTATCTGTTTTAAACCCTTTCCTACTGCTAAATGTCCTGCTTTGGTAAACTGTGAGTCAGGTGTTCACCTTCTGGGGTCAAATATCCTATAGCTTATTTTAAAATATGTATCTTAAAAAGCAAGTCTCTTGATGCTACATTTACTCCTAGCCACGTCTCTTCTCTCTCATTTTTCCAGAGCTTTCTTGAAGGAGTGGTACACACAAGTCTGCCTGCTCTGCTGCTGCCAGGCTTCCACCCCCACCACTGCACCAAGACTGCTTCTTTAGAGACACCCATGACCTTCTGTTGCCAAATCTGATGGCCTCCTCTTAATTTTTAACTTACTTGACCTTTCAGCAGCATTTTCTCCATGAGACATTCTCCTCTTTTGTACCACAGTCTTCTGATTTTCTTCATGTCCCCAAACCATACATTCTCGCATTTCTGCGGATGCGTCTCTTCCATCTCATCTCTAAACGTGGAACTTTCTCAGGGCTTTGCCCCAGCCCGCTTCTCTTCTTACTATATACTAATCCACTGTTATGGCTCTGAATATATTTACACACCAATGACGTCTAAATGATCATCTCCAGAGCCAAGCTTGTAGCTACATATTTGACAGCACCACGTGAATGTTTACAGACATCTCAAAGCTAACATCAAAAGCTGAGTGATTAATCTTCCACCACACTTATTCCACAAATCTGCTCCTCTTCCAGTATTTCCCATCTATTCAGTTGCTCACACCAAAAACCTGAGAATCATCCTTAGCACCTCATTCTTTCAATAACCACACTGGATTCATCACAAGTTCAATTTTATCTTCAAATTCATCTCAAATTGGTCAATTTGAGATGATATATTCACTGCCCCTACACCCTAGGCTGTTGTCATCTCTAGCCTGGAATACTTCTGGAACAGCCTTGTTACTAACTGGTCTTCCCATTTCCACTTTTGTCTTCTTTCAATCTGTTCCCCACACAACAGTTCAATCAGATCAAGTCACTTGTTTAGAACCCTTAATAGTTTCCCACTGCATTTAGGATAACACTCATCATGACTCAGGGGCCTCTGTGACTTAGCTCCGGCCCATCTCTCCAGTCTTGTCTCTTGTTGCTCTGCTATAAAATCTCTTTGGTGTTTCATTTCTTTTAGTATATTATTAAGGACATATTGACAAACTAAATGCTTAGAATTTTCCTTAAATATGGATGTGTCTCACATCCTGGGAATTTCACTGGATTCACGACTTGGAAAACAAAGGCAGCTAGATGAGTCTGGCTAGGGTTTATCCATTCTGCTTACCTTCTCAAAGAACCAGCTTTTAGTTATACTGATCTTTGCTATTGTTTTCTTCATTTCTATCTCATTTATGTCTCCTCTGATCTTTATGATTTCTTTCCTTCTGCTGACTTTGGGTTTTCTTTGTTCTTCATTCTTTAGTTGCTTTAGGTGTAGGGTTAGATTGTTTATTTGAGATTTTTCTTGTTTCTTGAGGTGAGATTGTATTGCTATAAACTTCCCTCTTAGAACTGCTCTTGCTGCATCCCATAGGTTTTGGGTCATCATGTTTTCACTGTCATTTGTTTCTATGTATTTCTTAATTTGTTCAGTGATCTCTTGGTTATTTAGTAGCTCACTGTTTAGCCTTCATGTATTTATGTTTTTTACAGTTTTTTTCCTTTAATTGATTTCCAATCTCACAGCATTGTGGTCAGAAAAGATGCTTGATACGACTTCAATTTTCTTAAGTTTTCTGAGGCTTGATTTGTGACCCAAGATGTGATCTATCCTGGAGAATGTTCCATGTGCACTTGAGAAGAAAGTGTATTCTGCCTCTTTCGGGTGGAATGTTCTATAAATATCAATTTAGTCTATCTGGTCGATTGTGTTATTTAAAGCTTGTGTTTCCTTATTTATTTTCTGTTTGGATGATCTGCCCATTGGTGTAAGTAGGGTGTTTAAGTCCCCCACTATTATTGTGTTACTGTCGATTTCCCCTTTCATGGTTGTTAGCATTTGCCTTATGTACTAAGGTGCTCCTACGTTGTGTGCATAATCGTTATATCTTCTTCTTTGAATGATCCTTTGATCATTATGTAGTGTCCTTCTTTGTCTCTTGTAATAACCTTTATTTTAAAGTTGACTTTGTCTGATATGAGAATTACTACTCCAGCTTTCTTTTGATTTTCATTTGCATGGCATATCTTCTTCCACCCTTTACTTTCAGTCAGTATGTGTCCCTAGGTCTGAAGTGGGTCTCTTGTAGACAGCATATATATGGGTCTTGTTTATCACACAAAAAAAGAAAATTATAGACCAATATCACTGATGAACATAGATGCAAAAATCCTAAACAAAATACTAGCAAACAGAATCCAACAACATATTAAAAAGATCATATACCATGATCTAGTGGGAATTATCCCAGGGATGCAAGGATTCTTCAATATACACAAATCAACCAGCGTGATACACCATATTAATGAATTAAGGAATAAAAAACATATGAACATCTCAATAGATGCAGAAAAAGCTTTTGACAAAATTCAACACCATTTATGATAAAAACTCTCCAGAAACTGGGCACAGAGGGAACCTACCTCAACATAATAAAGGCCATATATGACAAACCCACACCAAACATCATACTCAAAGGTGAAAAACTGAAACCATTTCCACTAAGACAAGGAACAAGACAAGGATGTCCACTCTCACCACTCTTATTCAACATAGTTTTGGAAGTCCTAGCCATGGCAATCAGAGAAGAAAAAGAAATAAAAGGAATACAAATTGGAAAAGAAGAAGTAAAACTGTCACTCTTTGCAGATGACATAATACTATACAAAGAAAATCCTAAAGATGCCACCATAAAACTATTAGAACTAATCAATGAATTTGGTAAGGTCGCAGGATATAAAATTAATGCACAGAAACATGTGGCATTCCTATACACTAACAATGAAAGATCGGAAAGAGAAATTAAGGAAACAATCCCAATTACCATCACAACAAAAAAGAATAAAATACCTAGGAATAAACCTACCTAAGGAGGCAAAAGACTTGTACTCAGAAAACTATAAAACACTGATGAGAGAAATCAAAAATGACATAAACAGATGGAGAAATACACCATGTTTTTGGATTGGAAGAATCAATATTGTGAAAATGACTATACTACCCAAAGTAATCTACAGATTCAATACAATCCCTAACAAACTACCAATGGCATTCTTCACAGAATTAGAACAAAAAGTTTTGCTGTTTCTAGGGAAACACAAAAGACCCCGAATAGCCAAAGCAGTCTTGAGAAAGAAAAACGGAGCTGGAGGAATCAGGTTCCCCAACTTCAAACTATACTACAAAGCTACAGTAATCAAGACAGCATGGCACTGGCACAAAAACAGAAATATAGATCAATGGTACAGGACAGAAAGCCCAGAGATAAACCCACACACCTATGGTCACCTATTCTATGACAAAGGAGGCAAGAACATACAATGGAGAAAAGACAGTCTCTTCAATAAGTGGTGCTGGGACGACTGGACAGCTACATGGAAAAGAATGAAATTAGAACACTACCTAACACCATACACAAAAATAAACTCCAAATGGATTAAAGATCTAAATGTAAGACCAGACACTATAAAACTCTTAGAGGAAAACAGAGGAAAAACACTCTTTGACATAAACCACAGCAAGATCTTTTTTGATCCACCTCCTAGAGTAATGAAAATAAAACCAAAAATAAACAAATGGGACCTAATGAAACTTAAAAGCTTTTGCACAGCACAGGAAACCGTAAAGAAGACAAAAAGACAACCCTCAGAATGGGAGAAAATATTTGCAAATGAATCAACAGACAAAGGATTAATCTCCAAAATATAGAAGCAGCTCATGCACCTCAATATCAAAAAAACAAACAACCCAATTAAAAAATGGGTGGAAGACCAAAATAGACATTTCCCTAAAGAAGACATACAGATGGCCAAGAGGCACAAGAAAAGATGCTCAACATCACTAATTATTAGAGAAATGCAAATCAAAACTACAATGAGGTATCACCTCACAACGGTCAGAAAGGCCATTATCAAAAAATCTAGAAACAATACATGCTGGAGAGGGTGTGGAGAAAAGGGAACCCTCTTGCACTGTCGGTGGGAATGTAAATTGATACAGCCACTATGGAGAACAGTATGGAGGTTGCTTAAAAAACTAAAAATAGAACTACCATATGACCCAGCAATCACACTTCTGGGCACATACCCTGAGAAAACCATAATTGAGAAAGAGACATGTACCACAATGTTCATTGCAGCTCTATTTACAATAGCTAGGCATGGAAGCAACCTAAGTGTCCATCGACAGATGAATGGATAAAGAAGATGTGGCACATATATACTATGGAATATTACTCAGCCATAAAAAGAAACGAAACTGAGTTATTTGTAGTGAGGTGGATGGACCTAGAGTCTGTCATACAGAGTGAAGTAAGTCAGAAAGAGAAAAACAAATATTGTATGCTAACTCATATATGTGGAATCTAAAATATGTGGTTCTGATGAACCTAGTGGCAGGGCAGGAATAAAGACGTAGACCTAGAGAATGGACTTGAGGACACGGGGTGGGAGGGGGAAGCTGGGGCGAAGTGAGAATAGCATCGACACGTATACACTACCAAATGTAAAATAGATAGCTAGTGGGAAGCAGCAGCATAGCACAGGGAGATCAGCTCGGTGCTTTGTGACGACCTACAGGGGTGGGATAGGGAGGGTGAGAGGGAGGCTCAAGAGGGAGGGGATGTGGGGACATATGTATGCATATGGTTGATTCACTTTGTTGTACAACAGAAACTAATACAGCACTGTGAAGCAATTATACTTCAATAAAGATTACCAAAAAGAAAGGCAGCTAAAAATGTTCTTCTATTGATAGTATGTCTCTGTAGGAAGGATTAGTTTCCTCATAATCATTAAATAGAAATACGTTATTTCAATAGTGAGTAGCACTACCATAGTAGCTGGTACACAGCAAACACTTAATATTTATTAAATTAATAAATGATTTGAATGGATGCTGTAGCAAGAGAAAAGACCCTACCATATTGTGAGAGAGATCCAGAGAGACAGAAATCTTGAATCGTGTGTTGTATCTGAGTAGCTGGAGGAAACGCTCCATTAGGGACAAAGCTGTAAGCAGTTAACAAGATACTGGACTTCTGTAAGCAAGTTTTCTGTTAGTGACTTTTATCTGGTAGAAAATCCCACAGTTGTAATTTGAAGAACAGAAAAGTCATCAGAAAGGGTTCTGTGGAAAGAAAAGGAGGCTGTATGTGTACCCAACAGCAGTTGCTTAAAGCTCTGTCAGGGTGGGTTGGTATAACATACTAGGGTAATTCTCAAATGCAGTATGAAAATCTAGGTATAGAAAGGAGTAACTAAAACCTCATAAACTAAAATTTTATGGTTTTATGTAATATTTCAAAGCAAATCTAGGGATGTATAGATTATGATTACAAATAGTTATACATGTGAATAAGTAGTATATAAATGTAAGATCTTTGCAGGGGGTGCGGATTATGATGGGCTTTCCCCTCTAAACCTTCCCTTCACGTGGCTGCATTGCTTTCTCAATAGTAACACCCCTCCCCCCAATCAAGTTCCACTCATCCCAAGGCTCCATTTCAGTCTATGTGATTCTAGCTCTAATGCAAGCTATTTTTCCTGATATTAAAATTATTTGATTTTCTAAACCATGGGGACTTAAAATGTTAGTTTACAATAATCCAAACATTGTTTGCTCCTCACATAACCTGTTATTTTGTTTGGTAAACCCCGAGTTTCTCAACTCCAGTCTGCCTTCGAATTACCTAGGAGCACCTAATAAAAATGTAGATATCTGGGTCCCTGCCTCAGAGATTCTATTCTAATTCAGAAGGTCTGAGGTAAGAGGAATCTATTTTGAAATTTCCTACGTGATTCTGATGTGTCACCTGGTTTGGAAAGAACAATGCTAAATGACAATGCCCAGTGAATTTATATAAAAGGAACTCCTAGAGAGATGAAAACATCCATGGAGAACTAAACACATATACATTATCCTACAAAGGATACTAGCTGAGCATTACAATTAATAATTACTTCCTCGTGTACGGATTTTGCAGTTTTCAAAATCCCTTTCCTATCCTCCGTAAAGCACCTCATCTTTCTGGACCCACTTTGCTGTTTTGCAAAAATAAGGATGCTGGACTAAATTACTTCTTTCAGCTTAAAAAAATGATGTGCGCCTGATATATAGTAGGCACTCAATAAATGTTTATTGACTAAATGAATGAATGAAAATAACAAAAACCATGCAAAGTGTTATTGGGGTAGAATAACAGGTTTTTGAGAAACAGTCTTATACCTAGTAAACTTAGGTTCAGAGTATTTAAGTAACAAATTTAGTAATTGCGTCTAAGACTAAATTTTCTGACTCCTCATTTGGTGATCTTTTGTTCAGCATTTTTGCAGAAATTGGCCAATTAGACTTCGTTGGGTGAAAGATGGTCCACCTGCTGTATTTGGTATTCACACCACTACCGATGAATGACAAACTGCTGTAAATGTATAATGGCATGTAAGTTGTTACCTTCTTCTTTAACCTCTGTCTACAGTAGAGGCTGTAATTCCAGAGGCCTGATATACATGTCTACAGGTAATAAATCCATGTGAGTTACAGCTGTATCCTTGTAGATTTACAATGATAAGTTTTAATTCATCTCTGGCAACATATTTATATAAATTATAGCAACAGAATCACAATGCCATATGCCGGGATGTTCACCCAGAGAAATTCAACAGGCTTATGGCAGCTGGCTTTCTTATGGCTACAAAGGCCCACTCTCAGTATATATGAGGAAAAAGCGTTTAAGTTGCTGTGGTGGGCAATATACAGATGACTTCTTACTCTTGACATTTGTTTGAAAGTGAACTATGTTTTCAATGCCTTTCACTGCATTAATAAATAGTCTAGATTAAGAAATAACTTTAGGGGGGGCTTCCCTGGTGGCGCAGTGGTTGAGAGTCCACCTGCTGATGCAGGGGACTCGGGTTCGTGCCCCGGTCCGGGAAGATCCCACATGCCGCGGAGCGGCTGGGCCCGTGAGCCATGGCCGCTGAGCCTGCGCGTCCGGAGCCTGTGCTCCACAACGGGAGAGGCCACAACAGTGAGAGGCCCGCGTACCACAACAACAACAAAAAGAAATAACTTTAGGGAACAGCAGAATTACTTAAATAGCTAAACATTCAAGGAATAAATGCAAATTATTTCTAAGCATTTACTCTGTCTTCAAGTGAGTCTGCTTAACTGCTCATTCTGAAGCTGGAGCACAAGACCAATTAGGCTGGGAGGGGACAGGGACAGTGTGAGGTAACCGTGGGCAATCCTCTCCCTCTAGTGTGATGAAGGGAAGGGGCCCTTGGCCTTGGACGGAACATGAGAAGGGAACACAGCCAGGTCTCTTGAGCCTTATCATGTACTTTACCATTCTAGCTCACTGTTTCTGTTCCAATAAAAGGGAAAGCTGATTCTTTTAAAGTCATGTTACTATTAGTCTACTTTGTTTTAACATATTTCCCGTTAAGAGTTCTGTTCTTACACCAAAAGTCTCTTTCAAATTCAGAAACTCAAAACTGGATTTTAAAGATGACTATTAATCAACCCACTACTACCATTTACTGAGCACTGAGACTGTAATAATCATGAAACTAAATATCTTATATATGTTGGTTCAATTAATCTTTAAGAGGGCCTAAAATTATGCCTTTTTTTTTTTTTTTTTTTTTACAGGAGAGGAAAGAGGGCTAGTAACTTGTTCAAAGTCTCAAAGATAGTAGGTGGAAGGGCAGGTCCGCAAGTCCAGATCTGTTCCGAAGCCTCTACTGTCAACCTACCTTCCTGTTTATCACATCTTACAACACTCCAAGGGCCACGTTACCAAATTCCCTTGAGGAGGCAATGTTGGTTGTCTTTGTCAGGCCAACCCCCTGTGTTCTGGAAAGGTGACAGCCTTCTATCTCAGGAGTAAACTTCAATTAGTCAGTCATGATAGTTCCATTCTCTTTTCCAGCAACATATTTAAAATGAGTATGCGATACTATTTTTGGTGGACCGAGACATAAGAACAGGCTTTCTCAGATGGCCTATTTGCTTTAAAAACTTCTTTCTGCCTCCGGATGGTGTCCTCTGCATAGGTTGCTGGCTCTGTGGCAGCATCCTGTATCCTGAGGTGGTCCAGCCTAAGAGACCAATGCACTGAATACAGCGAGAAAGAGAGGCAAACACTGGGGTCCTTCACGATACCATCGAGCTGCTCACTTCAACAGCCACCTCTAGATGTTCTGTTATGTGAAATAATAAATTCTTTAATGGAAAGCCTCTTTTGTGGCTTCTGGTACGTTGTAAATAAAATATCCTAAGGATTAAATCTTTCCAACAACTCCATAGTTCTTTTATTTTTAAAACTCCCCTCTCTATGCCTCAACTACATCTCTCCTTTTACATGACCATCTTCCCTACCAGTTCATACCTAGCCCATACGTTTTTTTTCTTATTTTTTCTCCAGAAAATGTTGCTTTTCCTGTTTCATTATGGCATCAATTTCTATTTTAAGTTAGTGTGTAGATATAAAATGCCGCCTTTGAAGGCGTATCATAAGCTACTTGCCGTATGTTACGCTTCCTGCTCCTTTTCTGCACTCGGCCACCCACATCGCCCTTCAAGTCCGGATCAACTGTTGCCTGGACCGCTACCAAAACCTCCAAGAGCAAGTCTTCTGCTCACCTTCTGGACTCCGGCTCTTCCCAAATGGAACAGGGGACCCTGTTGCTCCCGTGCTCGAAACTCTGCAAAGGCTTTCTCTGAATACACTACTACGCATTCAGTGTAGTGTTGATTTGCATACTCTAAAAACTTGCAAAACCAGTCACTAGCATTTAAAACTTGGGAGGTTTTTAAATAAAAACCCAGATTTTCAGCTTATCTTGAAAACTCAGATCAGGCCCACAGTTCCACATGGCGCCAACTGAGAGGACCTGAGACATGGCTGATCCCTTCACAGGGAGCACGTGCTCGCCAGTCTGACACGGTCCCTGCCCCTCCCGATTCTGTCCCTAACACTCAAGTACAGTACCGGCTGGCATTCTACTGAAGGCTTACACTGTTGTTTCACTGAGGGTAGTGTTATCAAGAAAGACAAATATTTCTTGGATGGTGCTATCAAAATGGGTAAAGAAAAGATTAACCAAGAATGCTGACCTTTATTTTATTAATTTATGCTACCTGCTTGGTCTCTGTGGGCATTTGAGTTTGTTACTCCTGACCTACAAGACTCCACCCCATGAGGCCATCTATCCAGGCAAGGCTTGCCGTGATCTCCCCCCTCCTAACTACTAGGCTTTCTCTCTCTCCTCCTCTGTCACACTTCTCTACTCCTTTGCAACCTTGGTTTCCAGCATAGCAAAAACTTCACAGTCCCCGGAATGCACTCTAAGCTAAATAATGTCTCTGTGCTTCTGTTTATGCTCTTTATCCTCTCGCTGAAAAGGTTTCTTCCTCCTTGTGTGCCTATGGAACACCTAGTCAAGACTCAGCTCACAAATGGACTTATTTACAAAACAGAAATAGTCACAGACATAGAAAACAAACTCATGGTTAGCAGAGGAGATAGTGTGTGTGTGGCAGGGATAAATTAGGAGTTTGGGATTGACATATACACACTACTATATATAAAATAGGTAAACAAGGATCTACGGTAGAGCACAGGGAACTCTACTCCACATCTTGTAATAACCTATAATGGAAAAGAATCTGAAAAAGAATGTATACATACACACACACACACACACAAATATGTATAACTGAATCGCTTTGCTGTGCACTTGAAACTAACACAACATTGTAAATTAACTATACTTCAATAGAAAAAAGAAAATTATTCTCCCCCCACGCCATACACAAAGCCTCAGCTCAAATATCACCTTCTTTGTGGATCTTTTCCTGTTCTTGTCTCCCACCTCCCCAGGATTCAGCCTTCCTTTCTTTGTGGCATGCCACATCATTCTACTGTAGCACTGAAACACCTGATTGCACTTATTTGTTTCATCTTTGTCATCCCTACTCTTTTGTAAATACCTTGCCCACTTGAGTACTCATTCCCTTCTGCATTTCATAGTGCCATGGAAATATTTCCAGGCACCATGCTTTGAAGGTATTAGGATCTCTCTAACTGACTTCTAGTTTTGCTGACTCTTGGGGTTAAGCGATACGCTGTACTCCCTCTGTGAGACATCCTGACGCCCACCACGTGAGGAATGCCAGCGGTTAACAGGCCCACTTGCTACTGCTCTCACCAGGTGAGCTCTGGGACCCAGAGTCAACGAAAGCTATGCTAATTCTGCTTGTCAGTGTAAACAGGTAGTTGAATTAAACACTATATAAAATTATAAGAGGGGGGAGACTGCTTTAGAAAGACATAGACATACACACACTCATGAAATTAGGTGAAAGTGAGACAACCATAAAAGAATGGGAAAAGCATAAACATCTAGGATTATACTCCGAGACTGCTTTCTGAGTATCTTTAATTTCTCAATCTACTTAAAGAAACCAAAGCTGGTGTGATTTAGGATGAAAAATGTTGTAGAACTATAATCAATGGACCAATTATAGAAAGAAAAGGCCTTGGTATCACGTTAAAAGAGATGGAAAATAAAATTATCTTTATGGAACTTAAAATAAGGCGTTTAAGATATATATCATTTTATATGATTCCACACTTGAGCAAGAGCTTTGACTACCTGAGCAACTTCGGAGGCTGACCTGTGCCAGATAAGAGGGCTTTTGTGTTACCTGTGTATCCTCCCTGACTAGACGTAAGCTCCGTCACGAGCTCTGTTTGAGATAGGAGCTATCAAATTTTGACAAGCTCCTTTGAATCATTATCAACATTTCTTTAGAACCTATCATGAACTACAGACTCATGTCCCTGTTATATATGTTTTAGAGTATTTATGATTCATATTTATTCAATGACTGCTATATGCCACACTTTAAGTACTTTATATATCAAGAGTGGATAAAAGAATACAAGGCGCCAAATCCAGAATGAATTCAATGTACTGTGATTCTCCTACCTGGTGTTCTTTAATTTTCTGGACTAAATATATGTAGAATCTATCTATCTATCTATCTACCTATCTATCTATCAATAGACACTTGTATTTTCATTTTTTTATGTGTTGACAGAAAAAAGAATGGCTAGGAAGGAAACTGAATGGCGTTGAGAAGTGTAGATAAAATGTGAATTTTGAGAACCAAAATTCATTTCAGTCTACTTAATGCTTTTGCAAGGATGTTGAAATGCTGGTAATAACTGTTGGGTTTGGAAACAGTTGAACTCTCTACCTCATGTATTTCCAATTATAGATATTACCAAGAATTAATTTTTTCTCTTGGTGTATGTAAAAATCTTAAATACTGCCATTCAAAGTATAACAGGGATATAAGAAATAGTAAGTGATGGGGCAGACAGACAACAGAAAAATATACCTCTACTCAGTCCATTAAAATAATTCTTTAAAAATTGTTAAACTTTCAAGATAAATGATGATCTAATTTCAAGCATTGTCCCAGATATCTGTTTCTCTTCCTAGAGAAATAGCATTTTACTTTTAAAATGGGAAGCTTGTTGGGTAATTCTTCAACACAGCATCAGGAAACCATTGTCTTCTCCAACCATTCATCTTATTATCACCCCGACGCCATATTTCTGGTTGTTGCTCCCGAATGTCATAGGAAGCACCTGCCATAAAACCAGTTGCTGAAAAGAACAGGAAGAAAATGTCTAAAATGTCGGCCTAAGTACTGTAGTCAATTCTCACTGCAATTTTTGCAATCATCACATAAGTACCCTTGATGTATAAGCGTTATGGACTTCTGCTCAGTGAAAACTGTGCCTGAAGCTTCAAAACTCTGCCTTAAAGAAACATCAATCTTACTGTCCCCCAGATCCCTAAGGCCCATTGCTCCTCTTAAGTAGAAGTAAAGTCTTTGTTATTTTTCGAGAGAAGACATTTTCCTCCAAACGTCTATTCATATAGGTGTGTTTGCTGACATTGCTATTGAGCCTGACTGTTAGCTTTCTTTCCATATGTAGTAGCCTTAGAGCGCTTGCCAGAATTAAATGTGTTAGAGAAAATTAACCTGGTTTATTTTCATCAGAATGATTTGAATCCCACGCTGAAAACATTTTCATATCTCGCCAAGCCCACTTTTCCTACAAATATTATTTATAGGAAATGCCAGCATTCAGTTCTTTCTTTACATTTTGCTAACACCATGTAAACTTTATTTACAAAATCTATGTTACTGAGTTAGCATTCATTAAGTCACAGAGGGAATTCCCTGGTGGTGCAGTGGTTAGGACTCTGCACGTCCACTGCAGGGGGCATGGGTTCCATCCCTGGTGGGGGAACTAAGATCCCACAAGCTGCGTGGCCCAAAAAAAAAAAAAAAGTCACAGAGAAGAGGTGTCTCTACTTACCTGTTGGAATGACTGTTTTTCACCTAGGATTTGTACATTTCTCAGGGTAATGCCAATTTGAAGATTGCTGTAACGTGAATCACTCACATATAATGGGGAAAACACCTCTCAGGTTCAGGTTTTGATAAGCGTGCTTCCACTACATTTCTTCTTCTTCTGGGCTTTGCAGGTGTTGCGCCTTCTGCCTGGAATCATGGCCCTGCCCTTCCCCTTTCCTGCTTAACTCTCATAGTGAATGGCTCAGTTCTGACGTCCTCTCCTTTAGAAAGCCCTTTCAGACCATCCTCCCTAGACTCCTAAACAAACCCGTGTGCATGTTCCTCCTGTGTTCTCCCATCGCACTCTAGACAGCCCTGCTGGAAAGGACAATCACAGTATTTCAACTCTGGGTTTACGTCTGTCTTCCAGATCAGAGTATAAATTCCTTGAGGGATTTTATAAGAAACAGTTCATATTTATTTATTTTTACCCCTTGCACATAATACGGTATCTGATACAGAGAAGAGTTATCATAAAATTATTTTTATTTTCCTTTTTTATAAATAAAATAAGTGATAACTCATGAATAAATGAATAAATAGTCCACGGTCCAAGATGAAAAATACAGAAGGCAAAACAGACCAACTGTGGAGTTTCATCTTTTTTTTTTATGAGAATAATTGCAGTTCAAGAGTCATTCGGTTATTCATAGGAATATTAGGGAAAGTATGAAAAAATGAATGCGCATGGACCGTGGCAAAGTAGTTTCAAAGCATTCTGATGATCAAATGCACAAACCTTTGGGCCTAGCACTGTGAATCCAGGAATTTACCCTAAGAAAATCAGATAGGCATAGAAAGTTATATAAATAAGGCTATTCAATGTAGCACTGTTTATGATGGTGAGAAACTGGGGGTAGGGGACTTAAATGGTAATTGATAGAGGATTGGCTAATGAATTCTACATCTGTGTACTAGAACATTATGTAGTCATTCGAACAGATTAAAATGGCCCTTCAAACTTAATATGTCCAGAACCTAAGTCCTGGCCTTCATCCCACACCTCGCCTGCTTTTCTCTCAGTCGTTAACGGCACCATAATCCTTTTAGGTGCTCAAGACTCAAGTCTATGAGTCACCCTTGAACTCTTCCTTTCTCTCACCACTGCCTTTCCCTGAACTTTCCACACCCTGCACCCTACATGTGAACCATCATCAAGACGTGTTGGCTCTACTTACAAAACATATCCTTGATGTGTCACATTTCTCCACCACTACTGTAACAACCCTAGTTCCAGCTCAGCGGCTATTAATCTTTTAAAGTAAAAACAGATCAAACCAGTTCCTGTTTTTAGGATCCATCCTACAGAGAGAAAAGCAGCAGTATGTAGAGATGCTCACTGCAGCTCTGTATGTACGAACACAGAGCTGGACTTAATGTGGATAGTTCATCAACAGAATAATAGTTTGATAGAGTATTTTACATTTTGTAAAGAACATGTTAGATCAATGGTGTTTGACCTGGAAGTTTAGCTATGATGTACTATTAAGATTTTTTTTTTTTAGGCTGCAGAGTACTATGTCTCTTGTGATTCCAAAGTTGTGAAGTAAAGAACAAAAGCCTTTCAAAAGCAAAGCAAGCAAAAAATAATTGTTAAAAACATCATATATTTCCAATCATGATGCTATGAAACTAGAAATCAACTATGAAACAAACTGCAAAAAAAAAAAATCATGTAACATCATATAATTTCCTCACTTGAAATTTTCTAATGGTAACCCATCACACTGAAATAAAATCTGAGATCCCCACCCTAGCCTTCATGATCAGATCCTGCCTTCTTATCACACCCCATCTCAAATCTATCTTCCACTTGCTCACAAATTGAATGCCCTTTGCGGTTGTCTGTTTTCTGTTCCCCGAACTTTCCAATGTTATTCCCACCTTAGTCATTGTACTGACTGCCCCTTGTCCTTATAATGCTCTTCTTCTAGATGGTCACAAAGTCTCGGGTTAAATGAAACCCCCTCAATGCGCTCACCCCTGAACGCCTGAAGTAGGTACCCATCGTCCCTTTGTATTATCATCTCACTCCATGATATTTTCTTGTCTTCTCTCACTGAATAGAAGCTCCTTGAGGGCAGGATCCACACCTGCTTTGTTTGCAACTAATAGTAGGCACTACTTGCTATCATTGAATGAGTTATATGGACTCACAGGGAGAAATGATACATTGTTAGATGAAAATAAAACGGGTTGCAGAAAACTATTATATTATTGGGGAGGAGGGAGGGAATAATATTATTTGTATATCACAGAAATAAGACTCAAAGTATTTACAATATATAGCTAAACAAGAATTAACTCTAAGGGACAGGTTTCAGTGGACTTTAACTCTCCACTTTAAATATTTTATTATTGCTTGAGGTTACTTTTTAATAAGCATGAATTACATTTATAATCTGAAGAAGCAATTAATAAATTTCATTCATTTTCCAGAGAAAAAGAGAGGTTGACTTGCTCCTTCACCAGCCGCTATGTATCTTCCTCTTCCCTTGCTCTCATGTAAATGCTAATCATTCAAGCATTATATCTGGACTTCTCATGGAAATTACAGAAATTACTCAATTTCGACTGGCCAGGTATCAGTAGGTCATTACTGCCAACGAAAACAAAATAATTACTGTAAGAAAGTAATTGTTACAGGAAGCTTCAAAGCTTCATGCTGAGAAAGAGGAAGGAAGGAAGGGAGGAAGGGAGGAAGGGAGGAAGTGAGGAAGGGAGGAAGGGAGGAAGGGAGGAAGGGAGGAAGGGAGGAAGGAAGGAAGGAAGGAAGGAAGGAAGGAAGGATTGGGAATTGGCCACAGCTTGCCAGATCCAGAGATGAAGCAGAATGAAAAAATTTTCAACCAACTCCAAATAAGGTAACAACAATCCTTAAGATCCTAACTACCGTTTTCCTTTGAGTTATAAAGGCAACCATCTAAGCAGCATAAAAAGGCTTGTAATTTATCCAAAGAGGTAAATTTA
Source organism: Pseudorca crassidens (assembly GCF_039906515.1). Lineage (NCBI taxonomy): Eukaryota > Metazoa > Chordata > Mammalia > Artiodactyla > Delphinidae > Pseudorca > Pseudorca crassidens. The sequence continues at coordinate 17,836,022 of NC_090307.1, forward strand.
TAAATAAACTAGACTGAATTTCTACAGAGATAAGTAATGAAAGGATAAAGAATAAATGATATGCAAATAAGAGAGAATGAGAACATTCACAGCTATGCCTGTTGAAAGCAAGAGAAACTACAAAGAAAATTATGCTGCCTAACAAGTGAGAAACTGAAAATAATAAAATGGCTGACTCACTGACCTAATCTTTCCTATCTTAAAAAGGATGCTGAAGAAAACAGATGTGGAAAATTACACAGTAATAAAATCCTTGAAGAAAACCCAGTGGTGGTTAATATATGACTTTAAATATATACAAACAGATGGGCCAAAAATTGGAATATACTGGCAATTGAGAATACCATATTTAAAAATCAGCTTCACTCAGAAAGATTCTAATATAGCAGTAACATGAAAAGTAATATTTGTAATGATTTCAAAAAATTACTAAAAAATATATCAGTAGAACAATAGATTAATGCTATAGAAAAATCAGGAAAGACAAAAGAATAATTATTAAACTTGGATGGTTGAGGACAGAACAGTAAGTATAATCTTAACTTTGCTAATTACTTGGTTTGATATTCTACTCATTCTACTTTTAAGATTTATCAAATTGTTCTGGAATAAAAAGTGGCAAAAAAAAAAAAAAAATCCTAAAATAGAAATTGTAATGGATCTAGCTGGTACGAAGTCATGTATACCTGAGGAGGAGGAAACAGTTCAGGGCTGACTGATTTTGTCTTATTTAATCAATGACTAAATAATAATTATGATGGCTAACATTTTTAAGCACTTATTATTGGCTGATGTTTGCTTTATATACAAATATATTCTTTTAACCTTTACAACATGATGCTAAGACGGTTATTGTGTCCATTTTATAGATGAAAAAACTAAAGCACAGAGAATTTAAGTACAATGCTCTCAGCCTCAAAGCTAATAAGGGCTGAGCAAGGATTTGAACCCAAGGCAGTCTGGCTCCAGGATCTGCTCTAAGACTGCTTTCCCTAATAAATAAAAGGAAATCAATAACTTGCTAATAGAATTTAATATTAAATTTGGTATATTACAAATACCAGCAAAGAAACTGCATTTATCTGAGTCAGAAATATGGATACAAGAATTTGAGACGGCCACATAACTTAAAAGGGGTATAAGGAATTCAGAGGATGGTCAGAAATAAATTTCAATAGAACCATGAATAAAAAAGGAGCCAATATTCACTATTTTAATGTGACTTATTCTCAGCATTTTTGTTTACCAGGAGTGCTTCACCTGTGAGTACACAGTAACTTTATATAGTCAGTGAGATCAGACATTTCAATATAATCTAAAACCCAAGGTAATGGGAAAGGGGCATTTCTTGAAATCTTCACTGTGTTTGCAACAAATCATCCAACAGCCCAGGCTGTTGACCTGATTTGTCTCACCTGCTCAGAGGAAATGGGGTCAATTATAATGTATGAATTCTTAGCCAAAGTCAGGAAAAAGAACAGATAAGTGAAGAAATCTGTACTCTGGGCAGGGGAGTGGTAAGAATTAACATTAGGGTACCCCAAGAAATTAAGAAATCTAGCTAAGGACATAATAAAAGGAAAATCAAGTCAGGTGGTGGTGCTATGGAAGTGAAGGTAGAATTTGAGAGAGAGGGAAACCAGTTGTACTAAACTATACTAAGGGGGCAGGGGGCCCGCTGCTAGTGGTATGGCGAGACAACCCTAGTGTGTTGGAGTGTATGATTTCAGTCGCTCTGTCAAGGTGGAAACTAGAAGGTGTGGGGCAGAGGGGGTGTCACAGACCAGAGAAGTACAAAGGTAGGTACAGTAAGGGTTAGGAAATGCATTTTTTAAAGGCGCCAGAAAGGTGGATTTACCATGAAGCTAAGCTAATGAAATATACATATATTTATAGTTTGTTTTTGTTTCATTTTACGCAGGCCTCTGATTTTTTTTTTTTCTTAAATATTGGGTTGGCCAAGAAGTTTGTTTGGGTTTTGCTGTAACATCTTATGAAAAACATGAATAAACTTTTTGGCCAACCCCCATGCCCTGGAGCCTTAATGAATGAAATAGATTCTCCTCACAATGTAATAAGTCTAGTTCTCAAAGTTACTTTGCAGTTGAGGACGAATGGAAACAAGGGAAGAGGAGGCTGACAGGAAAGCAACGAGGCCGTGGTCCTCATATTCCATAATCGCTTAAAGGTAATTGTGGTTTTTCTGATTTTCTCACTAGCTTAGTTAGATGCTCGGCAGATGCCTGCATATAACAACATGACTGGACCAGTCGGTGAGGTCTTGCTGGTTGAAGAATGAAGGTAAGCCGTGCTGGACAATGATGGGATAAATTAAGGTTTAAAGACCAGTGAAAACGGATCTGAACAGAGCTTAGGGTTGCTTTCAATACCATGGAATTAGCAAAGGAGCAGGGCAGAGGACATTCAGGAGATAAAGGTAAAGTAAGTGGACGAAATAACCTGTGGCCTCCTTCTTTCCACGTGGAGTAAGGAATCTGTAAGGCCAGAGGAGCTCAGCCTGCAGGCTCATTGCTGTTTACAGCATTAGGCTGCGTGATAGGGCACATGTTAGCATTCCAGAATCCACCTCCTGCTCTATCTATAACGGACTATAGTGAGACCTCAGTTACTACCATTCTATAACAATCAATCTTCACTTCTGTTTTTTCCTTCATTATCTGACCCATAGCAGGTCTGGTCATGGTCCACTACTGAAATATAGGTATATTCATGACTCACAAGAAAGAGGTTCTCTATGCTATTTCTGAAAAGACATTCTATTATCCTTTATACAGCAACAACAAGCTGATGAGGGGTTACTGACATACTAAAATGTAACTATATCCAAATTACAAATATATTTTTGATAGAATTGAGGCATACTTTGTTTTCATTTACCATGTCATATTATATTTCTTACTATATTTTTTTCTCCAAAGACTCAGGGTATTTTGTTTGATCGACATGAATGAATTTTATTGTGCAACTACTATGTAGCAGGCACTAGAAAACGTGGGGCTTCAAAAATGAGTTCTTTATGGAATTTACTTAAAATTTTCAATAATAAAATTCTTTTACTAATTTAAGATTTAGATAAGACTTTGGCCACACTTTCTTCCTCTCGTACATCACTGCCTTTTTGGTCGCGTTATGTCAAAGTAAGAAAATAAGTGCCCAGATTTACCAAAGTGGATTAGATACCACCAAGTAACACAACCCAAACTTCCTAAGAAAAACTAGCTAACATGAACCTAAGAGAATCTTGCACAGAGCCAGCAGTTATTATTACAAAGAACGCATCCAAAAAGGATTGGAAAATCAGAGACAGATAATAACAAGTCTGCGAAACCAAAGGCAAATATTGTTAGAGGGAAGATTTGCATTGCTGATTTAACCAAACACACACTTGTAGCTCTCAGGATTCATGGAACCTAATTAACCTGCTTATCAAGAAGGCTGCTTTCCCAATGCAATTTAAAGCACTTCATCAGGAGTTACTTTTTTTTTTTTTTTAATTAAGCAGAATTCAAGTCAGGTATATTCCTAAATTGCTAGCAGTTGCCAAGTAAAAACACAGTTAGGAGCACAGCAGGATTTTAACTACTGAACTGCCTCAAAGGTTCTGATTTCCATCGTCAGTGAGGTTCAGCCCAACACCACAGGTAAGGGCTGCCTTTAGAGAGGAAATCTACACATGGCCTACGGCAGTGCTGCCAGACTTTTCCACCAAAGCTCTCCTAACTAAGGGGTGGGAGTCCTAGCCCTGACGATCTACAAACATTCTGAGGTCTCAAGGTTTATCTTTAAAATCTCCACAATTCATGTAATTTCATCGCGATGTAATGTATTTCCAAGTTTATTTTAATATAACCAACACTTACTGAATACTACTTGCTAAGAATTTTACATAAATTACCTTACTTCTCACAATAATAGGCCCTATTTCTATCACTATTTTGTAGTGAGGAAACTTCACCACAGAAAAATAAAGCAATATATATATATTTTTTTGTGGTGCACGGGCCTCTCACTGCTGTGGCCTCTCCTGTTGCGGAGCACAGGCTCCGGACGTGCAGGCTCAGCAGCCATGGCTCACGGGCCCAGCCGCTCCGCGGCATGTGGGATCTTCCCGGACTGGGGCACGAACCCCCGTTCCCTGCATCGGCAGGCGGACTCTCAACCACTGCGCCACCAGGGAAGCCCTAAGCAATGTTCTTAAGCTTATGAAATGGACATGGGATTTAAGCCACACAAGTTTCTATTTGTTCTTCTCCAGTATATTACACTACACTGTTTTAAATCACTTTTCAGTTAAATGAGTTAACTCTTCCTCCTCTAGTTGCTTAAGTCAGAGGTCAGCAAACCTTTTCTGTAAAGGGCCACGTAATACATTTGATAGGCTTTGTGGACCATATATGGTCTTTGCTGGCTACTACAACTCAGTTCTGCCACTGTAGTGTCACAGCAGCCATACACGATCCTTAAACGAATGATGTGGCTGTATTCCAGTAAAATTATATTTACTGAAATGGGTGGCAGGCAGGTTTGGGCGATAGCTTGTAAACTCTTAAAATAAGTAAAATTCCTGTTCCAGACTGAATGCATATTTATCTTGTGGTTTTGTATAATTGCCTGTACTAGTGTGAGAACAGGTCATAAGAAAACTGATTTGAAAAAGAAAAAAGAAGCCAATGCCAAAAGATAAGGGAAAGAGATGTGACGTTTCTATCTAACCTTTACCAACTAATTGAATGATGGTGACAGGGAACCTATATGTTCCTCCCCCTATTCCCTCAGCCATGGGTCCTCTGCTTCCACTGGGCCCAGGGACATTTCCTCAGCCTCTGGCATCCTGGACAGGCCACAGTGGGTCTTCCTATCACCTGTGACTCTCATCATGTAGGTGGTTGCCCCTTATCTTTCCACCTAATTGGAATCTACCCCTGGAGTCCAGTGAATTTACTAATTATCCCTTCTACATCTTTTATGTCATATCTCTATGTCTTTGCTCATGTTAGGAAAATTGTCCCTCTCTCTCTGTTCACTGATTCCAATAACTAATTCAAAAAATACTTTACTACATTCCTAGTTCAAAATTCCTAGTCCTTTGATTCACCTCTAAAATATCATTTTTTGAACATGCCAACTATACTTGTGTATTCTGTTTCAACTGTCGACTCACGTATTTCAAACACTACAACACTAATACCATAAAAGAATTAAGAGAATCCCTTAAGAGCTCATTGTCACTGGATAAAACTGGTAACTGGCAAAAGTAGTTAAGACTGATTTTAGAGATTTAGCTTTGTTTTTATGCTCTGAATGATGAGAGTAAAGGGTAACCTTCTCTTTCACACAGAACTGGAAGGTAAAGGTTATTCCATCGTTCGACACTAATGACAGTTTGGGGTATCAAAATAAAGAAGCTGAGGTAGAAAAATGTCATGGGGAGACTGAAATGTCTAAGCGTAATAAAATAATGTACAGAAAATGAAGTGAAATAGGAATGACATTACAAATTCCTGTTAAGAAAGAATGTCATTGATTGGTAAGTGTTTCTTAAATAATTTCGTGAAAAAGAATAAGATATTCAAATTATTCATGTTTCTTTCATGTTACCAAGATCTTCACTGAGACCACGCAGGAGGAAAAAACTGTCAGGATATGTATGCTCAGGTCAGTCTGTTGCTTTCTCATTAGTTTTTCATTGCTGTTCTTTCACTCCTCTTTGGGTTTCGTCACCGTGCTCACGCTGTCTCACTCTTCTCTCTGTTGGTGGCAATAGTGTCCTCTCTATGATTTCCTCACTTCTATTTTAAAGAAAGTTGAACAGGTCCCCTTATTCAATTTTTTTTTGCCTTTACCTTGTTGCTGTTTGTGCCTTACTTCTCTCAGGTTGGCTAATGATAATATACAGTTGACCCTTGAACGACACTAGCTTGAACCGCGAGGGTCCTCTCATACTCAGATTTCAATAGTAAATACTATAGCTCTACACCATCCAGGGTTGGTTGAATCCCCAGATGCAGAACCAGGGATATGGAGGAACCAAGGATAAGGAGGGTCAACTATAAGTTACATGTGGGTCTGCACCTCTAACCCCAGCGGTGTTCAGGGTCAACTGCATTCCAATTTTTAAAAATTGATTTACCAAAAGAGATTCTGAAAATGCTGTTTGAAGAATCTGTCTCTCTTAGGAGAGAATGTTATAGACAATATGTAACTTCATTTTTAAGCAAGTATTCACAGTGGTTTCATTGCTCAAAGTGAGAGTTCAGAGTAAAGAAATACAGTCACCAATGAGGAGTTAATGTCTTTTAAAGAAAATAAATCACGCAAAGGATACTCAATAGTTACATCAGTGTGGCAAATGATGCATATTCCACGCGCTTCCAGGAAATGCACAATGCACACTCACGCAGTAGAGCCTCTGAGAAGGCCTGCGTAAAGAAACGTGTTATATTCGAACAGTACCCCCAAACTTGTCTGACCCCTGAAACTTCTACCCCCAATACCTGTTACCATCTCTTA